>NC_142426.1:8341351-8652601 GCF_059516105.1 Syngnathus floridae | reverse complement strand
ACGATTCTCGATACTAATTCGGTGCCACTGTCAAAAAACAACAATCATCTTACTATTAAAATCACTAATTTATTTAAAACTGTTTAAATCGTGTAGTAAACTTTCTATATGAAAAAAAGAGCAGCAGTGGCATGGAGTCTTTAAGTCACACATCTATAAAAACATGCAAGATTGATAACAATATTGAACTCTATACATTAAGAAAGAGCAGCAGTGGCATGGAGCCTCTCAAACCTCTCAAGCATTTTTTGCGAGTTGGCTTGTTCGAAGCTATAATTGCTCCGTAGTTGCCATGGTAACTGCAGCGCTGCATTCTGGTGGCCAGCTCTTAATTGCCATGCGTGCGTTTTGCGCGGCGCAGACTCCAAGCTGGCGGCGGCTGAGGCGTGGACGTCCCGCCAGGCTCTGCAGGACTTGTACCAGAAGATGCTGGTCACAGACCTGGAGTACGCTTTGGACAAGAAGGTGGAGCAGGACCTGTAAGCGCCGTCCTGCCTGGCCCATCCCTCACCTGGCCAACGCGTGTGACCGCCTGTCGTCCGCGGTCCTGCTTGCAGGTGGAACCACGCCTTCAAGAACCAGATCACCACCTTGCAGAGCCAGGCCAAGAACCGTGCCAACCCCAACCGCAGCGAGGTCCAGGCCAACCTGTCCTTGTTCCTGGAGGCGGCCAGCGGCTTCTATACTCAGGTGGGCTGATGTTCGGACCAGTCGCCGGGCTTGGCCGCTTCCGTTTGTGGGCCCAGAAAGGAGCGAGAATGCTCTGGTCTGACTGGCTGGCCGGCCCTGTGCAGCTGTTGCAGGAGCTTTGCAGTGTCTTCAACGTTGACCTACCGTGTCGCGTCAAGTCTTCGCGGCTGGGTATCCTCGGCGGCGGACCCAACGGCAGTAGCATTGTGACACCACAGCCCAGCTCCTGCTCGTACATCTGCCAGCACTGCCTGGTGCACCTGGGGGACATCGGTGAGCAAGAGCCAGACCAGCGAGAGGAGAGGAGCGGGTTAGGGTGGCCGTCTGACCTTCCGCCGCCTTTTGCCGCTTTTCAGCACGCTACCGCAACCAGACCAGCCAGGCCGAGTCCTACTACCGGCACGCCGCCCAGCTGGTCCCGTCCAACGGTGAGTCCCGGCCCGCCGCCCCCTTGACAACTTGCAAGCGCATCGACCTTGAGGCCACTTGCCACTCAAGCCCAAAGGAGGCCAACCTTAGTTCCAGCATTAGCTTTCCATGTTACTTAGCACCGGGGAACCGCAGGGTTAGCTCCCAAAGGTTTCACGTCCAAAGTTGAAGGAGCAGCTGATGACTCTGGTGCCTTCCAGGTCAGCCGTACAACCAGCTGGCCATCCTGGCATCTTCCAAAGGAGACCACCTCACCACCATCTTCTACTACTGCCGCAGCATCGCTGTCAAGTTTCCCTTTCCCGCCGCCTCCACTAACCTGCAGAAGGCGCTGTCCAAGGCTCTGGAGAGGTAGGCTCCGCGTGGCGTGGCGGGCTCTCGGCTCACACGCCGCTTCGTGCCATGTGTTAGAAAAGGCCGCGCGATAAAGCTGAGGGCATTGCCGCTCTGTAGCCAACTGGCCATTCGCCACTCCAATTCGCCCGTGCCCAAAGCGTCTTGACGAGGGAAAAGCCGTCCATCCCATCACGTTGCGTCACTTAAGGTCCGCTCTGAAAAACATGTTTGCGCAGCCGCGAGGAGTCCAGAGGCAAGTGGAGTGTGTCCGACTTCGTCAGGGCCTTCATCAAGTTCCATGGGCACGTGTACATGAGCAAGGGATTGGAGCAGCTGGATGCTTTGAGGGAACGTCTGGAGGAGCAATTCCAGGTACGCGTGCGTCCTAGCCCCGCCCCTGCTAGCGCTGACCCATGTGCTTGCATGTGTGCGTGCAGAGGCTGATCCTGCAGAAGGCCTTCAGCTCGCAGCAACTGGTCCACGTGACGGTCATCAACCTGTTTGCGCTGCATCACCTGCGAGAAACAGCAGCCGACGGCCAGCAGACAGTCAGCTGGTTCCAGCTCCTTGGCCTTTTCAGTAAGAACCGGGGGCTGCTCCATATTAGAGGCAAAAGCGGCAACGTGCTCAGCTCGCCGATCTTGCCCTCACAATTTTATTTGCAAAGACCTCAAGACCATCTCCTGGTCGCTCGCTCGCTCCTGCCGCGGAGCCCCTGCATTCCGCAAGTTGCTCGAGCATATGTATGCCATCTATGGCCTGCCTTGGTTTGTCTCGCCAGTGTCCTTCCTGGGCCTCATGTGCAGCCGGGTTCTGCTCAACAAGAACCATGGCAGTGGCAAAGAAGAAGAGGAGGAGGTGGCGGGAGAGTGTCCTCTACCAGCCATTAAAGTTTCCCTCGATTGGCTCCGCCTGAAGCCCGGTGTGTTCCATGAGCCCGCTGTGGACCAGAGGCAGCAGTAAGTTGGTGCTCATGTCGTGCGGTGGTCCCGCAGCGGGCACACTGCTCACTTGTTGTCGCTTCCCGTCCTGCAGCATCTGGCCCTGGCTGGTCTCCATCCTCAACAGCTTTCAGCCCAAAGACCAGCACGTGTCCACATCTTCAGGTACCCGCTCCTTTACCTCCTTTAGCTTCGCGATTTTCTGCGGTGACAGGCGTTGTCCCGTTTACCCGTCTTGGCTCTTAGTCCACATGAAGCACTGGTACACCTCAGTCGGTGGTCTCGTCTGTCTGGTTCAGGACTTGTCTTGATTGAGGCTGCTGCCTTGTTGCTGCTTTTTCACCTTTCTGTGGAGAAACATCTGGCCGTGTAGTTGGTGACTTGTGTGGAACGTTCTTGTTCATCTTCAGTGACGCCACTGCCGGAGGAGTTTGAGCTTCAAGGCTTCCTGGCTCTGCGGCCGGCTCTCAGGTAGCGTTTCCCTACGACGTCGCGGCCGATAGCCAGACTTGCCTGACCTTGGCGTTGCTCTTTCAGGTCAGTGGACTTCAGCAAAGGTCACCAGGGCGTTCCGGTGGACCGCGATGTGCTTCTGCTGCGCACGCGCCACCAGAGACTGGTCGTGCTGGGAAAGTGGATCGCCGACAACCAGCCGGGGTAAGAAGCCTCAAATCAAGACTAGTCGACTAAAACGGAACCCGGCCTCTTCAACTCACAATCGATGTCGGAATAAGCGCGTTAATAACCAGTCAAGTAAGAAGTAAATTTTTTGGGTGGGTGTGGCGGTAATATGTCCTCGACGCCGCTATTACTGGAAACACATTGGAACCTCAGAGGTCGGCCATTTTGCCACCTGCTGTCACAGTCACGACCAATCACGGCTCACCTGTTTGGTCAGGTGACATTCTCAAGCTGAGCAGCAGTCAGCCGCAGCACTCGTGACAACACGTCAGTTTAACGATAATACATAGACTTAGCATCGACATTTATTAAGCTGACATTTACAATCAGTGGCGTGCTGGAATGATTTTTTCAGCCCGGGAGTTAACTCCACTATTTATGTAGAGCAACCCTTTTGTATGACCCCGCCCCTTCCCCCCAGGCTCATCCAATGTCGCGCCAGTGAGGATGGCCTGCTGCTCTTTCTCAGCGACATTCCCGAGCAGGCCATCCAAGAGCCGGCGCAAGAGGAGCCGTGCGTGCTGCAGGAGGCGTCCAACGGTGAGGGCGGCATCGCCGGCCTCAAGTCAGTGCTGTCGGTGGGAAAAGCCGGCAACGCGTGGGCGGACGGCGCCGAGCGCCCTGTGGTCACTTTCAAGGAAAACATCAAGCCGCGCGAGCAGAGCCGGGAGCCCGCTCGGGTGCCGCATCAGAGGGACGGTGGGAAGGAGCGCCGCGACTCGGTCAAAGGAAACGGGCTGGCACCCTCTCCCTCGTTGGCTAAAAGCGAACCCAAGCGAGACGGCAAGAGGAAGTGCGAGACCAAGAAGCCTGCACAGGAGAAAGTTCCAGAAGCTGGAAAACAGGTCACCTACATGACTCTGCTCTTCTTCAACTTCCTCCTCATTATTTCCTTGCTACGTTCCTCATTCCTTATGCAATCCCTCCTGTTTTCCTCCTTTCAGGTGAAAGCTCAAACAGAGCTGAGGAAGACTCCAGTCACTCAACCGCAAGCAGCAACGTGCGCCGCTTCCCAGTTCATCCCCATCCATCACCCCGGAGCCTTCCCGCCTCTGCCCAGTCGCCCCGGTACGCCCGCTTGCCCGCCCGTCCGCTCGTACAAGCACACGACTGCTGAGCGCTCATGTGGCATTTTGCAGGCTTTCCACCGTCCACCTTCGTCATCCCTTCTCCCCCGGTAGCGTTCCCGGGCCTGCAGGTGAATCCGGGCTTTGCCTTCTCTGCGGGTGTGTCGGTGCCAGGCGCCTTCCTGCAGGCCCAGGCGGGCTCACAGGCGGCCGGCGGCGGCAAGCCGTCGCACATCCCGTACAGTCAGCAGAGACCATCCGGGCCTGGCGCCTCGGGGCTCGGCCAGCAGCAGCCGCAGCTGCCCCACTCGCAGCTGCAGGTGTCGTCGCCCGGCAAACCCGTCCAGCCGTTCGCCATGGCCAAGAGCCCGCCCCACCTGCAGCAGGTCAGCCGCAGTTTTGGAAAATTAACAAAGTATGCTCAAGGGCACCTCGGCCGACTCTCACTTGTACACCCTTTTACTTTGTGCGAAAACCATCCTCCGCTTATTTCGGAACCGTTCGCCTGTTTGCACGTCTCGATTGGTCGCAAACGCTCAAGTGAAATCTTGGCCGCCGCCCATCTCTGGTTCTCGTGAGTTATGGGTCTGGGCCCCTTTGTCAGGCGTTTGTGCAGGATGCGCAGCTATGGAGTCCCAGCCAGGCGGCGCTGCAGAAGCTTCCGCCATCCGTTCAGATGTCGCTGAAGTCACAAAGCTTCTACCTGACACCTCAAGACACCGTCAAAGTGTACGAACACCAGGTAGCACCACCGCCTGCCGCCGACAAGCAGATGAAGTTCCCGCCCTACTGGGACGCCGCCTCCTTCCGGCCGCCCGATGACAGGACGAGGCGGCCCCCGGAGCAGGACATGGTGGCCAGAGGAGGGGGGCCCTTTGAGGTGAGCCCACTTTCAAAGTAGCTAGCCTTCTTTGGCTTTTGCCTGTAGGTGTCCCACCCGCTTAGCTTTTCCGAATAGCTTTGCAACTCTGAAGCTCGGGTCGCCGTGGTGACCCGAGCACGGCTTCGCAATGGCTTTGTCACCGTTCCTTGCTGACTTGCTGTGCCTCCTCCACCTTTTTGCCGCTTCCTCTCCTTCCTCCCTCGCTGCTCAGGGGACCTCGCGTTCGCCTCTTCTCCCTCCTGACCTGTTGAACTCTCTGGCTGCCGATGTGGACGACCGGGACCAGCCGCTCTTTTCTAAGTCTCCCGATTTGTCCCGGGCTCTGTCCGCTCCTCTTAGCTCGCTTGCCGGACCCAACATGTTTGTACGTAGCGCCGCCCTCATCCCTCCTCTCTCCGCTTCCCTTGCATGGCCACGCCTCTCCTTCATACTGTCTCTTCCTCTTCCCCAGCTGCCCAATCACAGCAGGCAGACAGACGGCGGCCTCCGAGCGCCCGGCCAATCGTCTTCCCTCTTGTCCGCCGCCGCCGCGCAGGTTAGCCCCGCCTGCCTCCCGGTTCACCGCGACCACCAATCGGCTCGCCAAACGGCTGCTGGCCTTTTGCTCGCGACCAGTTTCCACCTCTGACTCAACTTGGCTTGTTATGTGTGCGTGTCAGGAGTACAACCAGAACAGCATCTTCAGTCAAGCCTACGGGAAGAAGATGGCCGCGAGCTCCAAGTGCGACACGCCCTCACTGCAGCAGGAGACGTCGCTCTACTCGCTGTTTGAGTGGACGCCATGGTCGCCCTCGCTGCCCGCCAGCTCAGGTGCAGTGCGTCCTCAGGCATGCGCGCGGCACCAGCCGGCCGGCTCACCGCCTGCTCTCTGATTGGCAGATCACTCCACCCCGGCCAGCCAATCCCCTCACTCGTCCAACCCCAGCAGCCTGCCGTCCTCCCCGTCCACCCACAACCACGCGGCGGCGCAGGCGGCCTTCTCTAATTTCGGGCCCATCGGTGCGCCAGACAGTCGTGAGCGCAGAGCGCCGGACCGCTGGAAGGCCGACAAGACAGGTGCGCGAATTTCAAGCTCACATTGTGCTCCCCTTGCTTTTTCTAAGTCGTGGTGGTCCTGTTGGTACTCAGCCACCTCAAAGCTCGTCCAAGTGGATTGACGGTGGGCCGTGTCCCCTGCAAGCCTTGTTCAAAGCGTGCTTTTGCATCCCTAAGAAACCTGCACCTGTGCTACTGCTATCCAAATCCATTTCAGTTCAAACAGAACAAAGATGACAAAGCCTGTCATGTTGACGCAATACGCTGCCATCTTAGTTCAACTTTGCTTTGCGTCTTCTTCAGGCGGCACCAGCAGCTTGGGGTTGGACTACCTGCCGGCCGCCACCTCGGATGCCGGCTGGCACCAAGCCCCACCCGGCGGTAGCTCTTGGGCCAATCAAGAGTCTCCCATGGAAGAGTCATCCTCCAGTGTTCTGCTGGACAGCTTCAAGGTAGCCTTAGCGCCACACCCAGACAGCTGGCAGCACTTGTGCTCTTCTTGCCCCTGAAGATGTTACTTTATTTGGCCCGGGCGTGCATGTGTGTCTTTTTTTTTTTTTTTTCCCCCAAATCTGCCGCCTTGGGCTCTGTTGCAGTCAATCTGGTCCAGCTCGATGATGCAGTCGGGCCCGTCGGCACTGGAGCAGCTTCTTCTGCAGCAAAAGCAGAAACAACAGCGAGAATACGGCGCCATGAACCCGCCGCACTGACCTCCCCTGACCCGTACGATGACATCATCGACATCATGGCTGCCACACTTTGACGAACGCCAGCAACCGTTGGTGGACGCCGGGGGGGTTGGGGAGGCGCCGCCCTCTCCGCCCTTGAAAAACAAGACCAAACAGGATGAGACGAGGCCGCCTCCACTGAAAGGGGGTGGGCTGATGCCAACGAGGGGCGTCGCGACTCCGCACGCATGTCATCATTGCTAACAAAAAAGGCGCGCACACAGAACAAAAGCACACACGCATGCGTGAGTGGACAGGCAGAACTGGTTTGTCCACGCTGGACATCCGCCAAGTCCACTGCTGCAAGTATGAGGGGCAGCGAGGACCCTGTGGTGGTCAGGTGACCTGAAGATGGAATTCCTCACTATTTCCATTCGTCGCAAAGGAAGAGGAAGAGGATGTCTCAAAATGTCTGGCGTGCCAGGTGTACAAAACGGTGTCGTTAGTGATTTGTCATTTGCCGTCTTTTAGGGTGACAGCTGCTGTAATCATCTCGCCCGCTAGC
Organism: Syngnathus floridae; assembly: GCF_059516105.1. Classification (NCBI taxonomy): domain Eukaryota; kingdom Metazoa; phylum Chordata; class Actinopteri; order Syngnathiformes; family Syngnathidae; genus Syngnathus; species Syngnathus floridae. The sequence goes on along the minus strand of NC_142426.1, from coordinate 8,645,306 downwards.
TCACTAGTTTAGCCCGCGTTAGCATTTCTTCCTCTTGTGCCAGTTCTCGAGCAGACGGGAAGTCTTCTGGACGATTCATTTTAAGCTTAACGACAACGGGAGGACGAGGAACAAAGACTTGTCCGCTTTATAAATTTTAGCATTGCCGAGGCATGCGACGATGTGTGACCGTCGGCCCGAAGCCCCACCTCCTCTCACTTGCACGCCCATGAAGGGGAAACGCTTGCCGATGAAAGTGGCCCGTCTTGACGTTGACAGACGGTTAGGAAATGCTCATATTTGCGTGACAAAGATCATGGGATGCTACTGCTCTTCTTTTTGTGTTTTTGCTGCCAATAAATAGGAAATCTCTCATGCTCCGTTGTGTGTGCGCACGTGCGCGGAATTTGTCAATGATGAATGAACCTGTTTTTATTTTTTCAAAATTCTATCCAAATGAAAATCCTGTCATAAAAACATGAATGACGGACTGAAAAAATTAACTGACGGAAGCAAGTGAAGATTACGCTTTGGTCTGGCTTGACCACTTTATCCTCACAAGGGTCACAGGCGTGGCAGTGCCTATTCCAGCCATCTTAGGGTGGGCCGCAGGGTACAACCTGAACCGGTCACCAACCAATCGCAGGGCAGACACATTTGCACTCCCACTCACACCTTGGACCGATTTGGAGCTGTCAATCAGCCTACCATGCATTTCTTTGGAGTGTGGGAGGGAACCAAAGAAAACCCAGGTGGGCATGGGGAGAACATGCAAACTTCATACAGGAAGAAGCCTGGATGTGAGCCTCAGTGCGGACCAGTGCGCCACCATGGAGAAGTATCTACACAAATGTTGACAGCCTGAAATTCTATTCGCGACGTATTGGGAGGTCTCAAACCATTTTGTCCCCACACAAAAAGTTGCACTGCGTAATTGTTGATTTCCAGATGCACCTTTTCTGGAATAGTTGTGTTCTCTTGAGCAATCGGTCGATGTTTTGAATAAACAGTTTTTGACTTCTGCAAATTCTGCGAGTCTATCACGTGACTAGAAGCGCCGTCAGGTTTTTCTGTATCGTTCGCAAATAAGTCACGCCCTTCTCCTCAAATCCAGTCACTTTACTACGAAGTTTAGCGGGTCAACATTTGTTTGTCTTGTGTCCCGACACCATGAGTTTGATTCCCACATTTGACAGTGCGTGAGTAACGGTGAGAAAAAAAAAAAAACTTTAGCGGGTAAGCGGAAGTGACGCATTCTGTCTTGTTTCTTGTTTGTGACAAGCGCAAGATGTTCACGCCGCTGGCGTGCGCGCTCCTGCTCGTCGTCGTCGCGCTCGTTCCCGTCGTCATCAGACGCCACCGCCGGAAAAGGTTAGTGATGCCAGAAGACGTCCGCTTGCTCGTGATGTCACAGTCCAACTTTGGCGTTTTCCTTGCGTTGCTTGCTAGTCACTCGGGTCACTGCTATCGATTGCGAAATAAATCATTGATCAAGCGATAAGAACCTGCAGCGTCCGTTTTGTGATTTTTATGTTGCCACGTTGGGTGAAAAGTGTGCGACAGCCCGACTGGTCGCCGATGTTGGCCGAGATCCTTCCAAAAACAACTTTTGAAACTAATATTAACCCTCTTTATAATAGAATCGTCTCGTCTGTGTAGAGTAAATGAGCCACTTCTCATTTGTTAGTTTTTGTATTGTTGTATCTAAGCTGCAATTGTATAGTCCTAATGAGTAAAAATGACACGATTTTATTTGTTTAGTTAATTGCTTTAATTAATAGCAGGCCTTTATTATTTTTGGTTCATTTTTATCAGTTTTTGTTGTAGCCACCTGGGGGCAGTATTGAGCGGGAAAGGGGGAATAAATTATGTTTTGCTTGCTTATGTGGAATAAAAACAAGTAATGTAATTATTGACATTCTGTAAGAATTTCTTTCTCTCTCTCCTTATCCTACACACTTTGATTCCACCTCGCCATTCCGAATGAGCCGCCACTACCTGCCTTATTTTTGACCGACGCATCACATGATGTGCTGGTTTTGTGCGTGTCAGATGTGAAGGCGAACCCCCGCTGATAGATGGCTGGATCCCGTTCCTGGGAAAAGCTTTGGAGTTCAGGAAAGATGCTCACAAATTCCTGGAGGAGCAGCGGAAAAACTTTGGAGATGTTTTCACCGTTCACATGGCAGGTTGGTCTCGCTGCCTCGCTCCAAATTTTGGGGGGCGGTCCCCTCATAATCCCGATGCATAACAAGGCGCTGTGATGGTCTTAATTGAGCGCAATTGATTCGGCAGGTCGCTACATGACCTTCATCATGGACCCCCTGATGTACCCGGCAGTCATCAAAGAAGGCCGGCGCTTGGACTTCCACGAATTCAGCGGCCGTGCAGCGCCGGCAGCCTTCGGCTACCCGCGCATCACAGAGGGGACCTTTCCGGGCCTGGCCGAGCAGATCGAGCGTGCCTATGGCCTCCTCCGCGGGGAGCAGCTGACGGCGCTGACGCAGAGCATGATGGGGAACCTCATGACGCTCTTCCGTCAGGACCACCTGAAGCCGGGTGACACCTGGCGCGAGCGCGGCTTGTACGACTTCTGCTTGGACGTCATGCTGGAGGCCACCTTCCTGACCTTGTACGGCCGGCCAGCCCAGGGCTCGCGCCACACCCACGCGGCACAGCTCAAGACCCACTTTGTTCACTTCGATGAGGCTTTCCCGCTGCTCATCGCTCAGGTTCCCGCCTGGCTGCTGGGCCGGGCCCGCACCGCCCGCCGGAAGTTGACGGACTACTTGACACCGCCCGGGATGTCTGACTGGGCCGACGCCTCGATGTTCATTCGGCGCCGCGCCCAGCTCCTGGAGGGCCACCCTGTCATGGGTGACGCTGACAAAGCGGGTCAGTACAACTTTTGCGCCAGGCAGTTTGACACAGACCGAGGGGTAATGCTGAGCGTTGCCTTTCAGCGCACCACTTGGCCATGCTGTGGGCATCGGTGGCCAACACAGCGCCGGCCGCCTTCTGGGCAACGTACCACCTCCTGAGGCACCCGGAGGCCCTGCGAGCTGTCCGCCAGGAGATCCTAGAGGTGCTGGAACGCAGTGGGCGTGGGTTCAGCGATGATATGGACCTGGCACTCGCCGCGGAGCAGCTGGACCACATGATTCTTCTGGGTAGGAAACCCGCTGCCGCTTTCGCTTCTCATGCCCGCCTGACTTACCGCTGGTCCTCAGAAAGCACCGTCCACGAGAGCCTACGCATGTCTTCGGCATCCATCAACATCCGCGTGGCTCAGGAGGACCTGAACCTGCGACTGGACGCCGAGCACGTTGTGGCGGTGCGGCGAGGTGACATCGTGGCACTGTATCCGCGCAGCGTGCACATGGATGCCGCCATCTACGAGCAGCCACAGGTAGCGATCGCCGTCACGTCTTTGCCCGACCACTTGTCATTCTTTCTCCGGGGGTGGATTTGGTGTCCCGTCAGGCATTTCGCTTTGATCGCTTCGCCCACCAGACGGAATTCTTCAAGGACGGACAAAAACTTCGCCACTACCTGATGCCATTCGGCTCGGGCGCCTCCATCTGCCCGGGACGCTTCTTTGCCGTCAACGAGATCAAACAGGTCGTGTGTCTGCTGCTGCTCTACTTTGATTTGCGGCTTGAAGCAGGTCAGCCTGACCCGCGGCCCGACGGCAGCCGCGCGGGCCTCGGCATCCCGCGACCCGATCAGGATGTGCGCTTCCAATACCGCCTGCGTGGCGCTGTCGCCCGCTAGTCCCGTTTTTTGCCAGACCTTTCTGTAAAACGCATATCGATATTACCACCGTGGCTGGGCTCAAGTTTTCAACAAGATTAATGTGCCCTTCAAACTAATGGTTCAAGCTTACACATTCAAAGTTACGGTTCTGTATGAGCCATTCGGCCCTCTTGAATTGTTTTTGGGTTGATGTGGTTTACGCCACTAGAGGGGCGATAGAGTCTTAATTCCTAGGAAGCCAATAAAAGCCAGGTGGATTACGACACGGGCGGGGTTGACAGGAGGAAACAGTTTTCGACTGTGCCGACACGCCAAAAGGTTACGAGATCATTTACAGTGTCAAGGAAAATAAACCTGCAAGTATCTTTTTATTTGTACCATCAACAACAGAACTCTCCGTCTGCTTATTCACGTATTTTAAGTGCAAAGGCACATGTTCTAACAATCAGCCATCATACAGGGTTAGTCACTTCAGGTTCAATCTACTCAACCGATGGAAGAAGCCAGTTTTGAAGGAGCTACTCGCAAACTTTCCAGCTCCTCCCTTTCCTGTCTCTTACGTCGCTTTTCTGCGCTTGTGAAAGTGGCACGGCAAGTCATTTCTGCAAATCGGGTGGGGCGTCCATCATATGACCCGCGTGGAACATATGCAAAGGACGGATGGCGATGTCCGCTCAACTACTTTGTCCGAGTCGGAGCACATGCGGCTGCAGAAGGCAAGGCGGTTTCAAGTTCCCAGCAGGATTGCGGAGAAGAAGGAGTCTGGCAAGACGCTGATGTTGCCGGCCGTGGCATTGTCCACGTAGATGGTCGCGTACTCGCCAGCCTGAGCCGCAGAAAAATTATTAAATTATATTAAAGTTATTTTCCAGATCTCTCCGCAAGTCTCGATTTCATCTGAGAATGGACTAATGATCAACATGTACTTGTAAGAAGAGCGTTCCCGTCAGAGTGATGCTGAAGGCTCCTCTCACGGTGGCCACGCCCACCACCGAATCAATGGAACTGGAAAGCAACATGTAAAGTCAGAGACCTCGGCCATGCAAGCGCACGTATACGCCGCGCAACTCACGGTTTGGTGCGACAGAGTGACTCGATGCAAATGGCTGCCCTCACGCTCTCACGCAGTCGCACCTGAACACGTTCACCTGACTCTTCACACACAAACGCAAGCAATTTATGCCGATGGTGAGGATGACAACGATGGTGATGACGTCACATGACTGACTGAGGCAAAGGCGGGCACTCAGCAGGTAAAATCCGGACTGGGTGGCAGTGTAGCGTCCGTGGCTCACGTCGAAGCCGCGACCGCGTCGAAAAGCAGCCACGAAGGGCGGGGCCTGCAGGGGCGGAGGTCACAGGTGTCACCTCGCCATCCGGCGGGTCGTTTGCGGGGACGTCACCTGACTGAAGGGGGGAAGCTCCACCAGACTGCGACTGGCCACCTGCACTTCTTGGGGGAGGCGGCCGAGGAAGGAGGTGGAGACTCGAGGAGGGCGATCGCACAGCCCGCATAACACGTTCGCGGAGGCGCCTGCAACACACCACACGGGGGATGGTTGATGGTGGAGTGGTACACTCGGCTGTCTTGTGTGCAGGCACCATGAGTTCGATTCCCACATATGATGGTGCGCATGTGACTTAAAAAAAAAAAAAGAGGGGAAAAAAATACGCCACACGAAAGACAAGGATTGCGATTGGCCGCACTCAGGTAGGCGCCCCCTTGCGTTCCTCCATCCGCACTCGCACAGACTCGCCCAAATGTATCCACGTTTGCGTGGGAGGGGGGCGTATGGCCACGGAGCCCCGCCTCAGGGTTTTTCCTGAGTGAAGGTGAACACGTCGGGCGGAGGTGTGTTTTGCACACCAAAGCGAGCGCTGCATTGGTAAGTCCAAATGTGTTTCCCTTCCTGCAGTGGAGGCTCCCTTGTCGCGCGGACGGCGGTCGGTCTCGCTGCAGAGATGGTTTTAGTGGCGCAACTTGTCCTTGCCTACACCCTTCAAACTGCTGGCTTCAAAATTGGACAGATTCAGCAAGGAAAAAAGAAAAAAAGGCTATATTGACCCAACTTCCAGGGTCAGTCTAACTTTGAATCCAAATTGGCTGGTTTTTAAACCAACATTTCCACGGGTGTATGTTGTTTTTTCCAATCCTTCTTTTTCAACACATTTGCGTTCCTTAACGTTACTTTCCAGTGACGTTAGGCTCGCTGGGAAGAAAAAAGCATTTTGTTTTGTTGTCACGTCCCCAAATGCGGCTAGCCGCGATGTTACCGTTGAACCTGACGAGCGAGTCGTCGATGAGCTGCCGCCGATGCAGACAGGGTGCCGGCCTTCCCGGGTAGCTGCGAGGTCCAGGAGGTCCCCAGGAGACGTGCTGGACACATAATGACAAAACAAAGGTGCGTGTGAGTGTGTGTGCTGAAGAGGAAGCCCGTGTGTGTCTGAAGGTGATTGTTGGCTTGCAAGTGACCTTTGTCGTTCTTGGGGAGCTTTTGCGGGCGTCTGAGTTGTTGATGAACATGAGCCAGGATGTTCGTGGTGAAGGTGGCGCAGGCGGAGACTTGTCCTGGAGGGAGTAAACCCGGCACAGGTTCACTTGGCTTTCACTTCATCTCAACTGCAACTTGATATGGTGGACCCCAATAGTTCCAATACTGCGTGGTGAGTCGCTGCTCATTCCCCGACTCTCTGATCACGACACGGTGGAGGAACTATCCGAGTCCGCACCATCAACATCTTTGTCTGGTTTCGAGAGAAGGTGTGCGTGTTACCTGGACCACCTGCAGCGCAACCTCCTGACCGCTGCTTGTTGTGTTCACCATCATTGTCGTCATCACCATCATCATCGTCATCATCAGTGGGCGGTGTCTGAGTGTCTTCATGTTTGGATGGCGCAAAGACTCACCTTCTGCCTCTTCTACCATCTCGTCCTTCATTTATATGTTCATCGCACGCCTGCGCACCCATGCTAGAGATAAGGGGGGCGGAGCCAGGGTGATGTAATGTTCCATAGAAGGGCCTGATAGGCTAGGGACGCGCCCCTTATATTGCATCACCCACATGTCATCATCTTCTGGTTGACCAAGATGATGGCATCTTTGCTTTGCTTTTCTTCTCACTTTTACAAGATCGGTGGAGATTCAACATGACGCTCTCACAAAACTTGTGAGCAGTATGGAGCCCTAAAACAAAATTGTCCTTCATTGCAAAAACTTTGCATTCTCTGAAAAGAATGAGCCAAGGGCTCTGTAAGTCAGCGACGTCACATTATAGTCATTTTACATGCAACCATCGTCTTGAACCCGTATGTGTGTACAATATGGTCCATCCATCCATCTTCTTCCGCTTATCTGGGGTCGGGTGGTGGGGGCAGCAGCTTTAGGAGGGACGCCCAGACTTCCCACTTTGTCCAGCTCATCCCGGGGGATCCCAAGGTGTTTTTCCCAGGCCAGCTGAGAGACATAGTCTTTCCAGCGCATCCTGGGTCATCCACGGGGTCTCCTACCGGTGGGACATGCCCTTAACACCTCCCCAGGGAGGCATCTGTTCCCTGCGGTCCTCCCACGCTGCTTCACACCTTGTGTGAGCAGAGGCGGAGTGTGATTTCGCAAGCTATGGGTGGAGTGATACCCTTCTGCGTTCTGCAATCAGACTCACTTGGCCTCTGCAAATAAATGCATGCAGCGCTGTGCCTTTAAGTGCTGCGTGAAGTCTCGTGAGAGTGAGATTTAAACCAGGAAGTGAATGGAGCACGAAATGCCCGCCATAATGGACAGCCTCCGTTTTCTGCCTTCTCCATGCCGATTAATGCGAACCAGAAGATCTTAAGGTATTTGTCAAAGTATTTAACAAATAAGCCATCCATCAATGTTTTGTACCAATTGTCCCTGCGGGGGGGTGGGGGGGGAGTGCTGGAACCTATCCCAGCAGTTATCGGGCAGTAGGCGGGGGACACCCTGAACCGGTTGCCAGCCGATTGCAGGGCACACAGAGACGAACAGACATCCGCCCTGAGAAAGATATCATTTCTGATAGTCGCAATAAACATGTCGGCCAACGTGCGATTGTGGCAAGCAGCCAGCAGGTGGAGACAAGGTCTTGCGCGCAACTCTTCTCCTTAACCGCTTCGCCAACTTTCCACGCCAAAAAATACTTGACAACTCTCCAATTAGCACAAAGAATGACCGACATGAAAATGAAGGCACCTTGCAGGCTTGAGTGTCCCTGGAAAAAAACAAGACTGAGTTTTTAGTCTTGGAAAGTCTTTGTATAACTGGAGGGAACGTCAACGCTGCGCTCCGAAAACATTGAACTATTTCCATTGTATTTTGTCATCATCTTTCTAAATTCTGAGTCAAAAAATTCAATTACGGCTTTTGAAAATGTTTTAACCATGGTATGGTCAAAGTATTACATGACAATATTGATTATTGTGTAAAAGTTATTGTCATGTATGTAGAAACATAAATTATGTCTTGCCCCGCCCCCCCAGGTAAAAAGTAGTGACATTCTTCCTTTCGAACTGCGCAAGCACTTTTGATGACAAAACTGTAGAATCATCCTGTTTGCAAAAGAATAAAAAGCAGACAAACGTAGTGCCTTTTTATATCTGTGGTGTCTCAATTACTGATGTCTTTTATTTCTTTTTTATTTCTTTTTTCAAATGCTGCTCAAGGTGTGGAGGAAGGCAACAAACGTACCTGTGGGAGCATACTGAGCCCCTCCCCCACCTGCAGAGCCCCCAGCGAGGACTTGAAAAGACAACACCTCCTCCCACTGTTGTGTATCCTCTTTTCATGCAAATAAAGCACCATGCACGCACACACACACACACGCACGCACGCATACACACACGCTACAAGCGTGGAACAGGAAGTAACAGTCTTTGCACAAACACTCCCTATGAAAACTGGTTTGTATTTCGGAATATTTGGCTGTGTGACGCGGCAGACGTGTTCTTTCTAGCCTCAAACTTCACCGGAGTCCTGCAGGAGGAAAGCCAAAAATTACATCTTAGGCTCAACGGAGATCTTGAGGAAGGACACCTCATTGGTCCTGGAGTGACCCAGCTACTGAACTACACATTTCACAAAATCCTGTGGGGGAACTAGGAGATGGGGGGGGGTGGAATAGCTGGAGCCATTGAGGAAACAGCATTTACGTTCAGTTCAGGGCAATGTGGAGGAAAGAGCAAAGCGGAAAGCTCCCAGGAAAAACAAGATGGTGGGGACCCAAAAGAACCACAAGATGGCCTAAGGAACAAAGAATTGGTTCCCAAGGAAAAGAATTGATTCCCAAGGAAAAGAGTGGCGCTGAAATAGGAACAAGGAGATGTAGGAGACAACAGAAGAAGGAGGTGGTGCGCAGGAGTCAGAAAGAAGTAGATATTCAACAGTGAGGTCTCAACGTAAGAAGGATGCTTTAAAGAGAGGAAGATGCAGCACTTTACAGGCCGGATTGTGGACGAGCCTTCTCATCAACCGCCTGCACTATGTGAGGACCTGGGACTATGTCTCTGAAACTGTCCCACCCCCTCCAGCTATAAACGAGGAAATAGAATTCAGGAATATTCTATTTTTTTACTCCTTTTAATGCTTGCCTGATTTTGTTCTTTTTCTTAAATGATGACTGGTATATCCTGGAATTTCCTCGTGTGGGCCAAATAAAGAAATAGCTCATCTTAACATTGTGCTGAAAGAAAAAGATGACTTGAGGATTTCATTCAACTAAATTAAAAAAAAAAACTGATAGACTGTTGACTACAAACACTTGTAAAAGATTCAACTCACATCAAAGTTCCGTTTAAGACTAAGTCAACCCACCGTAGTGAACAAATGGGCTGGAGTGACGTACACAGTTGGAACAGTTCATGGAGTAACATACAAAGTTGGAACAGTTCATGGAGTCATTCTTTTGCTTACCGCCGCACGCGCACACTTTAGTAGTCCCATTTTACAGTAATTACATGGAAAAAACAGTCGCTTAATGTTATATTTTAGCATGTGGTTATTCTGTACAAGCCTGTTTCCTTTAATTGTAAATATGCATAAAAACCGTTGTAGATGCCTGCAATGCATTGATGCCATTCAAATTCATTACATTGGGGTGTGCGCGCGCGGGGGGGAAGGGTGCGCTCGTTATTGAAACTTGACGCTCCGCTCACTTGCGTCGGGCGCAGTCGCGCTTTACGACGCACGCGCGGACGTCGTCGTGTTAAAACGATGGACGGCGAAGGCGGCCAATCGACGTTTTTTGCGGGACTGACGTACATCGACGTTAATCCGTTCGACCAACGGGGATCGTTCGTGCGTCCGACTGCGTTAGCGGCCCGATCTTCAATGCCGCCGTATGTTGCACGAGTCCCCACCCCCGAACTGCTACGCCTAATGGCGGCCGCATCTTTTTGCACATTCTCATGTTCCGTTTGTAAAATCCATGTGTTCTCAAGTCGGTAAGGAGAAATCCGTGTTGTTTCATAACAAGGTTGACGAGTATTCGAGCTGGGTTCTGGTTGCTGATTTTTTTTTTTTTAATTGGGGGGGGCACTTGTCTCGTCGCTTGTGTCATACTTTGTGCACTTTTGAGCAAAAGATGGAAATGAGGCCACGCGCTCGCTTGCGTTGTTCTCTTTCAGCACTTGGGAGTTTAGTATGGATCCGTTGGTCAGGTAGCAAAAGACGAAGGAGAGGAAGGTAGGCAGGCAGAGGAGAAGAAGTGCGCCACTGGGACGGCGGAGAGGGAGCCTCAAGATGGCTGCCTGCCACTCAGGGGAGGGGCGAGCGGAAAACTCAAATGGCGACGATGACGCTTCGCTTACTTTGGGTGCCGATTCTCCGACGACGCTTATCTTGCCAGCTGTGGCCGGGCGTCGGCACGCAAGTATGCGGTGCGATGTACTTAAACGTGAGCCGTCGTTTAACTCTCCGTACAAATTGACATTTTATCATTTTTATTTCCCTCCGTCTGAGTGGGCGGGAAATGCGACCGAAAAGTCGCCGCCTCATTGGTCGAGACATACATCAATCAATCAAATGGCGCCATATGTCGCCCGCGCGGAAGAAATCGGCTATATTTCGTGCGTAAATCGACAGAGACGAGTGAATGTGACCTTCCCGGTGGAGAGGGTTACCATTTGGGCACTCGAGTCGCTCACATTGACATTTTGGAGGCATAAACCCGCCGGGCATTCGCTCGGACAGGAGGGGGCGTGGCCCGGGTGGCCTTCGTAATACGAGCCTCCGTTCGCGCGGTGAAGCCCTCTGGCGCGAGGGCAGCCAATCGGCGAGAGCCAAGCCGCCCACGACCCCGCCCACTAACTTATATCAACCACTCGGCCGCCAGCTTGCTCGGCCATTGGCACAATAACACGCTCAACGCCGTCGCCAAGGAATTACTCCTGTCCATCGTTTTTCTCGCCCACTTTATTTGACTCCCCCGAAGCAATGGCAGACTCCAAAGTTGACTCCGCGTCGGAAATCTCAGCCAAGGTAAGAAGAAAACGACGACAAGAAATTTCTGTCACGGTGGTTCTGCTTGCTAGCTAAGCCGATCACCTCCACAAAGCTGCGCGGGCATCACGCGTCACTTTTATCAAATTTGTATCTCAATAAATCATATTTTAACGTAAAAAAATACCAAAGACAAAAAGTTCTCGTCGTTTCTGCACTCGTCCGGCGCCCGAAGAAGCCGGCGCCAAACGTGTTTTGCGAGCATCTCGGCCGCTTCCACATGTCACTCGAATGGCGCGAGCTCATCCTCATTGTCTGCTCGCGAGCCGTCTTTGTTTATACGAGCGGCTCGGTTCCCCTTCTACAAGAACCGACGGACGAGTAAGCCGCAACGGGGTCAGGGGAAGAGCATCAGCGGCTGCCGGGTTGTTGTTTAGGGCTGGAAAATTTTTGTCGCGTCCCGTTGTGCTCTCGGTTCCGGTGCCGAAAGTTGCTCTCAAAGGAGCCGCCGTGTTTGTTGACGGGCTCGGGTTTGTCGGCAGCGCTCGCTCATGCTTCTTCTTGTCGCTTCCGCGTCTCCCTGCGAAGCTTTACATAGAGTTTTTTTTTACTCGTGGTTTTCGAAGGCGGACAATGCAGAGCACTTAGGTGCGTGCGCGCGCGGAGGTGTGATACGCTGTGCGCGCGCTTCGTGCTCGCAACGTGCTCAAGTTGAGCGCCGCGTGCACGCGCTTATACCAGCGTAATGTAACGAAGGAAACTTCACCCCACTTAAAATAATTGTCAGTTTTGCTCAAATTTACCCGTGTTGAAGAGATAATCGGGTTAATTTTAGAAATGAAACAATAAACGGCGAGATCCATTTCAAGATTTCCTTTAATTTGGGACCCGGATGACCGAGCGGGAGTTTTTCGGTGCGATGTGGGCCATGTGTCTTCTATTGTCCTCCGTTACACGCACGCTCCTCTTCAACCCACCTCCCGCACTTACTCGCCCCCACCACCCCGTTCCACAAAACGTCACCCCTCCCCCTTGGCGCCTCGAGCTGGTTTTCAGTCGCGTCTTGCATTGTGGGAAATGTAGTGCGTCTCCCAGTCGTGCCTGGCGACATATGGTGGCCCATACACTACAATACCCACAATCTCCAAGGAGCCCGCCAACCAAGGATCGGATTACGAGTCTCGAAAGAGGCTGGAGTGCTCCCAGCATGCACCGCTGTTCCTTTTAGGCAACAGGAAGTTTTAGATTAGAGACGGCATACACTGAAAATGAGATGTTTGTATCACTCACCAAATGGTTTTGTTTCTTCTTTGTATTTGGGTACCTCAGGAATTGAAGGACAAGAAGCTCGTGGAGGAGAAGGAGAATGGCAAAGATTCTGCCACCAATGGAAAGGTGACGCAAACTGCTCACACACACACGGCATTTGCAAAAAACAAAAATACTAAAACGTCCCCTGAAAAATTCCGCTTGTATTTATTGCGTAAATGTAGCTGTTTGTCATCAAAAGGGTTCAACCAAAAGTACAATGTTGTTTACATTTTTCAATGTTCATTTTAAAAAAAAATACTATGCATTTCAATGTGTTATTTCACATTTGTTTTCAAAAATATAGTTCTAATCATGGCTCACGATATTATATTGGCGGCGTCCCCGAGGCTGACGAAGGGGACAAATTTGCCAAACGTCGTCAATAACGAACGCTTGCTTCCTTGAGGTGAAGCGACACGACGTTTTTCTGGACATTTTGCTGGCACCTCTACCCAAGAAATTGCTGCTCGGCTTGTCCCCCGTTGTGCTCGCGTCGAATAGGTCGTTGCATTTTGTTAGTTCACCACCAGATGGCACTAAATTCGACACATTGTCCATTGTTTTTTTATACGAGGCTATGGCCTAATGCCCTTGCCCCAAATAAACATTGTCTTTGTACTGAGCTGCCATAAGAGGGCGCCAACGCTCTTTTCGAAATGACTGAGAGCAGGAAGGTTTTCAGCAAATGGCAGGAGATCTGTCAAGAAATGGCGGGCTCCGAAGATAGCAAAGAATTCTAATGATGATTTGGAGTTAAGCGATGAAATGAGAGGAAATGAACTGTGTAAGAGCAACCCTGAACATAAAGTTTGGATTTGCAGGAGAATGAGGAGAACGGCGAGCCGGAGATTGACGACGAGGATGACGACGAGGTGGATGACGAGGACGAGGAAGATGATGGCGAAGGTGCCTGAGACGCATCCTCGAGGTCGTCCTTCCTAGCAACGCGGTCGCTGACCATGGTCGTTGTTGTCGCGCAGGTGATGAGGAGGACGAGGATGAAGACGAGGATGAGCTGGAGTGCGGCACGAAGCGGGCGGCCGATGACGATGAAGACGACGACGACGAGGTGACCTTGCTTTTCGCTCTCTTCAAAACAAGTGTCCGGGAAACAATGAGTAAAGGAAAAGCCAAGAAACGGGAATACGATTCAAGGTTGCTTTTTGTGGCTCCCACTCAGGATGACGTGGAGACCAAGAAGCAGAAAACCGATGACGATGATTGATGCGGCGGCTTCCGACGGCGGTGGCCCACCGGGCTGCTTCCTGTGGTTGTTCTCAGGGGGCGGGGCCGGAAGAGCGCTCATCTAAACAAAAGAAAATGTGGTCATTAGCGATTAGATTTCAACGCCCGCCGTCCTCACGCACAATCCGGCCTCAACAACAACGACTACAGCGGAGAATTAGTTTGTATTTTTATTTACATTTTATATTTTTGTACATATTGTTGGGAAGGAAGCAAATGTTATGTCTTGGTTATCAAGATCTGTAACCATATGACACCCAAGCCCAGTCCAAAACGTTTTTTGGTCGTTGAACTCAGAGCATTCCACTTAATTTCATTTAATGTATGTACTTGAGCTGTACCATAGAACGACTTTGTGCTTGCTCGCTCGCTTGCTGGCTGGCTGGCTGGCTTGGATGGAGGAAGGCCGAAGAAAAGAAGAGCGTCTTTCTTTTTTGTTTATGGTTGTTTTCTGCCCGCCTGTTTTGGTGTACGTGCAAAGTTTGTCGTTTGACAATAAACCGGACTTTTATTTTGTGACTTTTACTTTGCTCTCTGGCTTCTTGCTCTTCACCTGCCGGGTGCACGCTGGTTAAGCTTTGACATTCTTCTAAGTCGGAAAATTCCAAAATCATTTTCTTCACAATTTATGAACCAAATAAACAAAAGAAAAGCACTGGAACTAAGCAATTAGATTGTAGGGGGGCGGGGTCTATTCCAGAGCCCTTGATGATGTCAAGAGGCATCGAGTGGCGTGTCACGTGAATGACATGTCGGCTCTTGCCAGAAAGAATGTTCCCGATGGTTGCCGCCAAGATAGGCTGACTTTCTGTCCTGACGTTCAGGCCCCAGCATACACGTGGCAACAACACAAAATGCTGAGAATCCCATTTCAAATTGTGAATCAAAAATCCAGGTAAGAGTGCAGATGCCGTCTGTGAGCGCCACGCATGACCTCCTGTGTAATCTGCTGATTGGCCAATAGCTGTACCTCAATCAGGGGCAGGAAAAGGTGTGCCATGGATGAAAAAAGGTGGGGAAACACTGCTCTACACGCTCTGATGTCTGGCATTTCTCTGTGAGGTCTTTTTTTATGTTTATTTGAGGTCTTTTATGTCTTGTAGCCACTTTGATATCCTGCACCAATAGGAACGCTCGTGTCCTCTTCACCCGTGTATAAATCAGGCCAACATTGGGCGACAATGCAACGCTCAACTCGCCGTGTCTCCTTGCACAAATGCGCAAACACACACAGTAGACAGATTGTCATTGAGACACAGCCTCATTGTGCGTCTGTGGGGCACGTACACGTAGGAAGCATTAGTGAGGGACGCGTTTGTCCGCTGATGTCAAAGTGGTGCGTCAGTACCGCGGCGTCACTGTCCTCGTTGGGTGGGACCTCGTTGCCGCAGCAACATCTCCACTGGCCTCCCTGACGGTTTGGAGCCCTCAAAGCGGCCCGCTTGAGCTCGCAACGTTGCAAAAATGGCAAGCTCAGCTTTCATTATGTTTGTTTGCAAGATGTTCTTTTGTGCAGACAAGATCCATTCATCCATCCATCCTCCCATGCCTCCCTCCCTCCTTGAGTGGCCCAGCAAGAATGTCCAGATTACCACTGCAGGCCTGCACGTGCACAAGCGGGTGACGGCCGTGTAGGTCAGACTTCTGATTTGTCGGCCTCCCGGCACGGGAGCCACTGAGGTGATTAGTGATCATGTCCCAGCAGCGCAACATGCTCATAATTAATCAGACTCCACTAAGCTGCTGTACTTTGGCAACCGCATGCAAAATAACAGACGCTCACACTGAGATGAAAAATGAAAGTAAGCTTTATGGAGCAATAGCAATTGGCCCCGTCCGGCTGCATATAGACAAACTATACTAACATGATTTGGAGTGTTGAAGGAAAAATGCCATTTAAGCACACGACAATTTGCTTGTGGCTTGCATCCTCATCCTTCTCATCATCCTCATTATCTTTATTGAAAAAAATTTCGGACAACTTTCACGCATCCAACGTGTTCTTCTCTTACTGGTGCCAAGTAACTGAGTGCTAATTCTACAAATAACTAAATATTTCTTTAGAACAGATATCAGAATCAACGAGTGTGGAAGGAAGAGCTCCGCTTGGCCACAAGGGACACATGGTCGCGACATCTCCCGATGGAGGGAAGAAGCTGCCGCTTTTCTCCCCCTCGCCGCACAAGGTCTGAGAGACAGAGGGCGCCATTTGGGAGAAAGTTTGAAACGAGAGGAAAAAAGAAGGAAGAAGAGGAAGTGGCGGAGGGATTTCCTCTCCCAACTTTGACACGAACGCACTGAAAGCGCGTGCACGCGCGCAGCTCTACTTGACCGCCAGCAAGTTTGGCTCCCCGCAATTTTCTTTTCCGCTCCTTCAGCCTGCAAACGCGAGCGCGCGCACACACACGCACGCACGCACTGGGCGGATAGCGGCTCGGTTCGGGTCAACCTGTGTGTGCGAGTGCGCGCAGTTCGAGACGTCACGAAGAGCCATCAGAGCAGTCCGGTTCGGGACGTTCCCATCCGAACTCGGGCTGGCAGGACGCATCACTCCCTCCCTTCCTGTCTCCCTCCCTCCCCGCAGTCGGGCTTGAGTTTGGAATCTTGCACTTGGTGGCTTGCGGTGCGGACGTCGGGACGGCGACATTCCGCTCGTCCGGACGTTGTCCTCCCGGCCGCCCAGCCCCAACCCGGGTGCCAAGCGCCTCCGAATCGAGCCGAAGCGGAGGCGCCATGCCTGTCCGAAAAAAAGGTGAGACACTCAAGCCGGTGTGCGGTTCCGAATGCGGTGCGGTTCCGGCAATGCCTTCGGTAGCCTAAGCCGTTTTCTCACTAGCGAGCTAGCATGCTAGCCGTTACTCGCCGGGAGAGCGAAACTCCCAAATGCGTTTAAGCGGAGTCCAAGTTTAGTCAGTCTGTCAGTCGGTTATTAGGACAAAGCGTTGCGCGGCCCGGCCGGCCCCTTGCGTCGGGCCGAACCGGGCCGCGGAGGCCCGCCAGTTAGCCTCATAGCTCGACATGCTAAAGGAGTTGCGACAGAGCTGACGGTTGGCCAAAGTGGCGACCAACTTGACACAAAGTATACACAACGCGCCCGGAAGGCAGAAGCTCGCCAAAACCGTCTAGAAGCACCAAGTTGTTCTGAACTCGGACGGGCATGGACGTCGATCACCCTCGGGACACTTTGACTTGAGTGGCGCTTCTGTCACCAGATGACTGAGCAGAATATCTTCACAATAGTTAGTTGTACGGACGAATTGGCAACGCCTGGTCCCGGGTGTGCAAGTTACTCGAGTAGAATTAGTGTTACTGTAACCAAACAAAATAAAGGTCATGTCAGCTTCTTACTTGATGCGCTTGACGGTTTAATGTCACCAGGCAACACTGCAACAGTTCTTGAGAAGTTTGACTTCCTTCCACGTTGGCTAAGCAAAACAATTTTCGGGAAGGAAGAGTTCTCGCACCAAGAACTCACACGGCAAGCCAAAGCCTCGAAAGAGATGGATAGATCGGAACCGTGCGATTCAATTTGTGCATCTGCGGTGACGTCAGCCATGTCGCACTTTGGAAGTCCTCCCTCGTTTGTTTTACTCGGCATCGAGACAGACGTGAAAACCGCAACAGCACCGCGGAAACAGCGGTTCCGTTTCGCCACTTGGCTTTGCCCGACGTCGCGTCGGCTCCCAGCCGCTTGCTTGGTTTGCCCGCCTCGCAGATACACGCGGCTGATACGCACGTCCGCTTTCCGCGTCGAATTTGTGCCACGATCGACAAAGGCTACGCGACGCGCTGGTGTGATGATGACATGATCGTCTGACGGCCCGCTTTGGCTCCCTGTGTCAGACGCCCAGCGTGCCCTGTCCCTGCTGGAGGAGTACCAGGCCAAACTGCAGCACGCTGACGAGTGGCAGCTTCGCGCGTCCATCCAGAGGGTCATCGACGTCTTCCAGAGCAGCCTCTTCCGGGCCCTTGTTGGTACGTGCTCGCGGCTTGGCCCTGTTGGATCATTTCGTTTGTTTTCAGCGCTCGACGCTGGCTCGGTTTCGCTCTCTTTCAAGGCTGAATGCCTCAGCGAGTGACTTGGCATGAGAGATGGGCAGGGAGGGAAAGAGAGAGCGAAAGAAAGAAAGAAATACTCAAGTATTCCTGACAGTGTGCGAAAAGCATGCTTTTGCCTCCTGGTTTGGGGCGCAGCATCTTTCTAAAGAAGTGGCTTTGTGCTGAAAGCGCCACGGTGAGCCCGATGGCGAGCCTCGCCTACGTAGATGACACGCAAGTCCCCGAGTCCAGATGCAGTTGCCGCCGTTGCCTCAGGCCGACCGATTAAGTCAGGCGGCGGGCCGGGCCGGGCTGCTTGTAATCCCTGGGAGGACATGAGCATGCCCCCCCCCTTAATCCAGCCTGGACGCTCCAGTGTGTTGTTGCTCTTGTCCTTCTTGCTCTGGCCCGCATCCATGCCAGCAGATGGCAAACATCAACTCTCACTTGGATCCTCTGCTCATCTTCTCCTCTTGGCTCTGCTTCAACTCGTGCGCGCTCGCGTTGCGGTGTTGGCGTGTCCTGAGTGAACTTTTCGTGTGTGAAGCCTGCAGGACTCTATTGAGGGAAGTGAAAAGGGGGGGGGGGGGGTATTATTTGATCCACAGTATTGGGAATATTTGATCTTTTTTTTTTCCTCCATACGCCGCTTGAGAGGTTTTCTCAATCAACTTTTTTTCATTCTCGTGGGCTGCAGATATCCAAGAGTTTTATGAAGTGACCTTATTGGACAGCCAGAGATGGGCGGAGTCTTCCAAGCCGACAGAGGGCGTGGCTCTCTGGGACTTCCCCAGCTTCCAAAGTGCCACCGTCACCTCCGACACGCTGCCCAGCCTTAGCACCAGCATCGAGGTAAAAGCGCTGCACGCGCAAATGCTCCATATTTTGTTGCTTAGCCAAGAAAGTGCTGTCAAATTGGTAAAAAAACAAATGCCATTTTTTCTTGTCACTCAGTTTCTGTGCACAACTTCTTAGCAAGCATGGGCACCTGGTCTGCAGCTGATGTGGGTGCTAAATTGGTAATTCCCCTGAAGGGGGCGCTAAATTACCAATTCCTCACTCAGCGATAGTGGTAAAACTGCTTTGCGGCGCAATGTTTTTTTGGCAGAGGGGGTGCCGCCTCTACGTGACATAATAAAATAGAAGTAACAAATTGGCTGCACTTACCGTATTTCCTCAGTTAATTTTTTTTTATTGCCTGATTTAAAACACCGCGACATCTTTGCGGCTACGAGTCTTTTCCACGATGACACGCTGCTGCAAGCCATACAGCGATACTAGTCTAGACAAGCAACATGTGACAGAATAATAATAATGATGATGTCACGCAATGCACGCGCGAGGCCTAATGCTAACTGCGCAGTGCGCGTATTGGGCACGCCGGTACTGGGTGCTCCCACCGTGTGCGTGTGTACTGCCACACACGTGCGGCAGGGGGCGCTCCTCTTCCCTTTGTGACAGAGGACTCGACCAACAATAACAAAACAGATGTGCACTTGAGCGCATGTGCGTGCATACGCGGCCGCCGGCTCATTCGAGAAAGGGCTCCTCACATGGCAGCCTGTCAGCTCCTCTCACTGTCAGCGCGCGTGCGCACTGCAGTTCCCGCCATCATCATCGTCTTCTGCTGTTGCCAAGGCGAAGAGGGCGGGAGGAGTCGGCGGAGCCGGCGCCTCCTGCGATGGCGTGTCACGTCAGATCAGCTCACTCTGCTGAAGAAGCGCACGGACCTGCAAAGGAGAGGCGCAAATACCTTTTTGTTGATTTTTACTTTGGTTGACTTGTCAGACATGCGCTACCTTCCTCTGGGGCACAGCGCGCCGAGCTATTGGCGAGTCACGTGACCACCCTCCACCACCTCACACGCATGCAGTGAGGAGCTGACTGGAAGAGGAGGGGAGTTGAGCGGGGGCAGGGTTGAATGAAGGAAGCTCTCCGGGATGGCCTTCCCCCTGGCCGCCATGTGAGAAATGAGGGCGGATGGTGAGGGAGAGAAGCAGCAGTGGCACAGCGGGTGGAGGCGGCGCCGGTTCGCGCTCCTGTGGTCGCCACTCCCGTGGGAGGCGGCCGTCGGCCAACGACGGGACGCCCGAGTGTTTCTCGCCCGTCCTGTGCCACTGCAAAGCGGCGTGCGTCAACGGCACCGTCTCGCTCATGTTCGGATGCAAGGTGGGTGGGTGCGCCCGCGCGCCTTCATGCCAAGGCTCCAACTCGGAGCCCGCCGCCATACCGCTTGATCTGCACTCTGCTCTGGCAAGCACGTCTTGGAGTTTTCGTTACGCAAACGCAGCCATCGGCAATATTTCCGGCCCTTCACACACGAGCGAAGGAAGCCCGATAACTCGATTGGTTGTCAGCACCCGTTGGTTTTGTTTTCGAGGCGCGGAGATTGGGAGAGGGCTGATATGCTCGACTGTTTTTGTGTTGGAATGCCACAAGTAAGAATCCACCCCGTACTGTATCGGCGGCCGATTATTTGAGTGGGACGACCGAATGTTTTGAACGGGAAAGTTTGGGATGACAATTAAGGTCAACGAGCTTTTGTTGGAGTGCTCGATGTTTGCATCGTCGCTCTTGATGGCGCCTCTCCATCGTCTTCCTCGGTACATCTGCTGATGTTGCTATTTTTAGCATCTTTGCTCGGCGCTCCTCCTCCTCCTCTGGCTGAAAAAGAAGGGCTCTGCCATCGTTACCGATGCCACTCGCCCCGTCCTGTCCCCCGCACTCATTCTGCCGCTGCAGAGGTTCAAGGGCAAGCACCTCACTCTTGGCCTTGGGCTTAATTGGGCCACCAAAAAAAAACACTTAAAAGATGGTCTTGAGACGAGACCCGTCTGTAGTAGCGCAACATGAGTGCAGTTTGTGTCCATGCACATGATTTGCCCGAGGTCGCATCCGGCCCATGGATCTGACAGCTCAAGTCGGCGAAGGAGAGCGCAGCAGAATAAATCTGGCGGTGAGCGGAGAGTGTTCTTTCTCTTAAGAAGGCTCTCTGCGCTACTTCTGTCCACCTTTGTCGTCGCCCACGTCCTCCATTGCATCACCGTTGCGCTCGGCCCACGAGCGTCGGCGCCGCCTCGTCCTCTCTCGGCCCAACCGTCTCCTGTTTGCTTGTTTCAGAAGTACCGGCAGCAGGATGAGGACTCGTCGCCGCCAGAGGAGCGGAGCTCTCCGCAGCTCACAGAGGAGGCAGCCGGTGCTCCGGAGCTGGTCCAGGTGGCCGAGAAGAACCTATCCCAAATCGAGAACGTACACGGATACGTCACCCATGCGCACATCTCCCCCGTCAAGGTAGCGCATGTCTACAAACGCTCGCTGTGCGCATGTTTGGAAGAGACCATTGTAGCAGCGAGAGAAATGTTGGCAACTCTTTGAAATGACTCTTGCGCGTCAAGTCTCATTTGAGTCCAAAGTCCTTTGTGTAGGGTTCAGTCCGAGTTTGAGCCTGGCCCTCGGCGCACGCGGCTCACGCCTCGTTCCGTTCCCACCGGCCGACCACAGAACGGCGAGAGCGGCAACGGCAACAACGTAAATGTATCAAAAAAAAGCAGCAAATATCAAACGCTGTCTTCCGGAGATCTAATAACGCCTCGGGGTTGACGCCAAAGTCATTTCAAAGTGTTCCTTCCCTTCTCGCGACTGGTATCTGATGACGCCTCGGACGAGAAAGTGCGCTCCCCGGCCGGCCCCGTGTCAGCCTCCGTGTCGGTGCCTGTGTCCCGCAGGTGGCCTCGCTGGAGCGCCTGTTTGATGGCTCGGATGGGCCGGAGCTCCCCGCCTCCCTCGCACCTCCCTCCCTCTACCCTCATGGTGACGACGGCCCCCTCCCGTCCTGCTCCTCCAACCCCTACCCCCTCACCCAGGTAAAGCCTTCCCCGCTCTGCTCTGCGCATGTCCCCGAGCCGTGCCCACGAGGAAACGCCCGGACAAACTGTAAGGCAGATTTAGCAAAACAGAGGCAGATTTCCATTGGGTCTTATCCAAGACGTAGCGGTGCAGATTTGGCTCAATCCGGGTTTTGCTTATTCGAGAAAGAACGCGGCGTGGCTCGAAGGTGCTCCACTTGTCTTTTGTGCTGAAAAGTTAGCGTGATGCTGACAAACCACACACACGCAGTGCAAGTGCAACATGGCACTCGTGTAACATTGCAGCATGTGACCCGATGGTGACTTTGATGTCATCCCGGTCCCGGTCTGGCTGAGTTGGCGCTGTCAATCTTGATTGAGTGCAGCCTTCATGCAATTTTAGTCCAGGTTTCATCAAACTTTGGACGTGGTTCACTCAATTCCAATTGGGTTAATTTTGCACCGATTGCAGTCAATTGCAATTGGGTTAGTTTTTCACCGACAAAGTCCGGTTGTTCAACTGAACTGAGACACAAAACTGACTCAAGCTGGTCATCACGCGTGCGAGCGCCCGCCCGCCCGCCACGGTCACGTTCCCACACAAGAGCTCACGAGCGCGCGCGGCCGCTTGAGGGGAACATTGATTATTCATGCAGCGACCTGCCCCCCCCGCGTACCCGCCCGGCACCGCTGACACGCGCCCTCCCTTGCCCGAGGCCGTCAGGCGTTACACGCCACCGCCCGCCCAACTGACCGTCACATTCGTTGCGAGCGCCGGCCGGGAATCTCCTTCATGTCCTCGTGGCAGCTCCTACCCTCGGAACGCAAGCCCGGGCGGGAGCGGGCCGACCCGGCCCGCCCGCAGCTGCGAGCTTCGCTAGCGACTTTCACGGCGTGCGCGGTGCCACCGTCGTGCCGCACTCGCTCCCGCTTCCTCAACCTGCGCGACAGCGTCAAGAAGAGTCCTACCAAGACCGGCGCCAAGGTGGCGGGCGGCCGCTCCGCCGCGCCCCGGCTGCACCCCCCCTCCTACATCAAGGTAGTCTGGCAGCCCCCCCACACCTTTCTCCTTGGACCAGTGTGGGATTTGGCTTTCCAGTTTGTCATCCGTTCTGATTTGATTTTTTTATTGATTTCTTCTTCTTCTTTGAGCCAAAGAAATGCCTATCCTGCGCTAGCAAGCGTGAGATTGACTGTAAACGGACTCAGTTTGACTTTTCCGACGAGTCACCTGTATTCCGTCTGATGAATTCAGTGAAGAGCGTTGAATGGTTCCTGCCGTCATGACGAGTCGCTGCCAAGATGCTTTGTTTGATGGATGGAGCAAGTCGGTGGAGCGCTTTGGGCCCATGGCTTTTTTATCAGGAGATCGATGCCTCGGCTTCTGTGAGCTTGGCGCGCTCGATGGGTGCTCGTTTTAGCCTTGCGGCAAAGCCTCACCGGGACAAAGGCCCGCTCCTCCCGTCACGCTCAAGCAACAAGACCGCCACGCCAAAATTCTCAACATTTGATTCGAAACAGTCAAATATCAATTCAAAGTCCTGTGCGACCTTGGCGCTCTTTATTGATGTGTGCGTGTGTGTTCTGTGTGTGTCCTCTTGTCGTTCAGGCCAACCCTCCTCCTCTGCTCGTCGACGCCGACAGCCTGGACACGCCTCCTCACGTGAGTGTCACGGAAGCCCGTGTCGCGCACAAGGGGACGACACCCACAAAACATCCGCTCAAAATCCCTTTACGCCGTCTCGACGTGCACGAATGTGCCGGCTTTGGCTCTCGATATTTCTGAAGTCCCTCGGGCGCCGTGAGTGAACCTCGCACCTCGTCGACGATAAGGCGCCATTGTTTGCAGATGAAAGCAAAAACTGTCAATCGGGACCGAGGAACTGCGGCAAAGCAAATTATTCTAGGGTGCGCTTGGCGAGGCAAAACAGAAAACGTTTAGCTGGGGCTCGCTCAGCGTGGCAAAATAATGCAAGTTATTCCGGGGGCACCACCGGGTGAGGAAGCGGGTAGCAGCTAGGACAGCGCTACTTTTAGACTCGTCTCGCACATTCACTTTGTAGATGCCGGCGGGCTGCACTTCTCCTCCAACTTGTGTACCCGCCCACAGGTCAACGGCGGCGAGACCGACTACGAGTACGAGGAGATCACGCTGGAGAGGGTGAGCGCACGCACTCTTCTGCCAGCGCCCTTTGGCGCCGCTAGCCAAGCCATGTCACCCGCTGCCTGGCTACCTGCGTCCAGGGCAACTCGGGCCTAGGCTTCAGCATCGCGGGTGGCGTGGACAACCCCCACGTCGGAGAGGACCCCGGCATCTTCATCACTAAAGTCATCGCGGGGGGCGCCGCTGCACAGGACGGCCGTCTCAGGTGCGCCACCTACATTATGCAACACGTAACCCGATCGCCTCTCCTCAGCTTTCGAGTACCCTCTGTTTTTTTTTTTTTTTTGTGGACTCAATGTTTTTCCCCCACCGAGGATGTGATGACGATGATTTTCAGGGTGAACGACGTGATCCTGCGCGTGAACGAGGTGGACGTCCGGCAGGTGACGCACAGTCGCGCCGTGGAGGCGCTGAAGGAGGCGGGCTCTTTAGTGCGGCTGTACGTCCGACGGCGCAAATTCGAGGCTGACCGAGTCGCCGACATCAAACTGGTCAAGGGACCCAAAGGTAAACGGCGGCAACTCGACGGCAAGTGTGCCATGGCATGGCATGGTTTGCGTGTGGGCGTTTCAGGTCTGGGCTTCAGCATCGCGGGGGGTGTGGGCAACCAGCACATCCCGGGTGACAACGGCATCTACGTCACCAAGATCATCGAGGGGGGCGCCGCCCACAGGGACGCGCGGCTGCAGATCGGGGACAAGCTCCTGGCGGTGAGCCACCGGCCTCGCTCGCCCGCCCGCTCGTGAGTGACGCGAGTGCCATGCAGGTCAACAGCTGCTGTCTGGAGGAGGTGAGCCACGAGCACGCCGTCACTGCCTTGAAGAACACGCCCGATGTGGTCCACCTGCGAGTGGCAAAGCCCAACAACGTCTTCGTGGCCGACACCGCCGACGCACAGCGCCCGGACGGCTGTAAACTGCCACCCGCCGCAATCTTCTCATCTTCACACTCCTTGTTTTTTTTCTCCTCTGCTTTTTCCCTCGTCTTGTACTTTTCCTTCTCTTTTGGCCGCTTGTTCTTTTTGCCCCACTCATTGTTCGTATTTTCTCAGCTCCTCCTTTCGCTCTTTCTTCCAACTTCTGTTTCCTTCTCACGCTTAATTTTTCTTCACGTGCTGCCTTTCTTCTCCTCCCCCACTATGTGCTGCGCTGGGCTGCGGTGTGTCCACCTAATAGCGTGTTTGTGTGTCGTTAGTGTTCGCTCAGCACCTGGAGAATCATATCGGCGCCCCCATCAACTTGCTGTCTCAGCCCCTCCCCCCGCCAGCCACATCCGGACATTACTCGCCAACGACTAAGGGCACGCCGGGAGATGACGTGGCCTCATGGTACCTTGCGCTTTTTCCTAAAATTTCGTATCCTAAAATGTTGAATGCGCTGTGGTCAAGCATGCATCTGTCCCTGTTCCGGTAGGGATCCCCGCAGGGTGGTCCTGCACCGTGGCACCACGGGTCTGGGCTTCAACATTGTAGGCGGCGAGGACGGTGAAGGCATCTTTATCTCCTTCATCCTGGCCGGAGGACCCGCCGACCTCTGTGGGGAGTTGAGGAAGGGCGACCGCCTTGTGTCGGTACGTCGCCGCCGCCGTGGCCTCCCAAATGAAACTGGGAGTGATTCAAACAAGGTTGGTGCGTGGATGCGCGCAGGTAAATGGTGTGGACCTCCGCAGCGCCACGCATGAGCAGGCGGCGGCCGCGCTCAAGAACGCCGGGCAGACAGTTGCCATTGTGGCGCACTACAGACCCGAGGGTGAGTCACGCCGCTGCAAAATGAAAGTGGAGCAGCCGAGTGGAATCTGCCCAGGGCTTGATGCGTGGCCTTTCCTGCGCAGAGTACAGCCGCTTCGAGGCCAAGATCCACGACCTGAGGGAGCAGATGATGAACAGCAGCATCAGCTCCGGATCAGGATCCCTCAGGACCAGCCAGAAGAGGTCGCTCTATGTCAGGTGGGAGAAGCCACAACCTTTGCCCAAGGCCTTTGCCCACGGCCAACCCCGCCCCCTGCTGACGTGCGACCCCCATCCCGTGCAGGGCACTGTTCGACTACGACAGGACTCGCGACTCGGGTCTCCCCAGTCAGGGCCTCAACTTCAAGTTTGGGGACATCCTGCACGTGGTCAACGCCTCCGATGACGAGTGGTGGCAAGCACGCCACATGACGGCCACCGGGGACGTCCAAGAGGTCGGCGTCATACCCAGCAAGAGGAGGTCTGTCGCTCGCTCGCTCCAATACCCTGCTCGCGCAGATTGCTCAATTTGACATGCTTTGATTGGCTGACAGGGTGGAGAAGAAAGAGCGAGCCAGGTTGAAGACGGTCAAGTTCAACCCCAAGTCTCGAGACCGAGGGGTGAGTCGGGCAGAGAACATGAAGCTCTTTTTCTTGGCATCTGAGCCAGCTAGCTGCTCGCTTTTAACACCTTTTCCGGCATGTTGGCGTTGCACTCAGCATGGAGCAGATGAGCTCTTCTTTGTCACGGCCGGCTCGTATGTGACGCGGGGGTCTCGAACTTGCCTTTCGCCGTGCTGCCGGTTTTGTGCCTTTACTGTTGTCCAATCATTCTTGAGCTAAAACGTAATTGTCAAGCCACACATCGACAAAGCAGCCCATTTCAGGATAATGTTGTTCAATTTGATGAGCCGAGCGATCGGCTTG
This sequence comes from Syngnathus floridae, assembly GCF_059516105.1. Lineage (NCBI taxonomy): Eukaryota > Metazoa > Chordata > Actinopteri > Syngnathiformes > Syngnathidae > Syngnathus > Syngnathus floridae. The sequence goes on along the minus strand of NC_142426.1, from coordinate 8,618,864 downwards.
CCCGACGAGTTGTGGAAAAGTCGATGTGGCCCCCGACGTCAACGGATTAGCTCGCCCTCTTCGCATTCGTTCTGCATGTTAGCTCCTTTTGTAGCACCTGTTGTGTTAGCACGTTGCACGTTAGCCCTTCCTATCGGCACCTGAGCTCTTTTGTTAGCATGTAGTTGTTTCCCGTTGTGAGTCTACGTTTGATGCTGTGGGAATCTCGCAATGTTTTTGCTATGCTCGCTCCACGTATTATCGAGCGCGTGCGCGACAAAAGCAGCTGATCTTAACCGCATGTCGCTGATCTTTGAGCATCCCGGCGGTGGCGGCGGCGGTGACATCATTACGGCTGCTGGCGAACGGCCTGACTGACACGCGCATGAGCCAATGTAACTCTTGACGTGGATGTCTGCCTCATCTTCCTCCTCTTTGTTGTTCTCATCCCTCACATGGAGCCAGGCCTCCTCCAAACATTTCAACAATCAAGGTGTTGCGTTTGCGCTGTTGCTATGGCAACGCTTTTGTCTCTTGCGCTGCCCCCTCACCTGTACCCGCATGTGTGTGTGTGTGAGAGAGAGAAAGAAAGAGAGAGAGCGCGTTTGCGGGAGACTTGTGTCCCGAGCGGGGCCTACTGTTGACCGCTTTGGCCGTATGGTCAACACGCGAGCGCCTGACGTTTAGACGCCTTCCTGTCCCTTTCCTATCCACTTCCTGTAGCTGTCGGGCGACAAGCGTAGAAAGGGCGTGTTGGCCAGGTCCTTCCTGTTCGGAAAGAGTCGCGACGGCGGCGAGCAAGACAGCAGCGACGTGGAGCGTGAGTACGAGGCCCGCCGCCGCCTCCGGGGGGCGCCGCCCACCCGCCCTGCTCATCGGTCAGCGACAGGAAGAGAGATCAGCCGCGATCCCGTGCCACCCACCTTGTTTTGTTTTTTCTCCCTCAATTGGACCCGGCCGGCCGACCCAAACGGCGTCGTCCTCTGTCGCATCACGTCTGCTCTCTCGCTCTGTCGCTGCGATGCCGTAACTTCCTGTTTGTGCTTCTTCTTCTCTTGTCGCCTTCAGGACACCATCGACATCCTCGCCAAAGGACGCAGTGAGTCCGCCCCTCCCCCGAGGCTGGACTGCTCGCCAGCCAGTGTTTCTCGAGCGGATAGTTGTAAAAATAGCTCAGCATTTTTGCTTTTGGCAACAAAATCAATATGGCGTTCTTTGCAAAGCACACGTGCATTGCTCTAAGCGTGATGTCGGCCATTTTGAGAAGGCCAGGGCGAGAGAAGCCCGTAAAGGCATTTTGGCCGCGGAGCAAAGTGGGGCGCTCAGCCTCGATCAACATGTAGTTCTCAGCTGACCGAGGGGCGGCAGCAGACCTCGCCTGGCCGCCCCTGCCCTCCCCCTCCCTTCCCCTCCCTCGGGCATCTCGCCCGTTGTCAAGATGGCTCAGGCTCCACCTTCTGCTGAACGAGACTTTGTTTTACCCCACAAAACCTTTCCGAAGGCGTGACCCGGACGGCGGCACGCTCATGCTGCGATTTACCCCTTTTGGGACGGACAGCTGACCTCCTTTGTCTTTTCAGAACACGCCACGTCAAACGCCAGCGATAGTGAGAGCAGTTGCCGTAAGTCGCGTCGCGTCACACCACTTACTCTTCTCAAACATTTGCGAGTGTTGGCGCTTCTGTACTTTTCCTTCAATTGGATTTGGAATCAACTGGAGCGTTTGTGGACAGGCGGCCAGGAGGAGTCGGTCCTGTCGTACGAAGCCGTCACACAGCAAGAAGGTGAGGCAGCCGAGCCCAGGCCCCGGCGGCAAGCCGAGCCAAGCCGAGGCCTGACGCCCGCCATCTTGCTTGTCCCGTCCAGTGGGTTACGCGCGACCGGTGATCATCCTGGGCCCCATGAAGGACCGCATCAACGACGACCTAATCTCGGAGTTCCCAGACAAGTTTGGGTCCTGCGTCCCACGTGAGTGGCCGTCGGCAACACCCGGCGTCTCTCATCGCTCCTCTTTTTTGCCAGCCCGGGGTGACCTTTGCTTTTGCTCCGTTCTTTGCAGACACCACGCGACCCAAACGAGACTATGAAGTGGACGCTCGGGATTATCACTTTGTGGCATCACGCGAGCAGATGGAGAAGGACATCCAGGAGCACAAGTTCATCGAGGCGGGACAGTACAACAATCACCTTTACGGAACCAGCGTCCAGTCGGTGCGAGAGGTGGCCGACAAGGTGGGCGGCTCGTCCCCTCCTTCCTTGCTTAGCCTTTGAGTCGGTCAGCTTCCTGCTAAGGTTAATGAGCAGCGGCAAAAGCTCACGGTGCCGCCCCGCCGCAGCCTTTCCTATTCAAGCTAATATGACACTGGCACGCATGTAGGGTAAGCACTGCATCCTGGACGTGTCGGGCAACGCCATCAAGCGGCTGCAGGCGGCGCTGCTTCATCCCATCGCCATCTTCATCAAGCCCAAGTCCGTCCAGAACATCATGTAAGACACACACTTCTTCTGATCATTTTTCATTTCTTTTGGTGTCTTAATATTCAGTCAATTTGTTTTACTTATTTTTATTTCAACAATCCATCCTTGTCATTTTTATTTCTTGGAGTCTTGATTTTAGTTTTTTTTTTGGGGGGGTGTGGATATTGGCAAGATGGCACAGTATTGTGTCAAGTAAACTACGATTGCCAAACAACACTTGAACCTTGAGTCACCTCCATTTCACAAAATAAGACTAAATATTTTCCCCTCAGGATCAATAAAGTCTCTGTCTGTCTGTCTGTAGATGCTGTCTGTCTGTATGTATGTATGTAGATGCTGTCCGTCTGTCCGTCCGTCCGAAACCAAGGGTTTTACACTTTTAGTTTTAGGCAAACACAAACGTGCTTATTCTCTCTTTATGTACGCTCACGAAGCAAATGCTCTCACATGCATAAAAAAAAATCGCCTGTGTGTGTCAGGGAGATGAACAAGCGTCTGACGGAGGAACAAAGCAGGAAGACGTTTGAGCGAGCTGCCAAGTTGGAACACGAGTTTACGGAACATTTCACAGGTTGGGAATAAGCACTTTTTAAACCGCCTCAAATTGCCGTCTCAGCGCAAATGTGATGTGTGTGCGGGCAGCCATCGTGCAAGGCGACACACTGGAGGAGATCTACGAGCAGAGCAAGCAGATCATCGAGGATCACTCAGGATCCTTGATCTGGGTGCAGTCCAAGGAGAAGCTCTGAACGCATCCCCCACAAACTCCCCCGAGACCTTGGATCATGAAGGGGCGTGGCCGCGCATCAGCGCCGCCGCTCCCTCAGCACACCCAGGTGAGGGGGAGGAGTCAGCTTAACGAATTTGACTAACGAGCCAGCCGGTTTCTTGTGGCGTGCTTGTGAGGCGGGGCAAGAGTTGAACCTGCTCCGCTGCCTATTTTCATATAAACTACAAAGTCTATATTGATCCTCATGATTATCACCATAGAAGATTGATCACTTCCTGTCTTATTTTTCTTTCTTAACCAAATAAAAACAGAAACAGGAATTGGCTCTGGTGTTTTTCCTGTGGGGATGAGCAGCACTTCACGGCGCTTTTTATCAGAAACAGCACAATGGGCTCAACTTCCACACTTACAATTCTTTCGTTGCTATCGACAACATGACTTCGCACAGCATAATACACTCGAAGATGTGCAATCCAGGGGGATATTCCACAAAGCAGATTCAACATATTCTAAGTCTATCCCTGAACGCTGAGTTGACTTACTCTGAGATGGGAGACTGAGTATTCGGTTCCAGAAAAGATGATCTGAGTTAGTTCAATCAACTCCGAGTATGTTAACCTGGAGTTACGTGCGTGCACAACTCCTACACAACAGGAACATTCAGACTTCAAAGAGGCTGGATGAGGCAGAAAAGAAAAAAAATCAGGAGGCTGCTTTAGAGCAGGCAAAATTCTGGATATTCTGCATGTCAAACAAACTTTTCCCAGTATTATATTGACAGCATACCTAAGTGACACCATTATCGTACATGTACTTTTTAGTGACATTGACGGACTTTGACTCGGATGTGATCACGCTACTTCCAGCAGGGGGCGCTGCTCACTGCCACACACCGTTATTCCCGTGTCGAAGAAGCTACGCACAACAAACATGGCGGACTGGAACGCTTACGGAACCGCGATGTTGAACTTGAGCAGTGTCCCTTAACACCCTCGCCCCAGAGTTGCTTTTTGAAGTCGTCACCGTTTCCTCGGTCTGCGTGACCATGGCTCACCGCTACCTTCGCTTGTCGGTGGGCTGCTGCAAGGTGCTGCGACTTCTCGTAGCTCCTTCGCCCTCCTCCAGTGGGCTGCTGGTAGGTGCCCCCTTGTCCCTTCTCGTTTCTTACCGATCGCCGAGCAAACACGTCCGAAAGGTTGCATATCGCTTCAACTACATCTGAAAAAAGATAAGTGGGGCCGGATTCCACGTCATATTGCATTTGACGTCATAACTTTCGAGTGGAGAGAAGTCGGGACTGCTCATCGCCTTTTTCGCACCTCTTGCGAACAAAATGATGATTGCTCGCCTTTTGTTTGTCGGCCAGGCAACAAGACGGCTGGCGAGTGAGCGGACTTTATTGAGTGAACTGATGTTGGCCTGTCGGAGTTTGACCTCCAGACCCCCCAAAGGTTCTTCGTCAGCATCATCTTACTCCTCTGAAAAAACCTTGCACTGATGCGTTTGCTTGTCTCTGCAGGCTTTGAGAAGTATTTTCCGGACAGTGGAAAGAATTCCAAGAAAGCTCATTCACCAGACAAAGGTGAGATTCAACTGCTTTGCAGGAGAGGAGGGCGATGCAAAATATTGAGCGCTGGCACGATGGCGTAGTCCAGAATTGTCCGGAATTACGGTTTCCATCTATACCTCATTCATTGTTCAGCCCTCATGTGGACTTTTATTTGTGTGCGGACAGACGACAAAGCTGACGACGCTCCGGCAGAGGCGGGGCCATCCGGAGGGGGCGGAGCGGGAGGAGGCGATGGAAAACGAGGAGGCGATGGAAAACGAGGAGGACGGAAGGAGTCGAACTGGTACAGCCGTCTGCAGAAGGTGAGTGCAGTCGAGCGCCCCAGCTGGACGCTGTGAACGGCGGCGTGCCAGACGATCAGGCCAAGCCAACCCATTGCTCGCTATCCTCAACAAGACGGATCACGTGATCCAAGCCGCAATGTCGTTTACATTCCTGCAAGTGTCCGACGTCCCGTAATGGTGAGGAGAAGATGAGAACAGAAGCCTTTGCTTGTAGGGTGACATTCCCTGGGATGAGAAGGAGTTCCGCATCTCCCTATTGAGCGGCGTGGCCTTCTGGACCGCCGTGGCCTATTACTTCCTGTTCAGGGACGGAAGCCGAGAGGTCACTTGGAAGGACTTTGTCAACAACATCTTGTCCAAAGGCGTGGTGAGGGAACCCCGACATCAATAGCGAGGATGACCACGGTGCTGACGGCGGTCCTCGTCTTTGTGTCGCAGGTGGACAGGCTGGAGGTGGTGAACAAGCGCTACGTTAAAGTGGTCTTCTCACCTGGGAAGATGCCTGTGGATGGGGTGAGTTGGCTGTCTAGAAGATGCAGAGGGAGGGAGGGTGGGAGGGAGTATGTGGGCGCGACTCGCTGGCCTCATCTTCGCAGGGTCACGAGGTTATATGTGAAAATGCCGATTTTCAAGTCGTTCCCACATGGGCTGGCCTCCTTAGCGTCAAGGGGTGACATGCCGCCGCGCCTGTTTGTCCCTGCAGCAGTACGTGTGGTTCAACATCGGCAGTGTGGACACCTTTGAGAGGAACCTGGAGAACGCCCAATACGAACTGGGCATCGAGGGCGAGAGCCGCGTGCCCGTGGTCTACGCCACAGAGAGCGACGGGTGAGCAACCTCCAAATGCCTCGTAAAGCCTGGCACCAACCTTTGCTGTGCTCACAAAGACAAATCGTGAGGGCCAAGCCTGGATGAGTTGACTTGTTGGGGCCTTTTCATCTCTCTTTTGGGAGCTCCCTCAATTCAACTCATGTGAGTCTTGATCGGCGTTCAGCACACGCCAATTGGAGGTGCTGACTAAATGAGCACAAGTAGCGGCGGGTGGAATAACCTAGAAATACCAGCCCCGCCCGGGGCCAGTGTTGACAACCCGTCCGGTTGAAAGCTCTCCGAACAATTGGCTACACGGAACACGCATTTGTGAGCGTCTCCAAGGACAGCGCTGAAGTTGAAATGGGTGTGAAAGAGGGCCTTTTCTTGACCCTGTACGTTAGGACCTTCCTCCTGAGCATGCTGCCCACCGCCCTTATCATCGGCTTCCTGCTCTTCATGCTGCGGCGAGGCCCGGCGGGCGCGGGCCGGCCTGGCCGCGGTGGCATGGGCGGCTTGTTCAGTGTCAGCGAGACCACCGCCAAGATCCTCAAGGACGAAATCGACGTCAAGTTCAAAGACGTGGCCGGCTGCGAGGAGGCCAAGCTGGAGATTATGGAGTTTGTCAACTTTCTGAAGAACCCCAAACAGTACCAGGACCTCGGCGCTAAGATCCCCAAGGTCAGCTCGGGGCGAGTGGGGACTGGCAGGGCGGCTCCGTTGATGCTTTCCTCCCCGTTCTCGCCGTTGCCAGGGCGCCATCCTGACGGGGCCTCCTGGGACGGGGAAGACCCTCCTGGCAAAGGCCACGGCGGGCGAGGCCAACGTTCCCTTCATTACCGTCAACGGCTCCGAGTTCCTGGAGATGTTTGTGGGCGTGGGCCCAGCCCGGGTGAGTGCCGGCTCATCTCCTAGCGCTCTCGCTCCGCGTCCGCGCTCGCTGACCGTGCTTCCCGCACAGGTCCGGGATCTGTTCGTCATGGCCAGGAAGAACGCGCCCTGCATCCTCTTCATCGACGAGATCGATGCGGTGGGACGGAAGCGGGGGCGGGGCAACTTCGGGGGGCAGAGCGAGCAGGAGAACACCTTGAACCAGCTGCTGGTGGAGATGGACGGTCAGACGCCGTCATGGCGCCGCTCCACTCGCCAGCCCGAGCCCTTAGAAAACAACAATAAAAGAAGCCTGACGCTCCCTTTTGCATGTTGCAGGGTTCAACACGGCAACCAATGTGGTGGTTCTGGCGGGAACCAATCGGGCGGACATCTTGGACCCGGCGCTACTGAGGCCGGGACGCTTCGACAGGCAAATTTACATCGGTGAGCGGGCGGGGCGAGGCGTCACTCTCCCCAGCGCCGTTGCCATCACGCTGCCGTCATTCACGCCTGTCATTTCAGGTCCTCCCGACATCAAAGGGCGAGTGTCCATCTTTAAAGTCCACCTTCGACCTCTCAAGTTGGACTCGGACACCGATAGAGATGCCTTGGCCCGCAAAATGGCAGCGCTCACGCCTGGTTTCTCAGGTAAGGTCAGAAGCAAGCAGGTGAAGCCTTGACCAGACAAGAATCAAGTCCAAGCTTGCGTGCGGGGCCACCATCGTGAGATGAAGACGTCGGCCGGCGGTTGCTACTGAGCGCCCGCCTCTCGCTCCTAAAACGCTTGTCTCAGGCTCAGTCCGATATCAGACGGCAACATGTGCTCGGCAGGTGCGGACATCGCCAACGTTTGCAACGAGGCGGCCCTCATTGCTGCACGGCATTTGTGCAACGCCATCCAGCAGAAGCACTTTGAGCAGGCCATCGAGAGAGTCATCGGAGGTGAGCGCCTCCGCCGGTCGGCCGGCCCTGCACCCCACCGTACTTGGGAACACGCTGTTCCTCTTTTCAGGCCTGGAAAAGAAGACGCAGGTCCTCCAGCCTGACGAGAAGAAGACGGTGGCCTATCACGAGGCGGGACACGCCGTTGCCGGCTGGTTCCTGGAGCACGCCGACCCGCTGCTGAAGGTGGGCCCACTCGGCCATCTAGTGAACGTGGCATGTGCTTACCCCACGCTGCATCCAGGTGTCCATCATCCCCCGGGGCCGTGGCCTGGGCTATGCGCAGTACCTCCCCAGGGAGCAGTTCCTGTACACCACGGAGCAGCTGCTGGACCGCATGTGCATGACACTAGGCGGTCGCGTGGCCGAGGAGATCTTCTTCGGCAGAGTCACCACGGGCGCTCAGGACGACCTGCGCAAGGTCACCCAGAGCGCCTATGCGCAGGTCAGACCGAAGTGACGCGCCGAGTCGGTTCACAGCGCCGCCCTGTCATCGCGGGCTCTGGCTCTCACAGATCGTGCAGTTCGGCATGAACGCCAAGGTGGGCCAGGTGTCCTTCGAACTCCCCCGGCAGGGCGAGATGGTTCTGGAGAAGCCGTACAGCGAGGCCACGGCACGCCTCATCGACGCCGAGGTCCGAGACCTCATCGCAGATGCCTACCGCAGAACTCGGAGCCTGCTGAGTGACAAGAAGGCTGAGGTGGAGAAGGTGAGGCAGACGGGCCGGCTCTGGGTGCTTTTGTCTGGCTGATGGCTCTGCTGCTGCAACTTCTGCGCTTGTTATACTGAAGGTGGCGCTGCGACTGCTGGAGAAGGAGGTTCTGGACAAGAATGACATGGTGGAGCTGCTGGGAAAACGACCTTTCTCTGAGAAGTCCACGTACGAAGAGCTGGTGGAGGGCACAGGCGGTGAGACCGAGGACACCGAATTGCCTGCCGGCCTCAAGGACTGGAACCGCGAGAGGAAGGACAAGGAGGAGACCCCGGATGAGCAAGTGGCCCGCCAGATTTCTGGAGGGATGCCCTTCTAGATAAACCTGCTGCCAGAGTCTCCAGATGTGACCTCTCCTGAGGAGGTGGAAGCGACAGTGGCACTTGATTTTATTTATAAAGCTCGATGAGCACCACGCTAATGCCAAATGCTACTGCTAATGTCTGTCTTATTCAAATGCTTTGACCGGTGATGACCTTGGTCACCAGCATACCTAATATGTGTTTGTCGTCATGATTGATTTCACACCGAAAAGCCATTTTCAACACTTGAGTTTTGCAAAAATAATGTGCTTCAACAAATAATCTCATATAAATTAAATTTGCCAAATTAAACCTAGATTTTCACTGCGGTGAGCAGGTCTCCACTACCATACATATTACAATTGACATACAGTATCTAAGACAGTTATAAGTAAAACGACTGTTTAATTATTTTGAGGTGAGGTAATGACAAAAATATACATATATTTTAGTCATTCCAGTTTACAGGACTTGGAGCTACAATTCACAATGTTAGTATCAAGTACCAATGACAATAAAATTTACACTACTATGAAAAAAGCCAAATATCGACTAATAGAGTTTAAAAATAGTTCCGTTGCAGAAAAAGAAAATCGTGGGTTTCGATTGTTAAAACGTCTGCATGGATCTCCATGAGCTCGCGACCCTCGTTAGGATAAACTGTTCAGATTAGTGTTGGCTCGTGAGTGACCGATTCTTTCAAAAGAACGACTTTTTTCAGTGAACGAATCCTTCCTAAAGTGATTCGTTCTTTTTTCAGTTCATGACTTCAACCAGTAGGTGTCGGTAATGCGCATTGAAGCTGGTGCCACCTCGCCATAAAACAACGAAGAAGAAAATGACCTAACTTCCCGTTCACAAACGAGTCGTGAATCGGATCAGTGAGGGAACGAATCCTGACTTTCCCGTTCGCGAACGAGTCAATGGGTGAACTGCCTTCCTTCCCGTGCATCAACGGATCAGTGAACGTGTTGAGTCTCCTGGCGTGAACTATGTAAGCCAGAATCTACATTTACGATTTGCCAAGGAAAGAAAGAACCACTCACTGAAACACCACTTTTGTCCAACACAGCCGTTTTGTCTTAGCTAACGGCTAACTTTATTGCATTAAGGGATGTGCCGTTATGCAACAACTTCTCTTTGGGTAATCTTTATTTTATAACACTTAAAATAACGTGGATGCATATATACGCCTAAATATTGTTATCCAATATATCTACGGCAATTTCACCTTAGATTGCTGGTTTGAAATGTACTTTTATTATTATTTTAATAAACATTAAAACCTGTTTAAACTTGTCTGGTGTTTTATTCCTTGTTTTTATTTTTTTGGGCATGAAAACAAAAATCTGACATTTGGTTAACTGCTTTTTATGACAATATGTGTTTTACGTAATATGTAATATGTGTTGGTGTACGATTCCTTGAACGATTCGTTTGAACGAATCTTATGAGTGGCCTGATTCTAAAGATTCAGTTCACTCAAAAGAACTGGAATGCACATCACTCGTTCAGATCATGGCTGGATTTCAATGAGCAATCGATATCGTTTTTTTCCGTTCTTCGCGAGACGATGCTTCATTCGAGGAAGTCACATTTATAACATTTGGATTTTTCCAGTTTCGACCTCAAAGCGGGTTTCATGTGGAATTGTTTTAAATAGCTAAATTAATGTGATAATTTAAAAAAATAAAATGTGTTTATAATCTTGTGAGTTAAATTTTACCATTGATGAGAAAGCGCGGCTAGAGGAAGTGACGTAGCGTGTCCTGGCGCTGCTCCGTCACACGAGTGGCATTCAGACGCACACATTCGCCCCAAAACCTCATCAGTGGACCGAAACGAACGCTCATAGCTACATACACGCAGAGACAGAACCTGACCGAAGCTCGAGTTTAAGGTGCTGGCCGCGTGTGCGGTAGGAACATGAAACCTTTTCCTTCTGGACATTGCTCCTTCGACAGATGCATGCTAAGCTAACGCTAACCGAGCCACTCTGTTTGTGCGTGTCGTAGACACTGCGTGCTAAGCCTTCGTCCACGATAATAACATTCTTAGCCCAAGAAACGGAAGATACGGTCAGATGATGGCGTCTGTACGACAACTATGACAGCTGTTGAGAAATTTGGACTTCCAGCCTTCCAAAAGTTGTATCACATAAGATAAAAGTGTAAGTATTAATGCGAAAAAGTTGAAAGTGTTGCTGGAAATCCACTTGAATGGCGTCGCCAAGGGTAACGGAGTAAGGCAAGCCAGTGGACGCGGTGATGCCACTGCGCATGCTCGTCATGGAGAACGGACAAGGCAACACGACCACCAGCACCGCGACCAGGCTCGGCCTGCCGCCGCTCACCCCCGACCAGCAGGAGGCGCTGCAGAAGTTAAGGCCCAATGGACAAGTCTATAAACGATGAACAAAAATACTCAACTCAATTTGATAGTCTTACGATTAACTGTTGCACTTATAATCTGATTGCTCATTCACCTGGACAGGCCAAGAAGTATGCCATGGAGCAAAGCATCCGGAATGTTTTGGCCAGGCAGACCATGGCTCAGCAGCAACAGCTCAGCGGACTGCAGGTACACACAAACTCCTGTACACTCGTTTCGTGATGCCAGTCGGGCCAACGTTGACTCCCTGATGATTCACAAATCGAACTGTGCACAACTGTTTGCCTGTTTCCTACCTTGCTATCTTGGGTTGAGGCTGCCGCACCCACGGGGCGGCTCGTCCGATCAGATTCAGACATCTTCGCAACCTTGTAGACAATCGGAAATTGGAGAACCACAATTCAATTCTGTTTGATTTCTCAGATTTTCATATATCGGTTTTCAACACTGCTTATTCAGGGTCGCGGAAGTGTGGGAGCCTCATGTGTGTGTTTATATATATATGTGCGTGTGTGTGTGTGTCAGATGGCGTCCTTGTCGGTGGGTTTAGGAGAACTCTCTCCTCTGCAATCAGTAAGTTGTCATTTCTTATTTTGTGGAGCGTCAACAAAAGGTGCTTATGTCTTGTTTTGACGACGCGAGCTAATGCGGCTGGTGGTGACTTCCTGTTGAGGTGGCGGCTCAACGCCAGCGTGCCCTGGCCATCATGTGCCGTGTCTATGTGGGCTCGATCTACTACGAGCTGGGCGAAGACACCATCAGACAGGCCTTCATCCCCTTCGGACCCATCAAAAGCATCGACATGTCCTTTGACTCTGTCACCATGAAGCACAAGGTCAGAAGTCACAACCCAGTGCTTCGCATCCAATGGAACATGCAGCGTTGTCCAAATGTCAAGTCATGCGGGGAAACGCCGCTTGCCTGTTCAGGGTTTTGCTTTTGTGGAGTACGAGACGCCAGAAGCGGCTCAACTGGCTCTGGACCAAATGAACTCTGTCGTTCTCGGAGGGCGAAACATTAAGGTCGGCTCGAGGTGGACGCCCCTCGCCACCGTAGGCCGCCCACGGTCAAACAATCGACTCCGTACTTTGAACAGGTGGGTCGGCCCAGTAACATCGGGCAGGCTCTGCCCATCATCGAGCAGTTGGCGGAGGAAGCACGGGCCTTCAACAGGATCTACGTGGCGTCCGTTCATCGTGACCTGTCGGACGGCGACATCCGGAGCGTCTTCGAGGCCTTTGGGAAGATCAAGTCGTGCATGTTGGCTCGTGAACCCACCACGGGACGCCACAAAAGCTACGGTTACATCGGTGAGATGGTTGTAAGAAAGCCACCGTGTGGTTGCGACGTGCTGGCTGACACCTTTTGCCTTTCCCTGCAGAGTACGACAAGCCCCAGTCTGCCGTCGACGCAGTGGCCTCCATGAACCTGTTTGACCTGGGCGGCCAGTACTTGCGAGTTGGGAAGGCCGTCACCCCGCCCGTGCCGCTTATCACCGCCTCTGGAGGCCTGGCCGCGGCCGCCAACTTCAGTGCGCAGGTGGGTCCCTCCCGATGATGTCATCGTGTACCATGATGGCATTATGTCGCTTTCAGGATCCGGTGGGAGCGTCGGTGCTGCGAGCGCTGGCCGGTCTTCCGCAAGGCGTCATGGCCGCTCAAGCTCCGGGCGTCATCACAGGTGGGAAGTCTGCCGCCTCAGCATCACACCCCGCCCACTTTCCTGACTCCGCTGCGTGTAATGTCACCGTTTCAGGCGTGACCCCGGCTCGAACCGGGCTGCCTCAAGTGGCTCTGGTCAATCCTGTTCTGGCCGCGCCCCCTGCCCTGAGGATGGACGAAGAGCTCCACCAGGGGGCACACCTGGACGCGAGTAAACAGAGCGATGGACACCATGATGTCAACAAGATCGTACGCAATCACAAAGTAAAAAGTCACACGGACATTTAGGATGCACTCACTGTGGGAAAGGTTCCGACTATAATCGGATCCCTTTGATTCTCTTTCAAAACTATATTTTGGACTATGCGGGGCTAATTTGGGACTACTGGGATTACGGTAACGTTTGAGCGCTTGTTTGCCCACAGTCGCGTGTGATGGTCCTGAGAAACATGGTCGGCCAGGACGACATCGACGACCAACTGGAAGGCGAGGTGACGGAGGAGTGCGGCAAGTTCGGCCAGGTCAAGCGAGTGGTCATCTACCAGGAGCGGCAGGGAGAGGACGCCGACGCTGCCGTCATCATCAAGATCTTTGTGGAGTTCAACCACACGGCTGAGATGAATCGAGCCGTCCGGGCTTTAGACCGTCGCTGGTTCGGCGGTCGCAAAGTGGCAGCCGAGGCCTATGAACAGGAGCGCTTTGAGAACAACGACCTGTCGGCATAGACGCACAGCGACTGGCCAAGGATGCCCGATCGGCACGGACGAAGTCAAGGCTACCCTGCGGGCGGAGAAGACGCTAGCCAGCGGCAACCTGGGAGCGCAAGTGCTAGTCTGTCGCCGACGACCACGACCTGTTGGCACTGAGCCTGTCTGTCGGCGCGGGCTCTGCCGAGTGCCATCTTTCGGCAAAGACGCTTGGACTGCTGCCACCTGGCGACTTGCCTGCGCGGCGGCGCAAGCTCCTGTTTGGGTTGGAGCATCAGAATTAGGACTCAATCGAGTGGCGAAACGGCCACGCTCGGCTGTACCTTGACAAGGACGGGAAGTTGCCAGAAAGAACGATGACGTCTGTTAACAGGCGGGGCTCTTCCACTTGCGCTCACCATGGTGACCTTTCTTGGCAATCGTGCAACTGTGCTCCATGTTACATCAGCTGACTGACAACTGTTTGAATCTCATTGAATGCCCGCAAGCATTTTATAAGTTCCTCTTTTGGTTTTGTATTAAAGAAAACACAGAAACTGAGCACAACACTTGAAGGGTTGTTTTTCCTCATGATGCTGACATCCGAGCGCCATCTGGTGGCACTGCCGGAACAGCTCGTGCCGCCACAAACAAAGTAATCGGTGCTGATTGGCGGCGGTCTCGCTTATTGCGTTTCATGGAAGAAGATGATGATGCAGGAGCCCTTGTCTGTTTTTGTCATCTAGTGAAACAGCAGTCCTCTTTCCATTTAAACCACTCAGGGGCTACGAAAATAAATCCACGCGACAGCCTAGGCCAGAGGTCGATAACCTGCGGCTCTTTACCGCCGCCCTGGTGGCTCCCTGGAGCGTTTTAAAAAATGTATGAAAACGGAAAAAGATGAGGGAAAATATATTTTCTATTTTAGTATAGTCTCTGCAGCAGGGAAAACTCGAGAAAAACAATCTCAGCGTTTTCTAATGCTGTAAATTGCGTAGAATACATTTTACATTTAAAAAAGAAATCAAATGGACTGGTTCGCTCTAGAACCAGTACATCGTATTTCTTTTTGACTTTCCATGCAACCTTCCTTCATCTCGCTAAGTGACTTAGGCGACGATCGACGTGCGAATTCGGGGTTACTTTTGCTTTGAGGGGCAAAAGGAAGTGGCGTCAGTGAGGTACGGCGGCTCGTAGGGCTCAAAGTTCGCAGCTAGCGACGCTGACGATGGGAGAGGTTGTTTGCGAGGAACTCGAAGATTTGGTTCATTTCTCAGTGCACGACCTGCCGGCAAGAGGCTATGTCGTCATGGGAGAAATACGGCGGCAGGGGAAACTCTGTGACGTCACGCTCAAGGTACATTCTGACGTTTCCGCACGGCGAGCGAGCGTCAAGTTAGCCTCAAGATAGCCTAGCCTCGCATTTAGTGCTGAGCTCATGCTAACTGGAATTAATAGCGGCTTACTTTTGACTGCGGCGCCGACATTACATTATTTAGAGGCTATGGGCCATCTTGTGAATAAACAGTCACTATATGTTGTCATCCTATGACGTCAAGGCTTCTAACTGACCTTCGGCCAAAAGGAAGCGATCGGTCGTGTGTTTGACACTACGTTCTACAAGTGTGAATGAACGCTCTTGGTTGTCAAACTGAGTTTGTTAAAGATTTCTCAAACACACCCGCGTTCTTTTGGTATGTAGAAACAAACAATCAGTCTGAACGTAAGGATTGCAAAGCCTGGAAATTACAGGGAGAAGCCACTTCCGTCCTTGTTGCACCAATGTGACTGAATGTTGTTTACAGGCGGGCGAGCACAAATTCAGCGCCCACCGCATCGTGTTGGCTGCCTCCATCCCGTACTTTCACGCCATGTTCACCAACGACATGGTGGAGTGCAAACAGGACGAGATCCTCATGCAAGGAATGGACCCCAGGTAGCGCAAACGTCACCCCTGATACTCCTCGGCAAACCGGGTGAGATGGCTTCCCTCAAGTTGTGTCTGTGTGTGTGTAGCGCTTTGGAAGCGCTGATCAACTTCGCCTATAGCGGCCACGTGGCCATCGACCAGCAGAACGTTCAGGCGCTCCTGATCGGCTCCAGCTTCCTGCAACTGCAGAATGTCAAAGACGCCTGCTGCTCCTTCCTGCAGGACAGGTGAGGTCACTTCCTCTTTCTTGGGCGCCTTGCCGACGTTTCTGAGAGGGCGTTCTTCAGGTTGCATCCCAAGAATTGTTTGGGAGTGCGTCAGTTTGCGGAGACCATGATGTGCGCCGCCCTCTACGACTCGGCCAACAATTTCCTGCAACGGCATTTTGTCGATGTGTCCCTGTCGGACGAGTTTCTCACCTTGCGGACGGACGAGGTGCTGGAGCTCGTGGCCTGCGATGAACTCAACGTCAAAACTGAGGAGCAGGTCAGACGCGCCTTCGACACATCGGGTCCTACCTTAGAGTGTGACATGGGAGGATCACACCGTGCATTTCCTTTGCAGGTGTTTGAGGCGGCTCTGTCTTGGGTCCATCACGATCGCGTTAAGCGGGCACCATTGCTGCCGGAGCTGCTGTCCAAGATCCGGCTGCCGCTTTGCCGTCCGCAGTTCCTGACGGAGCGAGTCCAGCAGGAAGAACTCGTGCGCTGTTGCCACAAATGCAGGTAGGCCCCGTTGGCAGCACCAGGTCCCATCCTCCTCGCTCACTTGTTGCCATTGACCGGGTGTCCTCCGCTTTGGCCCCCAGGGACCTCTTGGATGAGGCCAAAGACTTCCACCTGATGTCGGAGCGTCGCCCTCCCGGCCTCCCGGCCTTCAAGACGCGTCAGAGGTGCTGCACATCCATCATGGCGCTCATCTACGCCGTGGGAGGCCTTAACAGCTCTGGTGCGAGGGGGCGGGACTTTGACGCTCAGACGGGTCCCGCAACTGACCCAACCAGCCTTCCTCACCAGGTGACTCCATGAACGTGGTGGAGGTCTTTGATCCCACGGGGAACTTCTGGGAACGCTGCCAACCCATGAGGACGGCCCGAAGCAGGGTAGGCGTGGCCGTGGTCAACGGGCTCCTGTACGCCATCGGAGGATACGACGGCCAGTCGCGACTCAGCACCGTCGAGGTCTACAACCCCGAGACGGACGCGTGGACCAGAGTGTCCAGCATGAACAGCCAACGCAGGTGGGCAGGCCCTTCAAGCGCATTGGCGCCCACCGATGGGCGCCGTGGCCTGACGGCTCTTGTGGCGTTCCTCAGCGCCATGGGAACAGTGGTGATGGACGGCCACATCTACGTATGTGGCGGCTACGATGGAAAATCTTCTCTCAACTCTGTGGAATGCTACTCGCCGCACACTGACAGGTCACGAGCAACCACTGGAGCTTTTTTCTTTGGCTGGCAGAGCGTGACTGGCCGCCCTTTCGTGGGGAGCCTGGCTGCTAACGACCTGTGTGTTGTAGGTGGACGGTGGTGACGGAGATGAGCGCCAGTCGCAGCGCCGCCGGTGTCGCCGTCTTTGACGGGCGCATCTTTGTGTCAGGAGGACACGACGGCTTGCAAATCTTCAACACGGTCAGTTGCATCTTCATCTTCCGTAACGCGGCGATCATCACCCAGTCCGTGCATCCCACAGGTGGAGTCCTACAACCACCACACGAACCGCTGGCACGCGTCAGCGCCGATGTCCAACAAGCGTTGCCGTCACGGGGCGGCGGTGCTGGGTAGCCATTTGTATGTCGTGGGCGGCTACGACGGTTCAGGATTCCTAAGCGGCGCAGAGGTCTTCAGCTCGGCCTCGGGCCACTGGAGCCACTTGACGGCCATGAACACGCGGCGCAGCAGAGTGTCCCTGGTGGCGGCGTCGGACCGCCTGTACGCCGTGGGCGGCTATGACGGGCAGACCAACCTGGGTTCCGTGGAGATGTTCAACCCTGACACGGCTCGATGGACCTTCATGGCGCCCATGGCCTGCCACGAGGGCGGAGTAGGTGTAGGTTGCATCCCCCTGCAGCCAGTCTAAACGGTCCCATCGCACCCCGTCGCAACCGGCGGGTCCGCTGTCGGCCGAGGCGGTCGGTCCAGGCCGGGCAAGTTTGTGCCGGTGACCGTGGCTCGAGCTGCCGGGGCTTACGGTTAGCATTGCGGCCGCGGCAGTTCTGACCGCCGGCAGGCGCCGCGATCACGAGGCCGCCGCGCACGTGCTGGCCGCTTCCTCTTGGCCGGCCAAGACAGGAAGTGGCTCATCTGCTTCAAAATAAAAGCGCATAGGGTTAGGGTGGTGCCCAGCCGGGACTTATTTTTGGAAACAAGAGGAATGGGTCCTCATGACTTCCAATTCATACAATGTGCAAGGAATGTGAATGTGGAGCAAAGTTGTTTCCGCAAGTGACAAAGAAATAAAGTTGCTTATGGGATGAATGTATGGAGTGTCCCAAAAAGTGACCATTACGTGACCTAATCGTTAGTTAGCATTTGTTGTTCACAAAGTGCTTCTTGGTTTGTCAAACGTGCTCAGCTTGTGTCAATCATAATGCAGTGAGGACCACGTCAGTCACCGGCCGGCCCCGCCCTCGAGTCAGCCATGATGATGTTTTGCTGAACTGAGTCAAAGAACAATGGGCAAGTCGAGCTTGGTTGAAAAGGTAGGACCTTTAATATCTGTCTCATTGGCCAGTAGGAAGTACAATTGGGAACATCTCCGCTTTCAAAAGCCTTACTGGGGTCCACGCTGCATCTGGTGACTGCTCTGTGGAGTGAAACTCCTAGAAGCACATTTGGATCAGTCAAAACTCTAGATTGCATGTTTGCGCCGGTGGTCAGCAGTGGCTGCTCACTCAGCGGGCCGGAAGCGGCGCTCCTCTCCGTCCAGGATCCCGTGGTACAGCCGGATCTCCTGCTCCAGCCGTTGCTTGGTCGCCAGGAGAGCGTCGTAGTCCCTGCGCTGTTGCTCCGTCTCGGCCCGCACGTCCGTCAGTTCCGACTCCAGCTTGGAGACCACTGAGCCCAGGTTCTGGAGCTCCATGTCGTGCCAGTGCTGAGCGTCGCCCACCGAGTTCTCGAGGCCGCGTTTCTGCAGGAGGACACCATTAGAAGGGAATGGTGGCAGGCCAAGGTGCTCCCGTCACATCTGTCTCACCAGCGCTCGGATAGATTCGGTCTCGGCCTGCAGGCTTTGCAACTTGCAGCCCGCCTCGGAGCACTGGACCTTGAGCGCCTCAAGCTCTTCCTCATCCGGACTCAGCCGACTCACACACTTGGCGTCCTGAGGGAGGAATGCGTGTCAAGCGCCAGAACGCCGGTCGTGCCATACCTGCCATGCCAGCTGGTCACCTTGCATTCCTGATAGCTGTCTGTCTCGCCTCGGTTCTTCTCCGTCACTTTCTCCCAGTGGTTCCGGATGTAGGCCAGGATCTGGTCCAGGCTTGTTTCGATGGGAGCGTCCGTTTGATCCAGTTCCTGTCCAGACATTTGACTGTAGAGGAGGCGCACGTCCTGCGGGGCGGAGACAGCGATGTCAGGTATGTCGGTGATGTCAGGTATGTGGATGTTGACGCTTAAGAGTCGGTCGGCCATGTCGTAGACGCTGTTCTGTACTTGGGACCTGCTCGTGCTGTCGCGCCAGTTGTTGCAGTTCGACCCTCATTGCGTCCATCTGTTCTTCCAGCTCCGTCCGAGTCAAGCCGGCGTCTTCCAAGACTTTGTAGAGCGAAGACATCTCGTCCTCCGCTGCCTTCCGAAAAGGTCGCTCGCTCTCAAACCTGCAGCGACAGTGCACATAATTAACCCTGCTCCCCTCGCGATACCCCTGGGCGTCCGCTAAACGACCTCTGACCTTTCTTTGAAGTCCTCAGCGTTGGCCTGCACATTTTCTGTCTGCAGCGTCAGTCGGGCATTGTCCAGGATTGCTTCGCTGACCTGAACACACGCGTGGCCATGGAGACACTGCTGTCAATCGGTCGAGTTTTTATTTTGGAGGCGTGGCCCTTTTTCACGATTCGACTGAAGACTCGAAGCATGACAAGCCGTGTTGTTTGGAGTTGGAAATGTCCATCTGAACACACTGGTGGTTCGGGACCACCAGTCCAGTAAAAAATATGATTGTATACATTTAAGCCGAGCCAAGTGACGTCGTCTAATTTGGGGTGGGACGATGCGTGTAAAGAGGCCCAATTAAAAGTAAATATTTGTACAATGTAACAGAGACACAAATAGTCAGTCTGATTTTATGGAGAACAATGGGACAACATTTCCCATTGAGAGGCTGAACGTCGGATGATCTGGAAAGTTGAAAAAGGTCGAAGGTCTCACAAGGTTATCAAAGTAGTTTGTCAACCGACTCAGTAAGTTGTCAGTGAATCGAGTAATTGTTGCCCCTGGAGTTTGGTGCACTTTTTTGACTCCGTCCTTGTGCCCCAGGTCGCCCCTCTCACCTGCCTGTAGACGTCCTCCCACTGGGCCCTGAGCGGCCCCCAGGCCCCAGCGCAAGACGCCTTGCGGTCCAGACACGTGTGGATTTGCTCCTCCAGCTGCTGGTTCAGTTGTTCCAGCGCTTGGACTTTGTCTCGGTACTCCATCAAGCAGCTGTTAAGGCCACTGCCGCCGCCCGCACCAGCCCCCGCTGCACCCTGACCCGCCCGGGGCAGCAGGGGCCCTGCGCTGCTCCTAGTGCCCTGCAGGAAGATGCTGCTGATGCCCAAAGCTCTGCGAGACACGCGCGTCCCCAGATTGGATGCACCGCCCGTCGGAAGGGTCATGCCTACAAAGACGCCCCGGGACGAGGCCCCGCCCGGGGCCACCCGGACGCATGAGGTGCTCGGGCGCTCCGACCCCGAGGACGCCGACGACAAGGACGCAGATTGGCCCAAAAAGGAGGAGCGGCGTCGCGACAGAGGCATGACAGAGTGAAACCTCAGAGGGAGCCGCTCGCCCACATTTATGGGAGGACCGGATTCTGGAAAGATGGCGCCTTTGTCGGCCTGGCATTTGTGTTACAGTGCTGACCTCTGACCTTTGTTGTCACGCTCCCTGTGCGTGTGTTAGTGTAGCTGCATCAGCACATCTGAGCCAGGCACACGCACACACACTGTGACTCAGCTGTTTATTTGTTGTTCCTTTTAGACGAAAGGTTCTGGCTTGAAGCATCCCCGTGAGAGCACACAAGTCCCTAACCCCATCAGCTCATTTTATTTTCAAGACCGCTTTATTGAGCTTTGATTGCTTTACTCCCAGAATGTCCCTCTGGTTTCTCTGTGACGCCCCCCCCCCCCCCCCCCCCCTCTCTCTCTCTCACACGCAAATGGCGATGAGGTGAAAACAGGAAGTGTAGAAAGAAATCAAAAAGTGTGACGAGCGTCTTTCCGGCACTTGTTTTGTCTGCCTGGCATCCGTCCGCTTTATCTGCGGCCGCAACAGGCCTGGGCCTACAGAGACAGTGCCTGCGAGGTGTCGCTGTCGGACGTTCTGGGAGAACCAAGTCCGCTTTTGCTGCAGCGAGCGAGCTGGTCCGAGGGCGCCGGCGGGCGCCGCCAGCAGACGCAGAGCTGCAGCAAGCGGAGGAGGTCCCGGCGGAAGCGCACCCCCACAAAGGCGTAGAGGAAGGGGTTGAGGCAGGCGTGCAGATAGGCCACGGTCTTCAGCACTTGGGCCGCCTTCAGAAAGTGCTTCAGCTCGTGGCAGTCAGTGATGGTCACGTGAGCCGCCTGCGTGGCCTGTGTCACCAGCACGGCGTTGTGGGGCAGCTGGGTCGCCAGGAAGACGGCCACCACGGCCAGGACCACGCGCATGGCCTTGTGCCGCTGGAAGCTACGCGTCTTGAGCAGCGTGGCCACCACAGCGCCGTAGCACGCCGCCATGACGGCAAAGGGCAGACAGAAGCCCATCAGCACCTGCACCCAGAGCGTGGCCATCTTGGTGTGCTGGCCTATCTGCGACGGGAACAGCATCCGACAGAAGTGCCGCGGGCCCTCCTCCGTCTCGGTCGAGGCAGCGGTGGTGAAGACCAGCTCAGGCGTGGCCAGCAGCAAAGCGGCCAGCCAGACGGCAGCACACGCCAACCGCCCGCAGCGGCGCCGCTCGGCCTGCGAGTTTCGGGCCTTAGCCGTCTGCACGATGACCACGTAGCGATCCACGCTTATGCAGGTCAGAAGCAGCGTGGAGCTGAACAGGTTCACTTTGTACACCGCCAAGGTCACCTGCAGACAAAGTAGCCGTCAAGCTGTCATTAGGGTTCACCGAGTGAGAAAGCAAACCAGAAACAAAGGCCCCAGGCAACCCCCCCCTCCCTGACCCGGGGTTGGGCCGTGATGCCAGCAAGATTCAACGACCAAAAGAAATCAAATGCCGTCTACTCTACCTTGCACATGGCGGCGCCAAAGGTCCAGCCGTGAGACGCCTCGGCCGCCCACAACGGCAACGTGACCAAGAACAAAAGGTCGGCCACAGCCAGGTTGAGCAGGAACACGTCGGTCATGGTCTTAAGACGGCGACGGATGTTCAGGTAGATCCAGACCACCGCCAGGTTCCCGGCACCACCCACTATCGCGATCATCCAAAAGAGCGACGGCTCCCATGCGCGCCGGAAGGCACGCACCGGTGCCAGATTGCATGTCAGGTCCGGCAACTCATAGTCCGGGGTGGTGGCTGTTGGATCACCGTACCAGGGCTCCTGAAAAGGGCAAAATGAAGGGAAACATGACAGCTACTCAGCCATGCCTGAGCTGGCGGGTCTCCTTACCTCGGTCACAGAGTTTGTCATGAAGTCGTCCATTGACTTGCCTGGGCAACTTGCTGGAATGCAAAACAGAAGCGGACCACGCAATGTTTACTGTGCCAAATTGGATCAAGCCTTTCCTCTCAAACTTGGCAATTTCTGACAAAGTCCCCGGCAGGGAGCAAGATCAGACGAAGGTCACAGGTCTTCACAACAGCCCGTCAGAGCAACACCGATATGAGCCCTCCTTCTGTTGTCCGAATCGGTTCATCGGCCAATCTTCTTGTCATGTGCACTCATTATCATCCTTAACTCGCAAACCTTAATTGCGGCTTCAATTTGTCCAATATCACAGCACCAGAGCGAACCGAGCAATGCTTTTCATCAGGTGCCGCCAGAACTGAGGCTTTGCAGTCGAGCGAGCCTTCTCCTGGCCTCCACTGTGTAATGTGATGACCTCAAGTGCCAGCGTGCGCCCACAATTCTCTGCTCTTGCTTTCTTTCAAGCAACTACACGTGTTGCATCAACGTTTCCCTGTATTTATAGGAGACAACTAGAAAAAGGAGCTGAAGTTGGCCCACATACTTTTGCTGTGCGAGGTGACACGAGGCGAGGCGAGGGCCACGACACAGACGTTGGTGAGTCAAAGAAGACAAACTTCCTGGATTTCAAATGGAGAGCCGAAAGAAGACGAGTAGAAAGGTATTAAATTTGTCGCTTTCAAACAAAGATGAGAACAAATCCGGCGGTAAGTCGCTGAGTGGCTTTTGGCTTCAAGAAAGATCTTGCCTTCATTGACACGAGGGCTCACAGCAGCGTCGTTGGAGGTGCCGCGGTTGCACGATGTTTGGATCTTTGGTTCAGTTTTGACAAGTCAAAGCAGAAGTGATACAATGGGGCGGACCCACAGACACTCCTGGACCTTCCCTCAATTTTCGCTAAATCAAATGATGCTTACAGTCAGAGAAAGATGATTTCCTGTGCACTCAACTGTTTTCATTGCGTGACTACAAGCGTTGGTGCGGTTGTGTAACAGGAAGTGAGAGTGTGAGGTTTGCACGCAAGCTCTTTTTTTTTTCAATGTTTTGTTTTGCGTCAAAGCTCACAAACAGACTTTTTGAGGACGTTGGCAAAGTGCTTCAGAAGCCCTCCTTTGTTGTTATTATTAAGCAAAAGCTTATTTGTTTTTCTGTTCGGCTTTTTATTAACTCACTTTTTACATGACTGACAGCCTCTTTTAAATTTTCTCCATGTCTATCCTCCAATTTGTTTCTTGAGATATATTTTAGTACTTTGTTACATTCATGGTTAGGCTGTATTTTTGGTGATACCACGTGCCGTGCCTTTGCCGGGCGAGCGCCCATTCGCGCACATTGTTCTCTCGGTCGTCTCCGAGACCCGACATTAATTTAACAAAAAAAAACAAAAAAACATCCATGTCCACTCTTTGTCCATCTGAGCTGTCCGTGTCAATAAAGTTTGAGGCCATTGAACAAAAGCTGATTATCTGGTCAGATTACAAGCGTGCAGATACTTTTGCGCTTAATCTGCTCAGGATGTCCCAACACGCCAGCAACACGCTCGTCACGTTTGCAGGTAAAAGCATCAACTGTTTCTTCGTGCACGTACTCGTGAGGAGCCTCGTGCACACGTTCCTCGGTCCTGAATGGTCGAGCCCGAGCCGAGCCTGAGTGAACTGTCGATGCCGAGAAATGACATAGTTTGTTTCTTGTGCCCAAGCACCGCTGCTGCTGCTGCTGTGGGTGTCGGTGGCACCGCTTTGGGCCTTCGTGGATGAGCTGGATGACTCGTGAGTCCGTTTTTGTCTCCACACCACGTCCTCACCTGTCCTTCAGGCGTTCATCCAACTGTTCCCCTGTCCGACAGCTTGTTGCAGACCAGGCAAATCGAAGATATTTGGCTGATTAAAGTACGTTGACCTTTGTGTCGTCAATGGCCAATGTAGACATTTCGGTAGCCGTGTGTGTGTGCGGTAGGCTACTTAGTGGGCGGAGCTAGACGGCGCAGCGTGTCGATTGGTGGAGACGCAAGAGATCGTCTCAAATGCAGAAGAAAGGAACAATTCCCAGCACAGAGACAAAGCGACTCTCATATAGTGTACGAGTCTCGTTTGATGAAAGGGCGGGGCCACTTCAATGAACGCCTCGCTGTTTGCAGTTTTACGCTCCTTGGTGCCGGATCTGCAAGCAACTGGACCCGACCTGGCACCTGATCGGCTCCGAGCTCAAGAGCGTCGGATCGCCCGTCAACGTGGGCAAATGTGACGCCGTCGCCAACACAGGTGAGCCCGCCTTCATTGAAAAAGAGTCCTCGTTGGCCTCGGCCCTAATGCGCTTTGCGCCCCCAGGCTTGGCCAAAGAGTTCAATGTTCGCACCTACCCCGCCATCTTCATGTGAGTTCACGGCTCGCCAGCTGATGTTTGCTGATGCCAACTTGATCTTGCAATGGCGTCTTGTCATATGGCGATGAATCCAGGTGGAAGAACGATGAGAAGTATCTTTACTCGGGTCCCCGCACCGCAGACGCCATTGTTGAGTTTGCTCACAGAGTTAGTGGGTGAGGAGAACATGTACCCACGCACATGCCCGTGCCCGCCAGCGTGTGCACACGTGTTTTTTCTTGTTTTGTGCGTTTTCAGTCCGCTGATCCGACCTTTGACCAGCGTGCAGCTTTTCCAACACGCCTTAAATCGCCACGATGTCATGTTTGTGTACATCGGAGCATCATCGCAACTCAAAGTAACGCACACACAAACACACGTGCACACACGGGGACCTTTGCCCTGCACCCGCAGACCTGCCACCTGTGTTTGCAGGGGGAGTACTTGTCCGTGGCTCGGGAGATGATCGTGTCGACCTTTTTCTTCTCCGCCGGCAGAGATGTCGTGCCCAAGGTCAACGCAAGAACGAGCGCGCGCATACACAAGCCAGATCGCTCAGTCGCATGTTGGCGGTGTGTGTGGTTTGCAGGCCGTGTCACTTCCCGCTCTTCCGGCGGTGGTGGTCTTCAAAGATGGCGATTGCTTTGGCTACAATGGTAGGAATTATGAAGCTGACCTCTGACCTTTAGCCTTGGGCACTGACTGTTGACGCATTCCAGAGGCCAGCGACGGCTCACTCAAGGCCTGGATCAAGAGGGAGAGATTCAGAAACTACGGCAAAGTGGACGACCACACACTCTATGCCATGGGAGACTCGGGTGAGCGCTGGTTGTGCCCGCTGGCTGTGCTCGAACACGCACACACTGGCACTGACACGCACGCTTTGCCCCCGTTGCTCGAGCAGGAAAGCTGATCCTGTTGGCGCTGTTGGATGAGGTCAACGCGAGCCAACAAAACCTCAGGTATGACCTGCGTGATGCATTCCCTGTCTGTCTACCCCGTGGACGCTATGCTTCCTCTCTTGGTTCAGGTACAAAACCCTGGTGTGGAAAGTTTCGCAAGACTACAAAGAAGTCTACAGCAGGTCGGGAAGTTGACAGCCTTCTAACGTGAACATCCATTACGTGTGTGTCAAGCCTCTGTCTTTTTTTCATTGCCATAGAAACATTCTTTTTGGCTTCATGGAGGACAGTGAATACATCAGTGGGCTCATCATGGGGTGAATACATGCACGCCCGAGTTCATCCGCACACCATGTTCACCATGTGATTGGTTGCTGTATTTTGTTGCATGTTCAGCGAGCTGCGCCTTCCGGCCATCATCATGTTGAATTTGTCGACAGACAGCTACTTCATGCCGCCGGCTTCACTGGAGACGGAGCGCCACCTCCTGGACTTTATAGATCAGGTTCTGGACGGCAGCATTCAGGCGAGTCCCCCAAAAAGTGCCGGAAATCTCGAAAAGCTTTCTCTGTTGACTCCTGTTGGTGCTCTCTCCTCTTTTAGGCTCACGGAGGAAACGGGCTCCCTCAGCGAGTCAGACGCTTCATTTACGACACCAAAGTCACACTCTTGGTACTTCCTGTTGACATTTGCTGACGGAGGGCAGATGATTGTCCTGCTTTTCTCATCCTGGTTCTTTGCGTCACCCTGTACTGCTGTTCTCAAGCCTGTTCTGTCTGTCACTGTCTTTGTGTCTGTCCAGCTGCTGTTGAGCGAGGCTCCGGTGCTGGGCTGCTTCCTGGTGGCCATCCCGTTTGGCCTTTTGCTTTTGATGTGCTTCGTGTGCCTGAAGGCCTGGTCCGACTACGGAGGCCAAGACGACGACGACGACGACAACCGGCCCGTGTTCTCTCGGAGACAAACAGCCGACAAGAAATCAGACTAGATGATTCTGATCGGTAGAACGCCAAAAGGCCGCACGCTTCAAAAGTCACTGAAGCCGATTTAAAACGAAATCCGGCCTCCAGATGACTTTTAGGTGACTTTTCCAAATGAGTGTGAAAGAGAGTCTGGCGTTAGTGTGCCGTTAGCAACATGTACCTCTTTGCTTCCAAGATTTTTAATGTCTTGAATGCAACAAACGCAGAGAAAAACTGTAAGTCCTAACTGTAACGTCAGGCTTCTTATGCGCCACAATCAATTCTTTCAAAATAAAAGAGATTTCCCTTTCTGCTATAACGCTAGTGTTTTATTGTGAAAGTGGCCGGTCTGCCTGGACGCTTCCTGAAAGGCAAAGGCAAAGTCAAGCGGCGCGTCTAACAAGCTGTTATTCGCTAGCCGAGTCCTCCACCAAAAGTGGTCGTCTCCCCGATTAGGAGGTCCAACCGAACGGAACCACCTGCCGCTCTTCATGCTGGCGACCCGCTGACGACAACTTGTCGGCTCTCGTGCGCCGTCTCCATGGCAACGGAAGACTTATACGAGGTGACGCTAACATGCTAACTCGAGCTAACGCATAACACGGCTAACTTGGATGAAAGTTGAAGAATGGCCGCGGGGTGATGTCGTGTCAACCAAATGTCGTCAAATGTGGTTAATGCACAAGCCGTGAGCCACATGTAACCTGATTTGAGAAGAACACAAATGAGATGAACAAATGGGCTGCGTGCTGTCCATAGGTGGAGCGGATCGTGGACAAGCGGAGGAACCGGAAGGGGCGGACGGAGTACCTGGTGCGCTGGCGAGGCTACGGCTGCGAAGGCGACACATGGGAGCCTGAGAGTCACTTGGCTACCTGCATGCCGTACGTCCACGACTTCAACCAGCACCACGCCCTGCGCCACCGAGATGTCACCATGCTGCGCTCCACCCGCAGCTACCTGTGCACCGGTACCCCTGGCAACCCCTGCGGCCCGCCCGCCCACGTCGGGCGACTCCCGCCCGTCGCCTGCCCGGATCCCGTCTCGGACCCTCAGCCCGCCCCTGCTCACCTGTACACCTCCCCCGGTGGACTCAAGGACCTCGGGCTCGCGTCACCGGGTGCTATGCCGGCACCCTTGATGTCGGCGCCCCCGATGCCAACGTCCTCGGTGGGCCCTGCTCGCCGCAGCTTGGACTTGTCTAAGAGCAGGATAAAAATCCTGGTGCCCAGAAGCCCCATGAACAGCCCCCTGGATGCCGAGGAGTCACCCAGCGAGGCGGCGCCCAGCGAGGCGATCCACAACACGGATGCCGGCGCCCGCGACGCCCACGATGTGCCCCCCGAGGTGGCTCTGGAGCAGCCGACCAGCGTGCAGCTAGGCCTGGGGGAGCTGCGCGCCCGTATGGGGATCAGATCGCGGAGCCACAACGACCCGCCCATGACGCGACCCCTCAATGGAACAGGTAAGAAGAAAGAAAACGGATACGCCGTCCGACCGAATGAGGGCGTGCCAACTGACTGACTCTGCGTCTGCTTAGGCGCTGCTGAGGATGCGGGCGCAACGTCGGCGGTTACCGTTACAATGGGCGTCCCGGCCAAGCGGCGTCTGGAGGTGCGTGCCGCTTTTGACAAACGTCTGCGCTTTAGCGTGCGCCGGACGGAGAGCGCCTACCGCTACCGCGACATCGTGGTCAAGAAACAAGATGGCTTCACGCACATCATGCTGTCCACCAAGAGCTCGGAGAACAACGCGCTCAACCCCGAGGTGCGCTGAGCGCCAAAGCGAGCGCCGGGGGGGGGGCTTCTGGCTCTCTTTGATCTAATCCCAACACGCTTGGACGCCGGGCACGCCCCCTTGCCACCTCCGCAGGTGATGAAGGAGATCCAGAGCGCTATGGCGACGGCGGCGTCCGACGATAGCAAGCTGGTATTGCTGGGAGCCGTGGGCGGCGTCTTCTGCGGCGGCCTGGACTTGCGCGACTTGGTCAGACGCCTCACAGATGACAGGAAGAAGGAGAGCGTCAAGATGGCCGAAACCATCAGGTAAGCACTCGCCTCGCCTTTGCGGGGATTCAATGGAGTCGATGCAATTATAGCAGCAAACGGTTGAGAGCACCATCAGCTTTGATTTGACATTGAAAGAAAGACACATCGAAATGAAAAGTGGAGATTCTTTTTCCCCCCCATAGCTGTGATGAAGTTCTTTCTCAGTTGGATGCTGTATTCTGACTGGCTGAGCAAAGCGGCGATGGTTGACTGCCTTCAAATGTAAACGCTGGCCGAGTGACGCCAGCGCATTGTGCTTCCTTCCCTCAGGACGTTCGTCAACACCTTCATCCAGTTCCGCAAGCCCATCGTGGCCGCAGTCAACGGGCCGGCGCTGGGCCTGGGCGCCGCCATCTTGCCGCTATGCGATGTGGTGTGGGCCAATGAGAAGGCCTGGTTCCAGACGCCCTACACCGCCTACGGGCAGACGCCAGACGCGTGCTCCTCCTTCACCCTCCCCTGCATCATGGGCCCCCCCTCGGTCGGTCCACCGCCGCTGAGGTGACAAGAGCCGCGCCTGATGCCCTCCCTTTTGCTGGCAGGCCAACGAGCTGCTCTTGAGCGGCAGGAAGTTGACGGCGCAGGAGGCGTGTTCCAAAGGTTTGGTCTCGCAGGTTCTCTGGCCAGGAACCTTCACACAGGAAGTCATGCTGCGCATCAAAGAACTGGTCGCCGTCGACTCGCTCGTGAGTCTTGCTCAGTATTACTCGGTAGAATTGACCATACTGCAAGTATGGGATAGCGCCGGCCCTAGACAGGTCACTTCTCTTCTGGCACCAATAACATGCATGCACGCCACAGGTCCTGCGGGAGTCCAAAGCCTTGATGAGGAACTCCAGCCGAAGTTCCCTGGAGCAAACCAACGAGCGGGAGTGCGAAGCCTTAAAGAGAATTTGGGGCTCGTCGCAAGGAACCGACGCAATCTTGCAGCACCTGCACAGAGGCAAAGAGCTCTACTAGGACTAGGACCCGGAACTGGGTCCCGTTTGTGCTTCTAAGGCCGGACTTAGTCTCTTAGCTCCTTTCCGTGCCGCACCCTTGCGAACAACACGTTTGTATCTTTTCTACATTGCCAAGTAAAACAGGAAAGGAGCCTCGCGGTAGTTGGGTGTTTCACTTTTATGTGGCTATTGTGGCGCTCCCTGCTGGTTTGAAAACCCTCCAACCTCAGGGCTCTACCCACACGGAATTCCCCGAACAAAGCGGTGGATGGGGTTCCGGAAGAAGCTTGGACGGGAGGACGACTGGGCCGGAAGTTCACATGGCGCGATGTGAGCCTCAGGTGGGAGGAAGGACATCAGCTGAAGGGGGGGTAAGATTTGAGCGGCTCACAACCATGTTTCGTATTGTAGTGCCTTAAATTGTTTCTCGCTGAAAGTGGCCCGTGGCACCAAAAGAAAATTTCCCAACGTATGTGCACGTGGGTATTTTGTTAAAGCCTTACTTTTTTAGATATACACACAGAACTTTTAGGACCATCAAATACACATCTCAGAAAACTCAAGTACATTTATCAAAACAAAGGAGAAAAATTGGGCTTCCAAACTGAAGATGACCGTGGTTTGTTGACACGGGAACAACTTGTTTGAATTTTCCTAAGGTTGCTAAATCTGATGCAGTTGGATGTTGCATTCCAGTGTTTGCAGGCATGTGGTCAGGAGGCAGGTGTGGCCAGGTGCAGGGAGTAGGTGCGGTCAGGGAAGAGGATCAGCGTGTAGAAGTGGCGCTCGTGCACGTGCAGACTGTCCAAAAAGCCGTGAACTGTGATGGCTGCCCAGCCTGGCGAGTCCGCCCCCTCCAGGAAATGGCTGCAACACAAACCAGCTACTCATCAGTGGCCCACGTTGCCGGGCGAGCTTCCCAGCTTACCCGAGCTGCTGGATCAGCGTCATGATGTTCTCAGGAAGCAGCAGACCGCGCGCGGCGAGAAGAAACGAGCTCTGAGAGGAGTTGCTGGACGGACGAGGACACGCCGAGGGCAACGGAAAGCTGTGGCGACAACAAAAGGCCAGGGCCAGTCAGTGGACAAATCGGCAGGTCGCGGCCTCCTTCGGTCTCGCTTCCTCACCTGCAGTCCGGGTCAGCTTGGATGGCCCCGAGCCACTCCAGAAGATCGAAGGGGTCGTGCGAGCGCAGGTCGCAAGCGGGCGGCACAGGGTGGCTCACGAGGTGACCGCTGACCTCGGGCGTGTGCCGTGACCACTTGTATCTCCGCAGCAGTGGCTGCAGCACCCCTGTGTCCTCTGCGAGCGCAACACGGTGGCATTTAATTCACTTAAACGTGTGCCGGCCATCGGACTCTCAGAACCATCCAAAGTGCACGGAAGGAGACGGCAAGTCACCTGAAGTGGGCGCCAGCAGGAAGTCCATCATTAATGGAAGTCGTGAGGTCAGACCGCTGAGGAGACGCTGGTAGCCCGGGCTGCCAGGAGCCATGTTGCTGTCACTCAAATCCACATTGATCACTAGAGACAAGTCACAAAGCCCGAACGTTGGTTGTTCGTCATGGTTTGTTCAAATAGTCCTTAATAGGTTTGACAACAGCTGACAATTTATCGTGCATTGCTGCTGACGTCAAAGGGAGAAGTAGCGCTTCCCACCGTATCTGCTGCACTTTGGTCTCCACGCTTTGCCTTGGATTCCCAACACCTCGTATGAGTCTTTGTCCAAAGACAGACACAGATGTCCTGCACGCAAGCACACATCAGCCATGTTTAGAGAAAAGTATAGCTAGTGTAGGTGGTGGCACATCCTGAAGTCTGTTACCATTTGCCTTGAGAAAGGCGCAGTTGTCTTCCTCGATGCGAGTCTTGTAGGACAAGCCGCACACGTTTCCTGAAGCACATGCACATCTGGTTAGTCAGTTGACATGCCAGGGGTGATGCCCCGAGTGCGTACCGCGTCTCAAGCATTCCTCCAAAAGTTCATGGAGCGGAAGTTTCTGGATCAGGTAGAAACTTTGGAAACTTCTTAAAGTTGCATCCAACTCAGAAGGAGCGTGGTCACAATCTGGGAGCAGCACGGTTGCCTGCACAAAAATTTAATTGACAAGGGGCAATGGAAAAGCCATGGAGTCGTCAGAACTGTAACGTTCCTTTTTCAACATACAAAAAGTCATATTTGTCATTTATCGTGACGTCAATTATTGTTTTTGACGGACGGGAGACAGGCGCAAAAAAAAAAAACGATGGGGGAATTTGACTCCTATCTGGCGGATAATGTACACGCGGGTTAGCGTGAGCGTCTGACCTTGTAGTTAAAGGGCAACTGCTCCAGTTGCGCTCTTAGTCTGTTGTTTGGGTGCAGCAGAGAAGACGTTTCACACTTAAGAATGGTTCTGCTGCTCATCTTCGCTCCAACCACCTTTGGGGTACAAACGGGTAACAAGCCATCCGGAAGCCGGGTAGCACGCTACTTCCTGTTGCTCCTCTTCCTTCTTGTGTGTTTGTGTGTTGTTGTTGTCAGTAGTGGCACGTGTTATCACTTTTATTTGTTGTATTTTTCCTGCAACGATCACCGTCCTGCAATCGGTGTTTCTTTGGGCTCAACGAGACATTTGAAATGCAGAAAAATAAAGCTCCTGTCCAACAGGGGGCGATGTATGTTGCGCTGAATGGCGACGCTGACTTCTTCCTCGCGGGTTGTAGTCACGTGTCCACTGTTCAGACCCGGAAGTCGGTCGAGCACGCTGTTGTTGTGATCACTCAACGCAACACTAAATTTTTACACCGAGTTGACTTTACTGATCTTTGGCATTAGTTTGACGTCAGTGACGTCATGGCGTTGGTGGTCGACTCTGTTCCTGGACAGTTTGATGACGTGGAGGACGAGGGCGGGTAAGCAACCGCGTGCGCGTTGTTTATGTTCACGCGTAGCCTTTATAACCACGTTTGACGTCACACTTAGGACTTAGACCGTCGTGTGACAGTTCTGTTTTTAAAATAACAACCGTCAAAATAATAACCGTGTGTTTGTTTGTTTTGTTCCGCTGCAGCCAATCCCAAGGGTCGGAGGTCCCACGTGATATCAAGCGAGCTGACCTGCAGCAGTACAGCGATGATGATGATGATGATGATGATGAAAATGCTGATGATGATGACGAGTGGGCGTGGTCTGCCGTAGGAGGGGATCTAACCAAACGATTTAACCGCAGTGCCGTTGCTCAGGTGAGACGATTTACAGCGACAATGATGGATGGTAATGATTCCGTGGCGGTTTTGTTTTTCAGGCTAACAAACAGAATTTGCCCAATCACACGCTTCTTACCACGGACAGGTCGCTGAGGAGGTTTGAGCACAAGATAAACCTGGGTAGCTCCCACGCTCACACCCGCCCACTCAAAATATGGCACCTTTTCTCACGTGCTTGTTCATTTGCAGATAAGCTCAACTTGTCTGACTCTGTAATGAACAAAGTGACGACAAAGCAGAAGCAGAAGGACGCCGACACGTACGTCAGCGCTCTGAAAAGCGTCTTTGCGGAGACTGGGGAGCTAAGGCGGCGATCGCATCGGCAACCGCGTCAGCGATCGTTCCTTATCAGCTAGTCCGCAATCACAATGTGGTGACATTTGCCAAAATGACGGAGGTGGTCTTTGTTCTCACCTGCAGGTACCGCCTGAAGGATAAATCGGACCGGGCCACAGTGGAACAGGTGCCGATTAACGTGATGGAAATGCTTTGATTGTGAAGAGGCTATGAGGTTTGCGCCTGACTCAAGTGCGGTGCAGGTTTTAGATCCTCGGACGCGAATGATTCTCTTCAAGATGTTGACTCGTGGGATCATCTCGGAAATCAATGGCTGCATCAGCACGGGGAAAGAGGTGAGTAGGCGTTGACGTTCCTCTGCCACGTTCCGCCTCTCCTCAATGCGCCCATCCCGTCAGGCCAACGTCTACCACGCCGTCACTTCCGGCGGAGAAGGCCGAGCCATCAAAATCTACAAGACGTCCGTCCTGCACTTCAGGGACCGAGACAAATACGTTAGCGGCGAGTTCAGGTTGTGCACTCGCCTCTCTGTTATGTCCCGACTCAAAGTCGGTTGCAGGGGCTGAAGCCTTTTTGGCCTACAGGTTCCGTCACGGTTACTGCAAAGGCAACCCCAGGAAGATGGTGCGAACTTGGGCCGAGAAGGAGATGAGGAACCTGATCAGGTCCCGGCTTTTCTGCAAGTCCCCCACTCCCAAAAACGGACGCACTCACACTCAAACCACCCTGACGCTCTCAGGTTGCAGACGGCCGGCATTCCCAGCCCGGAACCACTGCTGCTGCGGAGCCACGTGCTGCTCATGACCTTCATCGGCAAAGACGACATGTGAGGCCCGCCAGCGAGCTCTGCGCCGGCCAGTGCCGGCTGGTCGTTCGGCCTTCTCACGTCTGTCTGCCCTGCTTGAGTAGGCCCGCCCCGCTGCTGAAGAACGCTGTCCTGTCTGAGTCCAAGGCCCGCGAGCTCTACCTGCAGGTGGTCCACGACATGAGGAACATGTTCCAGCGGGCCAAGCTGGTTCACGCCGACCTCAGCGAGTTCAACATGCTGTAAGCGTTGCGGCGAGCCACTTTGCGGTGGCGGCAGCCGACCTCAATTTCTGCCCCGTCCGCTTCCAGATATCACCGTGGCGGCGTTTACATCATCGACGTGTCGCAGTCGGTGGAACATGACCACCCGCGCGCGCTGGACTTCCTCCGCAAAGACTGCGGTAACGTCAACGGTGAGTGGACATTTTGAGAAGCGCCCTCGGCAGAGAGTTGAACACTTTTTCGCTTTCAGAGTTTTTCGGCAAGCGCGGCGTGGCGGTGATGACCACGCGAGAGCTTTTTGACTTCATCACTGACCTGTCCATAACCTGCGACAACGTGGACCAGTACCTGGAGAAGGTGCGTAAGCGGCGAGCGTGACCTCTGACTTTTACTCACCTGACCACGTATGCTGGCCGGCGCAGATGATGGTTGTCGCGGCCCAGCGGACGGCGGAACAGCGATCGGATGCCGACCAAGTGGACGAGGAGGTGAGAGACGGAGAGCGGCCACTTTTGTCCACGTCTCTGACCGGGTGTCCAATCAGGTGTTCAAGAAGGCCTACATCCCACGAACGCTCACTGAGGTCAGCCACTACGAGCGAGACGTCGACATGCTCAGGACGGGGGAGGAGGAGACCACCGCGGACCAGCACAATGACAACGTGAGTGGAGCGGCGGCGGCTGTCTGCGCTTTGCTCGCAGGAAGCTCCAAATCTTCACGAAAAGCGGAGCTCGGCGAATCACCGTCCTCTCCTTGCTTTCGGTTCTTCAGGTGCTCTATCAGACGCTGACGGGACTGAAGAAGGATCTTTCTGGCGTTCAGATGGTAGGATGGCTTCACACTGGCTTGAGACTTTGCATCGCGTTCTATCGCGACAATTCGTGCTGACAAGCTGCGGCTGGGGTTGGAAAAAAACAAAACAAGTTGTATGTTCAAAATGGCATCACGTGAGATGTGTGCGTGCGCCGCAATCCTCCATCTTCAGGTTCCGGCTCTGCTGGAGGACGACAGCTTGTCCTCGTCGGAGGGGGAGCAAGAGGAGGTTGAGGAAGAGGAGGTTGACCAAGATGAGGCGGGCAAGGCCATTCGGACGCCACCCAGCGACAATGCTGAGCCCCTGGACAAAAAGGTACTTGTTTGCCACGCTCAGCGCTAGGAAAGGACAAACGTGGCCTTTTTGTTCCAGGAGAAGAAGAGGTTGGTGAAAGAAGCTCAGAGAGAAAAGAGGAAGTCTAAAGTTCCAAAACACCTCAAGAAGAGGAAGGAGAAAATCGCTAAGACCAAGAAGTGAAGATGAGTGTCGGAGCTGGCCCTCGGCGGCCTCATTCGTTTGGACCTTCATTAAATAAATCTCGATGAACTCAGTGAACGCGTACCGTCCCCTCTTTGGGTCTTTGCAGTTTCTGATGCAGCACTGCGTGCGTGCGTCAACGCAAACTGGGACTCTTAATATGTGCGTGGACACAACGAAGGGTACTGATTGGTGGCCCACATTGAAGGTCACGTCCATGCGTGCTGAGCTTCAGGTGTTGACGCTTGTGAAGGCGTTGCAGGGTGCGTGCGTCGGGCTGCTGACGTCTACAATCACGTGGAGATTGACAGCTGGAAGGTCGCCGCCTCCGCCATCATCGTCCGGGAAGCCGGAGGCGTCGTCAAGGATACCGATGGTGCGTCGTGTCGGCTGTCGTTGGCGAGTGTCCTCCTCAGGCTTCCGCTTCAACATGATCTCACGGCGAGTCATCGCAGCCAGCTCGTCGGCCGATCGGATCGTGCGAGCCTTCCTCTGTTGCCGTGACGACGATGAGCCGAGCGAATAACATGCTCATCGCCACGGCAGCGTGGTGACCAATCAGAGATGCTTGATGCAAGATAGGTTAAGGTGGAAAAAACGTTGTTTCCACTTTGCTGTTAAAATGGTTAAAAAAAAAAAAGTGTTTTGAAAATTGAAAGAACCTTTTCGCATCCATTATCAGTTCAGTAACGTGTGATTTCATCCAGATGTCATTGATGTATTGACTTTCATCTTGTATTTCAAAATGTTTTGGTTCAGTTTCTTCCCTCAATCAAAATGTCCACTTACGCTTAATTGTATTGACACATAACGCCTATCACATTGTGATCAAATAAGCCAATACAACTCTTTAGAATGTTGACTTTTGTTACTAACAAATCTCGATTGGTAGCCGAAGCGGGTCCCAGTGTGACCAGCAGGGGGCAGTGGCGGCAGCCACATAGGTGGAGAACGAAGAAGACAAAACCCGGAAGTGAGTGGTGTTACTGATCCGCACCGTCAAGCTAGAATTCAGCATCATATCGTCCTTCTCGTTGTTTTTTTAAGTCGACAACCGTAAGTTGGTCATTGTAGACTTTTGGCTGTGCTTGTTTTGGCTCCACTTTCCCGTTGAAACTGAAGATACACTGAAATATGAACAGACTTGTTGATAGTCACCCGTTCAAGTAACGAGGTTTTGTTCAACCTTGCCTCTTGACCGCTACTTCAAATGATTCCAATGTGCTAATTTGTCTCTGAGACGTGAATGTGCGTACAAAAGTTTGGGGTCACTTCAAAATTCACAAAATAACGAGGATAACATCAAACTAATCTGACTATTGCAGCTGCAAACGTCTGCTTTTTAATGCAATATATAAAGTCCTATTTCCAGCAACCATCCCTCCAGTGTCCAATGGTCCATTGAGTTTGCCAATTGTGTTAGAAGGCTAATGAATGATTAGAAAACCCTTGAATAATTGTTAGTTTTAATGGAAAACACTAAAAGATCTGGGTGACCCCATACTTTTCAACAGTAGTGTACATGCCTTTGAAAAGCGCTCTTGCATGTTCTGAAGCAGCCCACCAAGTATGACGGACATTTGGCAGAGCGCCATGGATCACGCTGTCGCTGTGGCGCGAAAAGCTGGACAGGTACGCACACGCACGGACCCGGCGTGTAGTAGATGCATGGTGATAAGAGCGCTTCTGGTTGTGATTGGGAAGGTGGTACGTGATGCGGTGGGCGGCGTGCAAAAGGAGGCAGTGATGGTCAAGAGTTCGTCCATTGACTTGGTGACGGAGACGGACCAGAAAGTCGAAAAGCTTATCATCGAGTCGATCAAGGAGAAATTCCCAACGCACTGGTACAAACTTTGTGTATGTGTGTCTTGTGCGTTTGTGCCTATGCGCGTGCAAAGAAAAGCAAACCAACGCCGGAAAAGCCACTGTAAAACAGGACGTTTCCTGCTTCTGGACCGGCCCAGCTTAAGCTTTTTGGCACCCATCTGGGAAGTGGAAGTGGGGCGGCCGGCTGATGGTGTCGTTTGCACGCCAGCTTCATTGGGGAGGAGTCGGTGGCTGCAGGAGAAGTTTGCCTCCTGAGCGACAGTCCCACATGGATCATCGACCCCATTGACGGGACCACCAACTTTGTTCACACGTGAAGTCCATTCTTCTTCTCCTGCTCCTCGCCCGTGCCAACCCTGACCCCGCTTCCTGCCTCCACAGATTCCCTTACGTCGCCGTTTCCATCGGCTTTTCGGTCAACAAGCAGGTGAGAGGCCTGTCCTGTCCCGGTGATGTGGAAGGATGTCAATGGAGTGCCTGGTCTCGCCGCCTCCCAGGTGGAGTTTGGCGTGGTGTACAGTTGCCTGCGGGATGAGATGTACACGGCGCGGCGGGGAAAGGGAGCCTTCTGCGACGGCCGCCCCCTGCAGGTTTCTCAGCAGCAAGGTCGGCACGTCGTCCCTCGCCGATAAAGACAATTGCAATGAGGAAGTGATGTCGGCTACGTTCCTGTAGACATCCGGCAGGCCCTTGTCGCCACCGAGTTCGGCTCAAATCGAGACCCTCTAGCGGTGGACAAGATGTTCTCCAGTCTCAAACGGGTTCTCAGCATTCCTGTCCACGGGTAGCACACCCGCTTTCCCGGCTTGGATACATGGAATGACGGCTGATGGCGTGCGTGTTTCGTTGCAGTGTGCGTGGCGCCGGAAGCGCCGCCATCAACTTGTGCCTGGTAGCATCCGGCTCCGTGGAGGCATACTACGAGATCGGCATCCACGTGTGGGACATCGCCGCCGGCTTGCTCATCGTCTCCGAGGCCGGTGGTGTCCTCATGGACGTCAAGGGTGAGAGCTCTGCTGTCATTAGGGCGACGCGGCACCCTGCTCACCTGTGCCTGCATGCGTGCAGGAGGCCCGCTGGACCTGATGTCTCGCCGCATTTTGGCCGCCAACAACAGGAGCGTCGCCGAGCGTCTCGCCAAAGAAATCGATGACTTCAGTGTGCGCCGAGACGACGACGCCTCATGACCTCTGAATTTGAGTGCTCATTGGTGACATGTACACATCTGTTCACAAATTGATTCTATTGGGGTGACACCCTTAGTTTAGTTTTGTATTAACAATTGGCCAACCCAAAGTGTCTCTCTGACCACGCAACAATTTATTTTATTTTATTTCACTCTATGGAAGTGATGCATTTGGCAAATATCCCCTGACGACATGGGCGACACTTGCCGTGTACAGCCTCATCGTTCATGTGAAACAAGTAAATAGATTAATTAGTCACATTTGAGAGAAAATTCTGATGCGTGCTTCTATATCCATTTCACAAATACACGTTTTGAATTCTGACGATGCTCATTTGCGTTTTTCATGAAGTCACGTTGAAGCTTTTTGTTTTGGGTTAGGTGGGGTGTGGCCTCCAGCAAGGACAGAGGAAACAGCAGTGCATCCGATTCTTTATTTGTGCAGGAAAAAAAAACCCTCATGAGCCGCTCATCGGACCTGAGGTAAAAGTTTGGATGTGCGAGGCCCTCCACTCCTTGCCCTCGGTGAGCGCCCGCGGCTGGTGCATGAAGACGCTGAATCGGACGCCCTGATTGGCTGCGGCCCTGACGAAGCGGCCATTTGCCGTTAGGGTGACAGCACGCAGCGAGTCCCCGGTCCCGAAGATCAAGAGCGAGCGGCGGTTGACCTTGGCGCTGGGCACCAGCGCCAACGCTCGCTCCGATGGCTGGTCATCGACCAAGTGCAGGCGTGCCAGCAGCTGGTCGGCGCGCTCCTTCTCGCCGGGCCCGCCCAGCGTGTCCAAGATGAGACGGAAGTCGGCCACAGCAGCGCTGCAGGCGTACAGCTCCTTGCCTGCCATGAAGTTGTCCAGCAGCGGCAGGACCGGCTGGCGCCGTTCCTGGGCTGCCTGCTCCGTCAGGACGGGCTCCCGGAAGGCCAGGTGGCACCGGCCATGGCTCAGCGATGACACATAGGCGATGAGCGCGGTGATGTCCATGTTGACGCGGCCGCACTCCTCGCTGCGCACCGCTGCAGGGAAGGCCAGGCTTGCCACCAATGTGGTGCGGTCTACCCGGGTGAGCTCTGACTCCTCCCCGCTGTCCTCGTGGTCCTCGTGGTCCTCATCTCCCGCTGCCGGCACAGCGTTGACGGCCACGATGTCCCCGCGGACGGCCACGCCCATCTCCTCCAGGCGCTGCGCCATGGGGCTGGACACGCCGTTGTAGAAGGCAAAGACAATGTGAGGGTGGAGGTACTCGACGGGCTGCTGGCGGCTGGCGCACACAAAGTCCTCGGCCTGCCCGACCACGCTCTTGGCGCCGTAGCTGCCGCGGCCCTGCCAGATGTTGTGCAGCGCCTCGGCCTTCCTGCCCACCGCCTTGACCCACGTGTGACCACCATTGGCCACCACGTCCACCACCAGCGTGCGCTTGTTACCGGCAGCGTCTCGGTAGGAGAAGACGTGTAGTACCGCCACCACGTCCTCCAGGCTCTCAGCTGAATCCAGCACAGCAGTCAGGTGTGTGAGGTTGGTGCTGTGAAGCTGAGACTCTTTGAGCAGAAGCTCGCCGCCTTCTGCCCGCTGCAGGAAGCGCAACTCGGCGCGGAGCTTGCCACAAAGTTTTCCGCGTCCTTCCACGGCTGGACTGATTTGCTCAGCGCGCTGGCACAAGGCCTTGGCCACGCCCATTTGCTCCTGTAACATGTCCTGGAGCGACATGACGCACGCATCCTACCTGGGGACACACAAGCCATCCATCCATCGATCAGGAAGGAAGGAGGGAGAGAGGACGGCGCCGGTTGTTTGTTTTGGGAGGTACAAATTCGATTATTTCTAGAGCACACACACGATTGATTTAATTGTGCTTTGTTCCACGCGATTTGAAACTTCTTGACAAGATACGCAAAGCGGCCAACGTGGTCGTCGTCATAGGAAACATCGCACGGTCGACTAAGAACTCTACAAACAATGGACGAATAGGGAACATGACGGAGACTTACGTGTGACGTCGGTGCCTTCGCCTGTGGTTGTTAGCTTCTGAAGCTAACTGTAAACTTCCGCCTTCGACAGGAACGAGCAGGGATGAGCTTCGTAGGAGGAGACGCCCCTTTTGAGCTGCGTGGTGCGTGCCTTTGGCGACTCTTTGCTAGGAGGGTCAGAGTCGTCAGTAGACGGCTGAAAAATCCTCAGACTTGGCATGCCGCCACATCATGAACTGGGAATAACCTTCCACAGGTAAGAACAAAACTATTGCGTTTGGTTACTGTGAATGCAACCTAGTGAAAATTCGACTGGGATAAATTATAATTTAAGTTTACCTTTACGACCTCCCTATCATGGCTGCCATGGAGGCACCTTTGTGGAGGTTGATTTGGGTCAAAAGTTTTGAACTTGAAAAAAAAAAAAAACTTGAATCTGAACATATTTGAGAAGGACTGGACCTTGGATGCGCCGTTTCAATAATGGTGCCCTCTACTGGCACGTCTACCTTAATCCTTTACCATGACGTCTGCCTCTCCCAAAGCGAGACGATTTATTCATTTTATAAAATAACAATAAATAAGACCTGAAAACAAGGTTTGACAATCTTGAGAAAAGAGCAACAATACAAATTAGCATCCCCAAATCAACTGTCAATCAAATGTTGACAGTGTGACCAGTGCCGCATCAAAACAAAATCAAGTTGAGTTTGATAATAAATATTTTTATTTAGCAGTCAAAAATGGGATTGACAGGAATCATGCTGGGAGGGGCTAAGGCACATGAAGCAATGAGGTCTGGTCCAACCCGTTGAAAGAAAAAAAGAACACTTGCGAGCATGTTCCTGGGGTTGGAGGTCGGGCACGCACGCAGGCACGCACACACACTCTCTCTCTCTCTCATACTCTCTCTGTCTCTCTCACTCTGCTTTCATCAGCTCTTGGCTTGTTTCCTTTTTTGGACCAGCTCTGCCAACATCTTGTAACGAATCATGCAGTCCTCCTGAAAAACAAAGGCGCCCACCGTTTTGCCTGCTTGATCTTTTCCACAAACATTTTGTTTCTTCTGTAGGTTGTGCCGCGGCTTACCTTGCTTTTCCCAGGAACCACTTTGGCGATGCGATCCCAGCGCTCAACGCTTCCTCTGGGGAACTGCTGCAGGGCCAGTTCCAGAAGCTTCTGCTGGTTCTGAGTCCACACTGCTGCCGCCTCGGCTGTGTCCTTGTTCTGCTGCGGTGCTGCCGCCTCTGCCGCTTCCTTCTCTTCGTCCATCTGGTCAAGGTCGAAGTCTTCCTGCCGCCGAGACCTGATGTGCCCCCCCTCCCCTTCGCCGGTTGCCATTGTGCACTTCCTGCTCCTCCGCTTAACCGCCGCCACGTGTTTGTCCTGGTGCCGTTCCTCGCCGGTTCCACACGTCGTAATGGCGTCACAAACAGGAAGCAACCTCGCAGGAAGAGACGGCCCCTTCAACTCGGACAGCTTCACCAGACCTGCGGTGGCACGCGGATGACAGCTGAAGAAGATGCCAAAGAAGGCCGGAGCAGAGCCCAGCGGAAAGCGTGAAGCCAGCGTGTCGACCTGTGCTTAGGTGGCTAAGGTCTTTGGCTTGTTTGACTTTGGTGGTCACCTGTCGACAGAAAGAATGCAAGGAACGAGACTGTCAAGTTAACGAGCTAAGGAGACAAAGCGGGTTCTCTGCAAGCGAATTGCCATGACGGCGTGTCACTCACATCCGTCACGGATCTCCCCAACTCGTGGGCGATCTTCTCCCAGCGACCGGGCGTTCCTCCCGGGAATTTCCCCATCAGTCTGCTGAGGAGGCTGATGTCGTCCTCGCTCCAGTCGGACGCCTAACGCCGGCGAAACGTGACACTTAGCGTGCGTACAGGCTGACGGTAACAAGGTGGCACCTTCTTCCTGGCGGGCCTCGGATCCTGGAGCCATTGGTCCAACTGCTCTTCCACTTCCTGGATGGATCCTGTCTGCTGGTAAACTTGCAAGTTCGCCTGCTCTGCCGATGGCTGGTAAACGGGGAAGTCCATTTTGGGCTTCTTCACCTTTGGCCTCTTTTCTCCTGAAAGCACAAGGTGGTGTGAGCTATCAGTTGACAAGCTGAAGAGAAAGACGCCAGGTTCTTACTGCCTGCAACTTCCTGTTGAGCTTTTTCTTGCTCCTCCTCTTCTCTCCGCTGCTTCATCTGCTTGTAGTCTTCGTAGTACTGCTGCACCTCCTGCGAATGATGAGCGCGTGAAGCTTTTGGAAAGCTACACACATTCACGGCTAGTGTACCTGCAGGGTTTGGGGCATGTGTTTGATTGACAAGTAGAGCCACATGCTGACTTTCAAAGGAAGAAGGTCCTGCCAGTGGGGGCGCTCCTCAGACCTACACGCACACCAGAGATGATGACATCACAACTGGAAGTCGGAAGGCCAAGTCGAGTACCTGTCGGTCGTGCCGTATTTGACTTCTTCTTTGGTGTTGACCTTCTTTTTCTTCTCTCTCTTCTTTTTGGCCAGCATTTCATCCTGCAGGTGCACGGGGCGGGAATGTAAGCTGCCGCGGCCAGATGCGCACGTGTGGCTGACTCACCAGCAGCTTCTCCAGGTAAACAGACCAGATGACGGCGTAGTGTCCGACGGTGACAATGACAAATAGCAGGAAGGCCAGCTCGCTGTTGCTCATCTTCCTCACGCGGCGGTAGTAGAAGACGGGCTGCCGCCAGTCGGGGAGTCCGTTTATCAGGATGTCGTCGTACCTGCGTGCATCAACACAGAAGGTCAGAGGCCAGGCTGGTGCGGTGCAGCGCGGACTGACGGTGGCGCTCACCCATAGCGGTGCTCACCTGCGTCGTCTCTCGTCGTCCTTCAGGACTTCATAAATGGCCACCAGCTGCCGAGCCGCACAAAACATTTCATACCTTCTTGCGCGCACATTTGCGTATTGTCACAGCTCAAGTTGTGTTATGATGCTCGTCACCTGTCGGAATTGCTCCTCGGCATTTTCATCTTTGTTCTTGTCAGGGTGCAAAACGAGCGACAGACGGCGATACGCCTTTTTGATTTCTGACGCCGACGCATCCTGAACACAAAGCAGAGGCGACAACCGACGCGCTCGTTCAGATAGTCCGAACGATCGCAAGTGCACCCGATTGGCGGCGGCTGCGGCTGAGTCCGCATTCAGGTGATGACTTGGGGCAGGCATTTTCCTTTAAAAAAATCTCGAGGGACACCAACAAAAATCTGTTAGGTGTTAGGCCAGCCTCGATAATGAGTTATATTACAATGAAAGACCTTGTGAACGTGCTGTATAAACAAACTCCTATTTCCATCTATGTACATAAATGGAGAGCAGGTGGAATAGTTAAATAAAAATAAATTCTATATTTTTTTAAATGAAAGTGAGTTTTTTTTAAAAAGGTTTTAGACAGTGTAAAGAATAAAGTACTGAAAGTGATTGAAATCCAAAAGAATCAAAGTGACTGTTTTAGACTAGCTCTATAAATATTGCGACAATAAGAACAAAGTCACGTTTTAAGACTATTTTATGTTGTTGAAAATTCTGTTTCCTGTGCCGATGCACCACAGTCAGACCGACACAACATGAAATCTCAAGATTCTCCGATTAGCCACCCATACGCGGTTAGCAAGTGGTAGACCAGGCCTTGAGCTAACCAATTTCCCACGGCACAACTGAATGAATGTCTCTCACGGCACAGCAGTGATGCAGCGGCACGGTGGTTGGAAAACACTGCTGGAGGACCCCAGCTCGAAGGAGATCTCGCCCAAGTGGGTGAGGAAATTATCACACGCACAAACTGATGCACAGATTTTATGGTGTGCTCATTTTATGTCGTGGTACAGTACGCAATAATCGGTTCCAACTTCCTGCAGTGTCAACGATTCGCATGAAGCAGCTGCCGCGTTGGCCCCTGTGGACTGGAACCGGGTCTGGAACTGGATCGTCGTGCATGTTACCATGGAGATGGTCGGAATGGCACAAACCTGCTCCAGCGACAGGAAGCGGTAAAACGTGTCCGGAATTTCCTCAACGAGGTCGAGAAGCTCGAGGTCCGCGTCCCAAGCGTCCGATGGAAGGCCGAAGGATAGGAAAGCCAAGCCGCATACAGTTAGCCATCCGTCCACCGTCATCTTGCGTTGCTCGCCTTACCTCCCCGAGTTCCCGATCGGCCAGCTCAGCGGGCCGTTGACCCGGAAGTGCGCGCCAGTCACATCCGGGTCACGTGTCCTGACACCTTAAAAGAGCTCAATTTTATCAGCTCAGCCAGGCCAACGTAAACGACAAAAATGGCTGATTTTGTTTATATTAATGTAGTAGTAAATGTAGTAGTAAATAAAAGTAGCTAAGTTTATATTCTCGTAAATTATGTTTTGCCTTTCATGGCCTGTGTAACGATAGAGGT
Organism: Syngnathus floridae; assembly: GCF_059516105.1. Taxonomy (NCBI): domain Eukaryota; kingdom Metazoa; phylum Chordata; class Actinopteri; order Syngnathiformes; family Syngnathidae; genus Syngnathus; species Syngnathus floridae. The sequence goes on along the minus strand of NC_142426.1, from coordinate 8,574,233 downwards.
CGCTGTTGTTGCGTGAGGTCGGATTGAAGCAGGGAAAGAAAGAAAAAAATCAGACTTTTTTTTCATATGAAGGCTTTTTTTTTTCCTGCAAAAGCACATTTTCACACATTTGACTTTTGTTTTAGCCAGCAGCAAAACCCCATTGCGATTTCCACTGTTCTTGCTACCTCATACTCAAGTTGAGGCAGACCTTTTGACGTTTGCGCTTTGAAAGATTGTCATTTTGGCAAAATGATGTTGTCACGTGTTTGGAGAAGGCAGGGAGAATAATATTTGTCGAGATGGGCAGTTGAATATTTTTTTTACAGTGATATGCCAATCTTCCTTTGCTGCCGAAGATATTGGGGAAAGCATTTTCCCAACAACCGTCTGTATGGATTCCCCCACAACAATCGTTTGTTTGGCGTCACATCGATGACAGCAGTGAAAGTGAGTTGAAAGTCGCTAGTTTTTTTCCTTCAGTGCAACATACAAAACAAAAGAAAAAAACAAATTCTTGGCTGATGGGCACTTGACCTTTCTGACCTCGAGGTGCTTCGACTCTTGTGACTTGTGCCACTGGCCGTCGAATCATTGCACTCATCAACAGACGTCATCTTGTGTTTTGGGAGAACGATGCTTTCCCTCCTCTTGCCACATACTCGGCGAGCCACAACCCATCGTGGTGCCCTCTTTGTCTTTCCAAAACCAAGACCTCAACTCAGCTGTGAGTTTGTAGGTCAGTGAACAAACACATTGTTGCCACGGCGACCGGTTTTGGCCGGCCCGCTTCTTGGGTTTGGAAACTTTCGTTTGACCGCCTCCGCCGCTTCTTCTCACTCGGGAGGATGGTGGTGCATTGGGGGCTGGACAAAAACATGCACACCCTCTCGGAAGGCTGTTGAAATTCCCTCCCGAGCCAACGTTCCATCCTTGGCTTACGTTTTTTGTCCGGAACGTCTCCTTGGTTGTCCACCAGCGTTCGACGAGACTTTTGACGCAAACGTGATCAAATATGACATCATAGCTTATTGGAAGGTCCTGCTTTGTCTCCCCCCCCCCTTGACCTACCAGCTTTGAGCCCGCGTTTCATGAGCAGCCGCACTGCTCCACGATCATGTCGCGAATGTCCTTCTTGACGATCATCTGCTCGTCGTCAAAGTACAGCATGGACATGGCGCGCAGCCGCGTGGGCACGCAGCACGACTTGACGTTGGGGAAGAGTTCGGAGCCCCTCATGCGGTATTGGTTGATGACGGCGGTGTGGAAGGAGAGCGCAGAGCCGCCGACGCTTGCCATATGGTCGGCGGGACAGTCTCCCTCGCAGTAGTTGGCATGGTAACCGGACGGCGCGATGATCCAGTCGCTCCAGCCGATGTCTTGAAAACTCACGTAAAAGCGCTGCTTGCAGCACGTGCGCGTTTTGCCATCGCACTCCAAGCTGCGAGCCGTCCGTCGACGCCGAGCCGCCTCCTCTCCGCCGCCACGCAACGCCACCGTCAAGAAGGGCCGATGGGATTGGTTGCCGCTGACCGAGGCCAGGACGGGCGTGGCGCCAGCCCCGGCGCACAGCGGGCAGGACAGCCTGAGGTGGAGCGGCCCATTGGCTTGGTCCAGCCAAGACTGGACGCAGTGCGGGACAGCCAGGACGTGCCAGCCACTGCGGCGTGTGTCCGCCATCTTCTCGGCGGCGGGCACTTCCTGCTCGGCCTGGTGGAGCTGCAGTTTCACCTTGCCTTTGGCCCGAGTGCCCCGGGACAACTTGAGGAAGAGCCACAGTTCGGCCCGCTCCACCAGCGCTGCCTTGCCGCCTTCCTTGGGGAGCTCGAAGGTCAGAGTGTTGCCAGTCTCTCCTGGTACACACAAAGGCAGCAGCGACATTAGCATTGCTTTGCCGTGTTAGCAGACATGCTAAAAAAAGCCCCCAAAACGGCCCTTTGTCTCCTGTGCCGACTAATTAGTGAGTCTGAATGAAGTCATTCTTTCTTCGTGCCTCCCCCTCATTAAGGAGTTCTTTCACAAAGGTGCTATTAATATCTCGGCTCGGCGCCCTCCACTCAACGCTCATTACGCTGATGTGTTTGTGTGACACATTAACCGGACAAGGTCCCGCCGTGCCCGTTTGGGCGTGCCGCTTGACCGGCAGGCAAGCATGCACATCCCGGTGGCGAGCGAGCCCTCTTCGAGTAGAATTTTCGGAATACGCTCGCTTGTGAACTTTCGGGAAATGCTCAAATCTTTGGAAGTTATCTCGATCCCTTCCCTCAACGTTCCAGCAATCCTGTTCTGGGAATTTGGGGCAGTTTGGTGACTGAGTCCATCAGGTCATTACGCTGGCTCTGCAACTCGATGCTCTCTGGCCTGTGTTGAGTCACGCCGACTGCCTCAAATCGTTTATTGACGGCACACGCGTTCTATTGACACTCAGGCCACATTGAGAAATTGCATTCTGTCGTGTTTGCACGTGCACTCACCAGGCTCTGCAAAGGCGATGACCTGGGCGGCAGCGGCGTCGGGCGCCTCGGGGTCGGCGCTGTCCTCTTGGATGTCCACGCTGCCGTCGTTGGCCACGCGGCCCACGTGCAGTTTCTTGATGGCATTGAGAAGCGCGGCGCGGGGCAGCGCTTGCGTCAGGTTGGGTCGTGCGCTCAGGTGGAGCATGTTGAGGATGTGACGCTTCACCGCATCCACCATGTCGCTGGAGTTCTTCCTCACCTGGCCCACGGTGCAAGAGGTGCACTTGGAGGACTCGGCCCCCTGCTGGAAGCCCGCTGGAATTTCCGACTGCGGGACCAGCGAGTCTGACGGACCCAAGTGGACAAGGAGGCTCAGAGCCAAAAGTGCTGCGGGCAGCGAAGCGGAAGTCATGGCCATCTCCCGCCAGGCAACTAAGACAGTCGATGCGCGTCTGCTCCCATTGAGCTGTCGTTCTGCCTGCCTGGAGCAACTCACCTCGGCCTCGGGTCTTCTGGTGAGCTGCTGCCCTCACGTACACTAATTATACTCGGCTGTCCGTTTGATCCCTCCCTCCACCACACAGGAATTTCCCTGTGAGTCAGCCACAATACACACACACATGCACGCACGCACACGCACACACAAACACACACACGCATACTTTCTCTTGAATGAATGTCACGACAGAGGAGGAGGACCACGATGTGTCTCTGATATATTCATGCCAAACACATACGCAGTCATGAGTCAGAGCGTTAGCTTCACCATCATCATCAACATCATCATCGCCTCACGTGGGGAAGAGACTCGGGTGGTGTGAGAGTCATTTTTGGAAAGAAAACGCACGCGCGCACGCACGCACGCACCCTCTGCTGGTGGGATCAAACGTCACAGATTTTTATTCATTTATATATATAGTGCAAGATATATATATATACTATATATTTTACAATTTGTTATTCGTTTTGCTCTTACTTGGAATGTTTTTCTCCTAACTGCGTATAAGGACAAAACGTAAAATGTATGCTGAATTTGGAAAAGCAATCATTAAAATGTTCTTGAACTGTTCTGCCGAGTATGAGTGTTTCTGGCTGTGATGTATGATCCAGTTCTGGTTGGGTGGGTGGGTGTGGTGGGTAGTAAATTGTAATGTCCAAAGCTTAGACCAAACCTACGTCCTTAGTGAGAAGGATGGGTTGATGACATCACTTCGAAGGTGTCCCCACCCACAATCCCATCTGCGCTCATGCCATGAGTTGACACACAACTTTATAGATTTCTTACTAATTCATCTCCACCGCAGGCAGTGAAGTCACAGTCTCTGGCTCCTCCAAGGCTCAAGGTGAGATGTTTGTACATTGCATTGTGGCCAATAGGGTTCTTGTGCCACTTGACGGAAGGACAGACGCTAAGCGTCAGCAACGTGCAATGGAATGCAATGCACCGCGGAGTTGTGCTGCCCTCTGCTGGATGAGAGTAAATATACAATCGTTGTGTCTGCCAAGCATCCAAGCAAAGGTGAGGATTAGGCTCCGCCTCCAATTTGCATCACTTGGTTTAGCCGCTCGCGCACGCGCTCTCCACGTCCCCCCAACCCCGCCCCGCCCCCCGTCGACGCTGTTTCGGCGTTAATCCGTGGCGGTCATGGCGGACATAAAGACGGGAATCTTCGCCAAGAATGTGCAGAAAAGACTGAACAGAGCTCAGGAGAAGGTAAGTGGCACCGGCAGTTGGATGAGGAGAAACGAAGGGGAGGTGATGATGAAGCAAAGGAGTGGGAGAAGGAGATGGACGCTGACGTCCTTGCAGGCCGCGCGCGGCAGATTACAGACGTCAAATGTTGACGTTTTTAAATTGCTATACCGATGACGTCACTGTTGAGTGCAAGCAAAAATGTCACTGATTAAATGCTAAATAGACGTTCTCACCACAAATGTTTTTTTTCTGAAGATATGACGTCATGTGTGTGCGTGTGGTGTGTAAATTTCTATATGTATATAGCCACGCCCCTCAGTGCCGTGAACTAGATGAGACGATCTTGCATGCATGTCACGGATGGAGGATTGCCAAATATACATTGTTAGCAGATTGAAATCTTTTTAATATTACAGCAAGGTGCAGTATGTTTGAAATTAAAGGTGAAAATAAAGGCAGAGGCATTTGATGGGCCCAATGAAATCCTCGTCGCTGCATTGAAATCCCATTGAAAGCGACATGCAAGTCCAGGCAATATTTGGACAGATGTTTTGTGACGGCGCAGGTGCTGCAGAAGCTGGGAAAAGCAGACGAGACCAAAGATGAACAGTTTGAACAAGTTGTCATCAACTTCCGAAGACAAGAGGTAAATATCACGCGCGACACGCAACTGCGACTCACAACTGTGACCTGCCGCACATTCGGGTTCTTATTAACGAGTGCTTTGCTTGTCAGAGTGAAGGTTCGCGGCTGCAGAGGGAGATGAAGGCCTACATGGCCGCCATTAAAGGTGACGTATTCCGTGAGCAGTATTATTAGCCGCTACGCTCGCGCTGCCGCTAATGCTTGGCGCTTTTGTTGCGGGGCAGGGATGCAACAGGCCTCCATCAACCTGACGCAGTCCCTCCATGAAGTCTACGAGCCGGACTGGCACGGGAAAGATGATGTCATGACCATTGGCAAGGTAGGCCTTCATTCCTAGCGCCCATTGAAGATCCTCCTTCCAGGCCACGAAGGATGCCGAGCTGGCCACATTAACGTCATCCCAAACAATATGAGATCAAGTCATGGAGTAAAAGTCGAATTATTTTCAGCAGTCTGTCATGTGGTGTTTTTTTTTTCCCCCCTGTAGGATTGCGATGCATTGTGGGAAAGTTTCCACAATAAAGTGGTGGACTCGACACTGCTGAATCTGGACGCTTACTTGCTGCAGTTTCCTGACCTGAAGGTGATCGGCCGTCACACTTGTTAGCTTTTCGCGGCTTTCGAAGTAGCTGACGCGTTCCCGTCTTCAGACTCGCGTGGCCAAAAGAAGCCGCAAACTCATCGACTACGACAGCGCTCGGCATCACCTTGAAACTCTGCAGATGGCCGGGATGAAAAACGACCGCAAGATGATGAAGGTCAGCAGTCAAGCCTGCCCATCTTTGTCGCTTGAATCTAAGCTAGCTAACTCAACATTTGCCGTCTCCTGCCTTGACTTTTGCAGGCTGATGAGGAGCTGAGGAAGGCCCAGCGAGTGTTTGATGAGCTCAACACTGGTCTGCAGGATGAACTTCCAAGTCTTTGGGACAGGTAGGTCCCTGTGGTCATCTCATCACCAATTTTGGGAGGGGAGGGAACGAGGGGGTGGCTGTTTTTGTTTCTTTGAAAGGAGCCACATCATCCTGTTCTCAGCTTTCCCAACTGTACTGTGGGCCGAGATATGGTTCCGTTTGACCTCTGGCGCAGTGGCCATCTTGTTCATTTGGAACATTTTGGGGCTCTCCCAGTAGGTGCATTCATTGACCGTGCCCAAAGTGAGCAGGAATCCTCCCAGATCGGGCCAATAGAAGAGAATAGCTTTTGCTATGGAATTAGCATTGCTCCAAAAAGCTGATTTCCAGCACGACGGGTCTCCTTTAGCGAGCAAACCCAATCCCCAAAAGCATGCTGTGAAAAACAACGGATCACCTTCAGGAAAGAAACTGAAACGTCATCGACAAACGGCATGTTAGTCGAACGTATTGATGCAATTCAAATCGGGAGTCGATGCCTTTCAGCCGCGTTGGATTCTACATCGGGACCTTCAAAAGCGTGACCAGTTTGGAGGCCAAATTTCACCGAGAAATTTCTCTGGTAAGATGAAGCCACCTAAAATTGTTCACATTCCATTCTTGGTGCTTGGTGATCCCTTTGCTTGCTCCGCCGGCAGGTCTGCAGGCAGCTGTACGAAGTGATGACGCAACTTGCTGAGCAGCACGCTGACAAAATGTTCACCATCCAGGGAGCACCCAGGTGGGTGGAGATGACTCATGGCTCAGTGGACATGTTCGAAAAGCTCAAGACATTTCCATTTGGCTCCTCTAGCGATTCAGGGCCGCTGCGGCTGGCCCGGACGCCGTCGCCGCCCGATGACCAAAGTCCGCCCGAGAGTCCGGAAGCCCGTTTTGATCACACGCTCCGCCCGGTTTCTCCTGGGCCGCCACGGCCCAAATCTCCCATGCAGGTGAGTCTGCGTGGACCGAGCGGAAGGGGAAGGCGGCTTTCCGCTTTTTCACGACTTAGCCAAAGTTTGCAATGCGCCCAACGCCAAGAGTAAATCGAAGGACCGCGAGCCGAGCGTTGAGCATGCTAGTGCCCGACGGGCTCGATTTGTTGCTTAATGTTCTGTGGCTGTTCTTCTTTGCTGCACGCGCATCTCTTGGATGGTGAGTCAACCTGGGATCTGCGTTTGTGCTTGTTTGTGTGGACAAGTAACCGTGTGGTGGCCTCAGCAACATGTTTGTCAAGGGCTTTGGACAAACATGTTATATTTGGCAACGTGATACAATTCTGGGGAGGGGCGGGGGTGCTCTTGGTGAGAGTGGCCGGGGGTGTAGATGAGAGCGCTGGAGTGGCCGGGGGCGCTGTTGGTGTGGGCGATGGCAGTCGAACAAAATCCCGGACAATTTTGAAATTCCCTCGAATTTTTTTTTTCGGTCTCTAAAGTAGGACTCGCCGGGAAAAATACCGTCTCGTCCACGCCCCTCGGCTGCTGCTTGGCTCTTTGCAGTGTCCCGTCTGTTTTCTGTCAAGCCAACCAGCTGTTAGCTAGCGTCCTAGGCTAGCTAGCGTAGGCGCGCCGCACACCGGCTCGTAGTTTTGCCTCCACTCCAAATTTGAACGGCGTTCTGATGTCGCTGTTGCAACGGCCGTGCTTTTGCTTTGGCAACAAATATTCCGGGAACAAAGTGAAATCTGTCCGGCTGTCGCTACCAACTCGGCCTTGTGTGCAAACATATGTTGTCCGTAACAGTCAGACTTGCCTGCATTTATAATTTGTGACTTAAAAGCAAAATGCAGGGAGCTGTTACCGCCGCCGCCGAAATGACCAATAGGACGCAGTCGACGGAGGGGCCTGGGTCTCCTCGTGCGTTGTCTTTTTTGGGGGCGGGAATGTCCAGTTCAGTCACCTCTTGCAGTCCTTGGATGGAGCTTGGCATCTTAGGACATTGCAAAAACAACATTTGGGATTAGGGGGGTGTTTTTCAGCACATTGTTTCCTTTAGTTGTGTTAGAGGGAAAACATCTGGAGTAGTTGAGTTTCTCGCTCATGAAGGGACTGCTAAAGGATGTTTGTTGAATGATGGCAATTTTGCTGTTGGGCAGATGAAAAAGGGCCCGCCGGTGCCTCCGCCCCCCAAAGTCACGCCTTCCAAGGAGGTAGCGGAGGAGCATATCATCGACCTGTTTGGAGGAGAGTTTTTACCGACGCCCTCACCATCTCAGGTTTGAGCATTTCAACGAAGCTAGGCTACACTATACTGCGCTGTGCTACATGTTGCCCGTTTAACCGCCTTGCGCGTCCACAGCCCAACGAAAGGCCGGGAGAATCGCTCCTCGATCTCGATTTCGACGCCTTCCAGCCGGATGACAGCGTGTCGCCAATACCGCAGGTTGGTGACCCAAAAACAAGGCACTGAGCCATAGTGGGGAAAAAAAAAAATCACCCTTTTTACGTCACAATAATGATATGGCACAGTGTCTTTTTTCTCCTGTTATTTAAGACGTTAAATAATCATCAAATAATCATATGAGAAGAACATCCGGTCGTGCTGCTTTGTAAAATGTCCACACAAGTGTAAACTTGATGCTTCCCTTTCTCCCAACAAGACGGCCGCGCCTTGGGATACGTGGTCGGTAAGTGCCTTTGCCGTCGCCACGCTCGATTGGTCGGTGACACCATTTCATACATCAACTCTCTCCTTCTAGGCTCAGCCAGCCCAACCTGTGAGTACGTCTTCATTGAGCTCCAACTGCTTTGTTGCGGGTATTCCAGACAAGACTGAAACTGGAGAACCCGAACGTCTGGCAGCACTGTCTTTGCCTGGCTTCGTGCGACTTTAACATTTCATTCCTTGCTTTTGCTCAGGCCTCAGAAACCGGCTTTGTGGCTAACTGGTTAGCTGACTTTGGTTCAGCGGCCACCAACGGAGAGGCCTCCACAGGGGAGGCTGCCACAGGAGCTCCTGAAGGGGCAGAGGGAGGGGATGGGGTTGGTGATGGAGAGCCAGTCACCACTCCTCCTTCTCCTCCTCCTCCTCCTCCTTCCAAGGACAGCGAGGCAGCAGAGGATGAGGTTAGCGGCCGAGATGAACCGTCTCAAATACAGGCAGCGGGGCTGCAGGACACCTCCGCGAGTTGGGGCGGTGCTGAAGCGGACAAAGGTGGTAATGATTGGCAAGAAAGGACACGTGTCACGTGCGGAGATCCTACAAGTGATGCTTCGTTAGGTGGGATGGACACGCAGGTGGGAGGCTCCTATCCTTCTGCAGAGGAACCGCTGGCCTTTGACCTGGATCCTTTTGCGGAGGCACAGGGAGAAGGCACGGCTCCCGACGATTCTCTTGTCGAAACACGGGGAGGAGTTGACTTGGATGTGGCTCTTGTTCCTGAAGCGCAGGGAGGAGATGGGGGATTAGGTGCAGATGGAGGAGCCCTCCATTCAGCTCTTTTTGCTGACATAGGGGGAGGGGGTGCATTTGATTCTGACCCTTTTGCTGAAACCCGCGGAGCGGGGGGATTTGATTCGGATCCTTTCGCTGGCATAGAGCGAGGAGACGGCACGTTTGAGTCCGACCCGTTTGCCGAAACAGCAGGAGCGTTTGAGTCCGACCCTTTCGCCGAAACAGCAGGAGCGTTTGAGTCCGACCCTTTCGCCGAAACAGCAGGAGCGTTTGAGTCCGACCCTTTTGCCGAAACAGCAGGAGCGCTTGAGTCCGAAACAGCAGGAGCGTTTGAGTCCGACCCTTTCGCAGAAACAGCAGGAGCGTTTGAGTCCGACCCTTTTGCCGGAGCCCTCGGAGCAGGTGCCGTTCCTTCGGATCCTTTTGCCGAAACACAGGGCCCAGATTCATCCGATTGCACTCTTTTTGCCGTATCCTGGGCTACAAACGATGCAGGTTTGAAGTTAGAATCCAATCTCGCGGCAGACTGTTCTCTGCCCTCCGGAGATGTCGGAAGCTGGGGGGATCCTTTTGCAAACAGTCTTTGTGCAGCGTCTGCAGATGCCGACGTGTCCTGGAAGCAAGCTGACAAGAGCAGCTGCTCGGACCCTCCTAATGAACGCACGAGCTCAGCCACGGCCGGCCAAGGCGTAAATGTTGCCAAAGTCCGCAAGGAAGCTGAAACTTCGGACATGTCCGAAGATGAGGCTGCAAACCTGAGATTTGGAAAATTGTACTACGGTGTAGCTAAAGAAAAGGAAGAGGTACTTTGCTAGCGCGCTACTTTGGCAGCCAGTAGACGTCAGTTGACATTCCAAAGTAGCCACTAACCCAAACCCAGTCTTGCCTTCTCCTCTTAACACCTACCCGTGTCTGTCGTGTGATAGAATGTTGGCTCACAAGCATGTGATTGCCTCGAGCTCGCCAATTACAATGTTTGAGCAAAGCCCGTTCTGCCCAAGGCTCGTCGTCATTTAGCTAGCGAGCTCAGTTTAGCTATCTCACCTTAGCTATCTGGATCTTCTAAAATTCATCCTTTCCCTGCAGCGCCCCTCACCTGCACCCCTTCTTGAAACATCTTTGCTTTTGACTTTATTGTTCTTCTTGAATTACCGATTCTCGTCCCATTCTGCAGGATGCCACTGGCCCGTCATTCTTTGATGAATTTGATCAAATCGTGAGTAGCCATTTGATGATTTCCAGTCTTCCAATGATTCTCAAACAGAATCAAGGATATGGCAATGTGTCTTGTGTGTTTTGAACAAGAACGAAGCCGATCCTGGACCAGTTGAGGCTTTGGAGATGCCCAATCCAGCTCCAGCTGCTGATGAAGAAGCACCTCCGGATTCCCTGGCTGGGGAAGAAGACCAAGCGCCGCCGGTGCCTGCTGCTGTCGAAGAAAAGAGACCGGAAACTTGCAACGCTCCTCAGGAAGAAAACTCTTCTGTGAGTTTCTATCTCAAATGCACTTTGACAATCTGAGGCCACCCCCACTTGAGCGTCAAGTCTCCAATAATGTACAGAGCTCTCTTCCAGTGAGCATCTTTGTGTCAATGTATCGTCGCCTCCCTGTTTTTGCAACTGGATGAAAAGGGCACAATTTGCATTGCGTGTGCTTGGCAGGGAACCATGCCCATCCCATCTGTGGTGATTGAGCCCGCCTCCAGCAATGAAGGCGACGACGATCGCGACGCCGACATGATCTCGCCCTCCGCTCCCGGTGATAACTGCGTGGCGGCCGACACGGCTCCGCCCAAAGCCGCGGCCTCGTCGCCTGGGGGACTCCCCGCTGACTTCTTGTACAAGGTCAGACTAGTACCGATGCCTTTGCCGCATCAAAAAACAACTCACCGGGTGAAATTTGCAGGTTGAGACCATGCACGACTTTGAGGCGGCCAACAGCGATGAGCTGGACCTGAAACAGGGTGATGTGGTCTTGGTGGTTCCCACCGCTTCAGCCGAGGACCAGGTGAGTTGCCGGCCAGGCCACGGGTGTCTTTCTATTTGCTGAGTGAGATCGAAACCGGGATGTCTTTCCGTGCTGCCGCTGCAGGAAGCCGGCTGGTTGACGGGATTCAAGCAAAGCGACTGGGTGATGATGGGAAGTGGAGCTCCAAAGGGTCTTTTCCCAGAAAACTTTACACAGCGTTTGGAGTGAGGAGCCTTCCAGCCCGCAGACCCGCAATGCCTTCCGAAGCATTGCAGGACTTTTCGGGGATTTTGTTTCTTTTCCCAGGGTCAACCCTGCGCTCTACCCGTGAGGAAACAAATTGTGAGTACGTCTTAGTGTGTGCATGTTCCATCTCAAAAGGCAGTAAAGCAAATTGTCACCCAAAGGTGTCTCATCGTGCGTGGTTAAGAATCGTCCTGAGTCACAAACTCAGTGATGTCGTTATTTGTGCTCATATTTACTTTGGTCATCAGTGTAGTGCAGCAACCAGATGTGACATTTCATGTAGTTCTTCCCTAAAATAGATTGCTCCTCTTACAGTGTTATTGTTCTTTGAACATGCGAAAGGAAATTGTCCTGTCAAAAAAGAAAAGTTCACCTGCATTTCAGTGAGAAACCAAATGTGAAATCAGTATGAAGTTGAGGATAGTGTAAGTGCAAATCATGTCACGGTGTCTAATTGTATTATCACAATAAAGATGTTTGGTTGAAATTGTCAGAATGTTTTGCTTGTGTCTAATTGATTCCATCAATGTAAAAAAAAAAAAAAAAATGTAAAGGAAACTTTTTTTAAATTTCTTTTTTTTTTTTAGCAAATGTACACTGTTTTTCCTACAATGGGGAAATTGGAGGTTTTGGTTTGTCTTGTGCAAGACTGCTTCAAGCTATGGCTGCATGCTGCCTCCTCCCGGTGCTCATGTTTAGAAAAAAAAAAAGACCTGAATTGGTTGCTAGGGGAGACTAACAACAAACACCAGTCCTCCCAGCTTACAGCAAGCGGCTACTGGGAGCAACAGCAAGGAAAATACCAACTTTTAAATCTCAAACTTGAGGTGAGTCTGAATTGTTTGTAGAATGTTGAGTGTTGCCATGGCAGTTTTACCAGAGGTGGGCTGGGAGGAGTGTTATGCTGTTCCGGGGGCCAATGCTGAAAACAAGGCTTTAATTGAAGAGGTGAGAGATTTTTTTTTATTATACATGACAAGATTGTCATCTTGATTATTTTGTCTATTTGTCTAGTAATGCAAAAAAAGGAAAAACATCCCAAAAGTAATGAAATGTATAGCAAAATGATTTGTCAATTCATCAAGAAAATTCGACACTAATATGCACAATCATGGTAATTTTGATTTTCTAAGAGAAATTCATAATCACTAATAAAAATACCTTGCTAAGAATTTTTATTGAGAAAAAAAGCTTATGATTTTTATTTGTTTTTCAGACAATCATTGATGTAATTTGATTCCATCTTCACAGATTGTCAAGAAGAGGAAGGAACTTGTGCGACTGAGAAGCAAGCGAGAGAATCATAAAGATCAAAAACAATTGGCAACAGAATTCCTGAGACATGTTAAAGCAGAGCTGCAAAATATGGAGGTATCGTATTCTCCCCCAACCTCACCTCACACAATGCAGATAAGGAATATCCTAATGTTCTCATGCTTCCGATGAAGGCCCTGTGCCAGGCAAAAGACAGAGAAGCAGAATTGGAGACGCACCTCACTGCCATTGCACAGAGGGAAATTGGCCATCTGGCGCAGGAGAACGCTCAGATGGAAAATGACCTTCGATTTATGAACGAGAGGAAAAACACACTTGAGGTTGCTCAACTTCCAACTGACATCAAATATCAAGCAAGCGCTGCAATGTGACCACTGTTTTTCCGTTCTCATCAGAGTCACATATTCAAAGCGAAACAGAGGCTCGAGCAGTTTCGCACCCGAATGAACTGGGACCAGCAGGCCCTGGATTCTTTTTTGAAGGAGTCAGCACAAAAAGAAGACGACGTGATGGCCATCATGAAGTATTCCCAGCAGGATGAACAGAAGATCAAGGTAATGAGAAGATCTTGTGTTCAAAGGCCTGTGTCATATTTATTGTCTCTCCCACAGTCACTTACTTTGGCCATTGAGAGGACAAGGCGGGAGGCAAATAAAAAGCGCAAAGCTCTTGACAGGGAAATGACGGAAAATTTATCTGCACAGGTACAATATGGCAAAATCTCTGCTTGGTTCTTGTCTTTGTGGTGGCTGTGTGTGAGAGTAAAAGCAACAAATGTGTCTGAATGAATTCCATATATCGTATTTTCCGCACTATAAGGCCCACCTAAAAACCTCAGATTTTCTCAAAAGCCGACAGTGCGCCTTATAATCAGGTGCGCCTTATATATGGACCAATATTGAGCCACTACAGCAGGTGTGTCCAAAGTCCGGCCCGCGGGCTAAATGTATATATCTTATATATGGACAAAGTTTTAAAATGGGCCATTCATTGAAGGTGCGCCTTATAATCCGGTGCGCCTTATAGTGCGGAAAATACGGTAGGCTAAAAATATTTTTACCTCATACATACTAAGAAATATTTTTTTTGGGCTTATTTGTGGTGCCTATTAGGTGCCATATAATTATAGAATTATATATTATAATTATATAAATTATATAATTATAAAAATATGATTATATAATTATACCACATAATTAAAAAAACAAACCGGACATAATTTTTGCCAAGAAAATAGATAATTATAAAAATATGATTATATAATTATACCACATAATTAAAAAAACAAACCGGACATAATTTTTGCCAAGAAAATAGATTCCGAATTAAGAATTTCCCATTGTTCTGTCAGGTTGCTTTAGACAAGACCAGCGAACATCTTCAGCATGCTCACCAGGAAACTGAGCAGATCATCCACCAGTGGGAAAATACTATCCAACAGATGAAGCAAAGAGATGCTGAGATGCATCAGTCTGCTCTGGTAATTGATTGAATATTTTTATCAACACGGTCCGGAATTTTCACACTGCTGCCTTAATTTAAGCCGGAAAATGTAAATTCAAAGTTGGTACTTCATTCCAGAAACTTGCAGAGATCAACCAGAACATCAGGGAAAGGAATAGCTCCTGGACGGAAATGAAGGACTTGCACGATTCACAGGTGAGCGACAACAAGGAAAAAGAAAGGAAATTGACTGCAGCCAATCGTCAGGCTGCAAAACTGCGGCAGGAACTGAAAGAGCAGGAGAAGAATTACCTGGAGATGCAAAATGAGGTAAGCAGGATGAAAGTGTCTGGTCAAGAGAAAGTTTTCATCAATTTTTTTTGTTGCTTTTAAACATGGCTTTGGCCTGAGCACAAAAACAAGAAATAACAGAAAATAAAAAATGCGAATACTGATTGAGTTTTCGACTGTTTGCAGCTCAAAGGCTGTAAAACCTCGCTGGATAAAACAGCATCCACTGTTGAGTCGATGAAGTCCCACATCACCGGACTCAAAGATCAAATCCAGAACAACAATGTCAAGTCAGTCAGACCTTTTGTCATCGCTATAAACAATCGAGGCCTTCTGGAAATACGTTTGTTCGTCTTTTGATTGCAGACTGAAGCAAACCTCGGCCCAAAATGGTGCCCTTGAGGAGAAGCTGAAAGCTGTGACTCAGAATGCGCTGAGTGAAAAGGAGAAAGCTGCCCAAATGGAACAGTTCCTCACAGATGAGGAGCAAGCCATCAAGGTGAGGAATTTTATGACTGACTTGCCAATATTAGCTGTAAAATTATTTGCAGTTCAATTAATAATTTTGATAATTTGGGACAAGGAGCTGGATGCCCAACTGCGTGACTGCAGAGAGGAGCTCTTCCGTAGCAAACAGAATGTTGACAACCTCAAGAGAATGGAGAAGGACTCTTTGGCACAAGAGTTGCGGAGCAAATCCACCATCACCGCTTTGGAACGAGAGCTCAGGAAACAGGAGAAGCATTTGCTAAGACAGCAGATGATCATGAATGAAAAGGTATGGTAGCTAAAGGAAGAATTCAAATGAGACTTGACAGGGTTCTTGCTCACGTGTCTTTTTAATTTTATTTTTTATTTTTATAGGACTTCCAGATCATTTTTTTGGAGAAAAAGCTTGCTCGACTACAAGGTGTTCACGACTCCGATGAAAAGCAAGTGTTAGAAATAAAGATCAATGAACTTTCCAAAGCCCTCGATGAGATGATGAAGACATCCAGCAAGATTATCAACGGAATCAAAGAGACTGAAGTCAGCCCGTGCACAGACAGAAAAATTCAAAAAGATTTCTATTTGTCATTGAATATTTTGAATGTTTTGTCTTCGACAGAGTGACGTTCGCTATTTGAGGAAAGAAAATGACAAGTCAGCAGCGGAGAAGGAAGAGCTATGCAAAAAAGTTGAAGAGTTGAAGCTAATCAATAATAGTATTGAGAAAGAGCTGAAGAGACTCGGCCTCAATAAGCAGGTATTGTTGTTATTTTTATTATCCACCAATCCGTTTTATTATTATTATTTTATTTTATGGTGTGAAACTTGGACTATCAGAGTGTCACCATTCACGTTGTCGCTCATCATCAGGAAATACTCGTGGAGCAGAACATCTTCAAGCTGGAGGTGACACGAAAGAGGGATCTCCTGTTCAGCAAAGCCAACAGCGTGGTGTCCTTGGAAAAAAGACAACTGAATATGAAGAAAGCCATCCAGGAGAGGCAAGAGGAGATCAGAGTCTACAATCGAATGCTCAGCCAGGAGCTGAAGATCACAGAGCAGGAGAGACAGAAAATCAGGTGAAACTCTTCAGGTCCTTCCTAAATTTTCAGTTGAGTCATCCGAGACGTTCTCACTATGTTGATGATGATATACAAGCTAGCATGTCAACCTTTCCATCGATTCAGTTCATTTAAAAGTGATTCCGTCACAGTGCCGAACTGAATGGAAAGTTTTCCAAGATTGACGGCATGAAGAAACATTTTGAAGTGGTGACCTTCTCAATGGCAACCCTTGGAGAGCATGAGGAAGATGCAGTGATGTGTCAAGCTCACTACATCGCTAAGGTAAGACGACTTCAAACATAAAGCGTTATTATTTCCAAAGCGTAGTGCTGCAGAACTTAAATGTTTTCCGTGAGAAAATTTCCAATTACACTTACATTGAGTAAAAAAAAAAATATTTATTTGCCTGGAACAATTAAAGTATGTGCATTGGAGCAATCAAATTGGGAAACAATGTGTGACAAATTTAAAATATTATTTTTATCCACAAGGCGGCGCTACAGAGAGCAGAACTCATGGAGCAAGTCGAGTGTCTAACTGTCAAAATCCGCAAGGCTGAACAAGAAAATAAAGCTTTGGAAAAGACAACACAGTTGTTCAATATCAGCAATTCGGGATTCCACAACTCAGTCAACAAAGCAAAAGAATCCAGTAAGTCAACATTCTTTATTTGTTTAGTTCCACTACTTTTTTTTTAAATTCTTTCGTCAGGTCCTGAATTCCAGGAAAAAATCAAGATGGAGGAGCAGTTAGGTTTGGCTGAAGAATCGCTGAAATATAAAAGAAGACAAGTTAGACAGCTTCAACAAGAACAACAGGTTATTCCTATTTATCATTAAGCCGGATGCCTAAATCATTAACGTTTTCATTTGACTTTTATGTTTTTTTGTTCAGGAACTGAACGACACCTTGGAGAGTCTCCTACAGGCCAAACAGGTGGAGAACCAAAAGATCGAACACGTTCAGTCCCTGATTAGCAAACTGAATCGGGAGGTTGCTTCTCAGCAGGAAAAAATCCACAGAGCCACAAAACAGGTTTGATATTGTGATCTTTTTTTATCCTACATTAAATTTTCTGACAGGGCAATTAATTTAAAAGTTCTCTTTAATATAAATATATTTTTATCTGCCCAGTGCTCAAAACTAACCCAAAAGATCCGCTCCTCAAGAAACACCAAGTCCGAGACTTTTGAGGAGAAGGACATCAAGCTGAAACAGTTAAAGGACTTAAACAAGAGTATCAATAAGATGCTCAATGATACCACGAAGGACAAACCTGACCTCAGATACGTATTGGAAAAGTATTTTCTGCAGGTAAACGGCTGGAAGTTTGAATTAATTTCATAATGATAATCATTAACATCATTGTCAGAAGATGAATGAGTATAAATATTTAATCATTTTTTGTTGTCTCTTAGACCAACTTGTCCTTTCCGTCTCCTCCGTCCACTCCAAGCAGCCACCAAAGCTCTAAGATCAACTCAGCTCGAAGCTCCGCCTCTTCCAGGTCCGACACACGTGCACACAAACATTGCGCCAATCATATATTGTTCTCCAACCTGCAGGTCTTCAGCATCCTCACTCAGCAGACACAGCACCCCTGCACCCCAGTCCCTTTTATTGAAGACCGTGTCCCTAAGTCTTGATCTAACTGGGCCCTCCCCTCCTGTTTCATCTAGCAGGAGCTCCAGTTCAGCCAGCAGCAAATTGAAGAGTCCATAGTTGAAGACACTTTCAAACAAGTTCTACTGAGATGATAGGGCTCTAGTTTCTTAGGGCTCTGTGGCGCCCCCTTCCCCCAAATCCTGATATTTTAACAGGGGTGTGTAGACTTTTTCTACCCACTATAAATTGTCATAGAAAGAACACAATGAACGGTTTGTCAAGAAAGAAACTACTCCAACTCCCCCCCCAAAAAAGAATGATCAGTTTGATCAATAAATAATCTAGAAAATGTTACGGCTTTGAACTTCTGAATTGATTATCAACAGTTTTCTTACAAGAAAAGTGGCAGGAATGTGCATCGAAAGCCGTGGATGTCAACTAGTACAACAGCGACACACTAAAATGGTGAAGTGAAAGGATTCAAACTTGCATTTGTCACACGGCCATGTTTCTCACACAAGTAACCCACTGGGAACAAATTCAATTATATGGTAAGGCTAAGCTAGTGGGGCTCCCAAAATGCAACATTAAATATTAAGAGTCCTGGAATACTTTTTGTATTAATGTAGCTGTTTTTTTTTTAATTTCATATTCATTTATCTTAAATAAAATAATATAATATAAAATAATAATTAATTGATTCATTGTAAATAAAACTTTTTTTATTATGGGGTTAATTAAATTGAAAGATGGATATATAAATAATAGAATAAATGAATTGTTGTATATAACTATTTTCCAAAGTGCTACATTAAATATTAAGAGTCCTGGAATACTTTTTGTATTAATGTAGCTGTTTTTTTTAAATTTCATATTAATTAATCTTAAATAAAATAATAACATTTGAAATAATAATTAATTGATTCATTGTAAATAAAACAAAAAATATATATTATTGGGTAATTAAATTGAAAGACGGAAATATAAATGATAGAATAAATGAATTGTTGTATATCACTATTTTTTGTTGCATTTTTTTTCAAAAATTTCTAACTTGAAATATATTCTTTGAAGACATTGTGCAGAATTTTACCAATTTAAACTCATGTGATCTTCTTTATTGTGAGAACAAATGTCCTATTAGATTCCATCTGGAAGACTGCATAGAGCTGAAACACAAATCATTGAATAGCATGTTATAAGTAGATTTATTTCTCATGCCAGTGCACAATTAACTTAACTGCGACATAGTTACCTTGTCAAAAACAGGTTGGGCCACTTTCTCATCTAAGACAATTTGGGACAGAACCCTCATTTCTAAAATGGCCACAGCTGCAGGCAGACACATCGAAAACCTTCAGACAACCTTCTAACAAACATTTGCCTTGTAATCACTAAAAATGCTGTCTTTACATTTTTGACTTTACTCACTTGTTTGTGCAGCACATGAGGTCAGCGACACAACAAAAAGGATCAACAGAAGCATTATGAAGATGAAGAAGTCGTGTCGGGCAAAGTTAGAAAAAGTTCCTTCTGCTCTCACGGGGCTCCTTTGACCACTTGTGCTCTGTACCAGGAAGTGAAACCTCGTCGTCACTCACAAGTTATGCACACCCGACTGTGTTGTTGTCCTAGTCCCTTATTTTTGTCAAAGGTAAGAAGCAAGTATTGTATCTGAGTTAATGTTTGAAACTTGTCATGGAAAAACAAGTCCACCCACCCTGCAATTCAGTTTCATATTCCCATGTCCCCAACCTGTGAGATAAATTCATTTGTTATGGGTCCTCTGCTGCAATGTTCCACATGAACTATCCTTTTAAGCCTTCACATCAGTTGGAGGGGACAGAACCAAGTTGCACAGCCGACCGAGCACGCAGCACATTCTGACCCAATTATGGATCTGAGATTCCTCATTATAGTTTTGGCCGTTGGTGTTGGAGCAACACTCACCATCTCGCTGGTGAAGGGCACAGCGCAGTGCAAAATCAAATGGTGAGTTGGCTTTTCTTTCCATCATTATTATTCGGTGACAATTTTTTTTCTCCCTTCCTTGACTTAAGAGTTTAATTTGTTGCGTCATCACACTCCTAACACAAAAACAGCCATTCATTCGAGTCAGCCTAAACAAAACACCCCAAAATATTTTTGTTATGTGTTTTTAATTAATTAAAAAAAAAACTTTAAAGTGTTGCACTTAAAAATTACACCTAAGAAAACTGGAGATTCAAACAAATAAGTAAAAAAAATATAAGTGTGTCTCTGCTCTCTGATTTGCAGGTTGTTTGGAATCCCGTGTGAAGAGGTCTATGGAACACTGGTGAACCAGATCAAGGCCTGGCAGATCCAACAAAGCTGCCTAGATGCAGGAGAGATGTGCTCATATGAAGTCAGTTTATTCCTACACTCAGCAAAAATAAAAATGTATTATTTCTAACTTTGCCAGTTCAAAACTCATTACAGCTTGTGTCGACTGCTCCGTACCTGATAAAAGCCACGCATACGTCACCAAGAACCAAGAAAGTCAATGACCTGGAATTTCTTCTGGAGCAGTCCACGATTTGCAAAGTGACTGTACGTTATTTACGCTTCTTTTTTCCACCTTAACTAGATTTCCTAATCTTTTTTTTTTACGAGTATTTTTTTGTCCTTCACTCCTGTAACATGCCCCCCCAACACACACACACACGCACACCACAAAAAAAAAAAAAAAAGACAAGTCAATGGACATTCACATCTAAATTAGTAAGTGGTTGTGTGCGAAAATAAAGATTTATTGATCTGATAGCTAATTAAAGTGTTTGGATCATACAGGGGGAAGGAATGTCTGAGGCCTCCAAAGATCCAGCTGATAACAGTACCAACTTCTGCAGCCTCCAGAACCTGATGGACGGTGAGTAATTGCATGCAGGAATCCACTTGCTTGCCTAAACGTTCTCTTGCCTACATTTCCAACATAAACTGTAACAATTTTGAATATAACTCATGTAAAAAAATATAATAGAAAGGGATTTCCAATGTCAAATTGACTTAACTTGGACAATACTAAAAATAATACTAAAACTATTACGAAAACTTTAAAAAAAAACTAACACGCTTGCTCTAAAACTAAAAAAAAGGAAGACACAACAAAATAAACCATCTAATCCAGTTGTGAACTGGTCTTGTGGTACGTAAATATTTTCTTTCAGGAAGTCACCTGATTGAAGCTGAAGGATACAAACGCTTCACCAACAAATGGATCTGCGCTGGCTTTGAGAATGCCAACTGCTCATTTCCATGAACAAAATATAAAAACATGAGAATTGACGCAACTCGGAGCAGATCAGAGAGAGACAGTATTTACAATTGCTTTTTATTTTTAAATAATTTGAAAACAGTTTGCAGAGTAACAAATAGTATACTGCCAAATCTGATAACTGATCAAATATTACCACTGATTTTTTTTTTTAAGAATCTCCCTGGCTTCAACTTGCTGTAGAAAACGGATGAATAAAAGACATAAAATGTGGGAAGACATTGGAATCGATCATTTTAATGTGATAACAGCAACTCACTCTGAAACATCAGGTTAAACAGTACTTCTTTATCAAGTCTTGTTCACAATGTAAAAACACAAAACACATAATTATACAAATGACGGAAACTCTCCTACAATTTGGAAGTCCATGCATTGTCAAAGGCCCTCCCAGTTCAGTTTGTAGTCCAATAAAACAACATAATCCTCATGGAAGATACTGAATGATCTCTATTGAGAAATACACTACTCCCAAAATGTTAAAGATGCTGGTGAAATTTCAGGATCAACCTAAAATATGCTTTGCAAAAAACTTTCTCTAAATTTTTGGATAAAATACCTGCAATTTATTTCCTCGTTTAGATGGCAGCAAAATATGCACCAAAAAAAATCAGATATTTATTTTATTTTATTTATTTGTGCAATTACTCACCTTTCTGGGTGGGTGCAAGCAAAATTTTTGTGAGTAGTGTACGTTGCTTTTAAAGGGTCACGAGTGCCTGCCCCGCCAGGCGTCATTCGATAGTGCAGGCCTTTTTTTAAACTTGACCTGGCGTGTGTCATGTTCACAGACACGTGCGAGCGTTGTTTTTCTGTCCGTGACGAGACAAAACATCAGCTCCTTGCGATCATGTTTGTCCGCATCTTATTGTCTTTTCTCATCCGGGTGAGTCAAGCAGCAGTAGAGTAGCTTTTGGGTGTTTCTGGTAGCAAGAGCTGTTGAGAAGAAAAAAAAAAAAGATTAAAAATTTCATTCTGAAAATGCGGACTAAACAAAACATTTCAATCATTTACTGTTTAGCGTGCGCAAGAATTTGGGCCTCCTCTCCTCGGGCAGATGGATGGCCACGTAATAAACGGGCACCCCTGAGAGGGCGATGGCGATTCCTATGAGAGAGTTGATGGTGTCTCCAAACAGAGGAACAATGACTAAGAACAGGCTGCACAGGCAGTAGATGAATGGGAAGAGCAAGGGCATCTATGGAGAGAAGAACCCACACATGATTTCATTTCCTCTTTGAGAACCTGCTTTGGTAACAGCATCTGTTTTCACATTTCGTAATCATGATCATCTCCTTCTAAGAAATCATGCTGTCCAATTTCACCGAGACATGCCAAAAAAGCAGAAGGAAACACAATACCTTGATAGGTCTGGGTCTGTCTGGCTGGGTGAAGCGCAGATAAATCAGGCCGGCCACAGACAAACCCACGTAGAGCCAGTAGCTGAAACTGAAATAGTTGATAAGCTGGAACACATCCTCCACGCACAGAAAAATCAGGCCCATGATGCCCTGTAATGATAAAAAGAAAATCAACTCTATTTTTGGATAGATGGAATTAGATGTTGGGAGGACCTCACATTAAATAACAGTGCCGGGATAGGTGTGTAGCGCTTCAAATGGATCAGACTGAGGGTGTCTGGGAGGTGACCCTCTCGAGCACCCACAAAGTACAACCTGCACCAAAAGGATAACTTTTATGAGAAAGTGACTTGTGTGGCGGAGTTCACTCAGTAGTTCAGATGACCTTGAAGCAGCAATAATGGAGGCATTGAGTCCCCCATAGCAGGACATGGCCACTGACACAGGGATGACCCATTTGAATGGTCCCAGAACTTCATTCCCAAACGTCTGTGGAATCAAATTTGCCACGCTCAGTTTTGAATCACCACAATTCATTGAATCCAGATTTAATCTCAAATAGGGGGAAAATCATATTAAGTTGAAGCATTCCAGAAATAGCAGGACTATATTTAGCAGCAGAACGATTGTTGAGGCCTCACCACAGCCACGGCGTCACTGGCCAGCAGAGAAGGCATGTCCAGAACGACATAGTAGGCCACGTTGGTCAGCAGATAAATGATTGTCACGATGGGCATGGAGATGGCAATGGCCAGCGGGAGATTCCTGTGGGAACAAAGAGAGACGGACGTGCTAAAGGCAAAAGCTTCAAAATCAGGTACGGACAGACGATTCATTTTATTTTTCCATTCTTCATTTTACCTCTGTGGATTCTGAATCTCCTCAGTGACAAAGTTGAGTGTGTCCCACCCGGAGTATGAGAACAAAGCTGAGTAAAGAGCCAAAGCGATGGCGCCAGGATCCGTGGAGGAACCCTCAAACGGGCTTTCGAAGCTCGTCGTCTCGCCTAGGCAAACAAGTTGAGTGAGTAAAAGTCACTTTTTCGACACAAGAGTCATTTTGGTTGATTGCCACTTACCGGTGGACAATTTCAGGATCCCTACCATTATGATGAGGAGGAGGGCCGATAGTTTAGCGTATGTGAAGATGTCCTGGACTAGAGTCCCCCACTTCACACAGGCACAGTTGATAAAAATGAGCATACCTGTAGAAGCCAGAGGAGAAAAAAAAATTGGAAATAATTCAGCAGGGTTCCCACGATGTCAGACATAAATCGGTGTCATTTTTTTTTTACACAAGCATTAATACTTTTAATTTCTACTTAAGCACAGTGTGAGTACTTGTACCACCTTTAGCTTTTTTTTTTTTTTTTTTTTAATTAAAGAAAACTTCCCAATATGATAATAGGTTAAGTAATTGAAGAACATAGTGCTAAAATTAAATTGATTAAATTGATTAAATGTGTCAGCTAAGGCAAAACTATTTTTCCACACACGTTGTTGATGAGATGAGCTGTGAATTTTGTTATGGGGGTAAAAAAAAAAAAAAAATCCAACTTACACAGGCAGGCTGCTGCAATGAGGCGTACAGCATTGTATGGAGGGCTGCAGGTGGGATAGTAAGCCTCCACCAGATAGTTAGCGAAGGTCAGAGAAATCACAGCCTGGCTGGCCGGCTCAATCAGAAAAATGGATGTCCACAGGCGGATGAAGGCCAGGAAGCCACCAAAGGACTCCAGGATGTAAGCGTAACTGGCTCCAGACTTGGTGATGGTGGTGCCCAGCTCGGCATAGCACAAGGCCCCGAATACTGAAAAGATGCCGCCGAGAGCCCAGATGACCAACGAGAGTCCAAAAGAGGTGCTGTGCATAAGGACTCCCTTGGGGGAGACGAAGATCCCGGAGCCGATCATGTTGCCCACGATGAGACAGACGCCGTTTGTGAGTGAGATTTCTCTCTTCATCTGCATTTTCTCGTCTTTTGGTGCGTTTAAATCCACGTGGGATGGAACGCGGCCTCTCGGCCAGATCTTCTGAGATATGGCCCCCATCTTCTCTCTTATTTCAGCCATTTTTCTTGTAGTGCTGAGAAAGAAAATTCACAGAGTAATGAGATGTCATCATTACAGTCACATTATTAGGTACACATATAATAGTCAGATTCTCTAAGGGAAGAAATCCTTTTTTTTCTTTAAAAACAATTGTGAAAAAAGAAAGTCATATCGTATTGTGATCTGCACACGAACAAAGATGTATTTTTTTTCAAAAGGAAAAGTCCAAATCTGTTGTTAGACTTGGACTCGAATTTATTCATTTTGACAAGTGAAGTTAAAAACAAAAAAAATCTCGTAATATTGTACATTTAATTCTGAAAAAAACATCTCGACACAAATAAATTTGGCACAACAATACCATGTCGCAAATGTGACTTTTCTCAGTGACATTGAGCTCTTTTCCCCAACTCCATGAGCAGGGTCGTACAATAAAAAGGTCACGCAAGCTATCAGATTCACATTTAGAATCATCAACAGGCGCTTTTACCTCCTTGGTCCAGTCAATGAGTGTTGACATGAAGGAAACCAAATCAATAAATTGCCTGAGAAGACAACAGGAGTGACTTACCTTAAAGTTCAGATCAAGTGCTGTTTGGACTAATCTTAGTGTCATGGGCCTCTTCCAAACAAGGCCATGAAACCGTCATGGGCTCACATGCGAGCAGTAGCACAAAACAAGATAAGCGATGAGGCAAGCCCACAGTTTAGCTCAACTACATCTCACATGTGTTTTTCCCAGCTCCATGCAAAAGTACATTCTCTTGTTCCCCTCTGTGCTATTTTCAGTCAGGGGGCAGACCTTGCCCCCCTCCTCCTCCTACAGAATCAAGAACAGGACACTTCTGGGTCAAAACTTTGCAAAGTCAACATATATGAGCAGTGAAAGAACATAGAGTATGTATAAAAAAATAAAAATAATAATAATAATCTCCACTGGTATGGACTGCCGTACAGAAACTTGCTATAGATAGTCGTCCGATAGTGATTGGCCTCTTACACATGCGCCTAAATATAGAAGTGAAGTTAGCAAGAATGTGAAAATAAGGGCAGCCAGAAGTCAAAAGATTATGTTACTATAAAAGACTGTATATATATTTACATATTTGACATTACACAAATGTCACATCACCAAACAAAAAAGCCCACAATAATGAAATAATGATCTGGTCCTAATACACTTAATAGAAAATACAATGAAACGATACATAATAAAATCTAGAAAAAAAATAATAATAAAAAACAGAATTACAGATTACCGACGATAGACTTTACCAAAATATAGCGGCAAATAATTACAAAAGGGGAAAAAGTACTGTTATTAAATGCTGTTAATGTGCATTTACATAATGTTCAGATGTCTCTGAAATATTACCATTTGGTCTGGGAGCGCATTGATTTTTGTTCTAAAATGTATCCCTTCACTTCCCGAGTCTGAGGGAGACTATGCTTTTATTTTGAAATTAATCCTACCACTTCCTGTCTGCCACCGCATGGTTTGACGCATGAGTAAACAGTATTAGTATCAGAATAAGTTCAGTTTTGGCCAGACATCGGTTAAATTGGCTGTGAAACGTTGGTCATATGGTTAATATCATCTTCATTCGACATAATGAGGTGATCAGGAATGTAATATCTAAAAATCATTATCTGACATTAACATAGTGACTCGTAAGGATTTGTTGCCATTAGTCTTTGTCACAGTCTTTGTCAGCAATTATTTGTCACAGTCTACCATCTTCCATTACAGGTCTACACGTTCCTTGAGATGTTGTGGGACACCAAAAGCGGCGGTGCGCTGGGCACCGAGACGGCGGCGGCCGAAATGATTTCAATGGGGTACGGCTGGAGGCCCATCTGCTTGTTGTGATGAAGCTTGTGGACAACCACCCGGCAGAAATCTTCGCCGTGCCTGTGGCAGTTGTCCAGGAGTTGCCGGACCTTGGCGGCACGCGTGGCCTGGTTCACCACCAGTTCGTAATCCTCACGCATTAGCATGGCGCGAGCGAGCAGGGCGTCCAAGCTTTGATTGAGGCACGCTTCCGTCATCTGCGCCACGATCTCCTCCCGTCGCGTCGACACCCACTGGCCGACGGGACCCTGTGAAGGCGACGAGCGGTGTAATGGAGGAGAATTATCTGCTGGGAGGAAGGAGATGAATTATATGGATGATTGGAAAATGTGGGAAAAACAACCTGGATTTTTTTGAGAACTAGGGCCTTAACCAACAACACCTTGTGGCTCTGCACAATTTACACGCAGTGTAAGGTCCTCCAGATGTGTTTTGCCCTCAGTTATGGGCAGAGCAGCTTGGAGAGATTTGCTCAGGTGGTCGACGGGCCGGGCGCTCTGGAAGCCGTTCAGATTGTTGCCAGCGCAAGGGTCCTTCAAAGATTCAGGGTGCTCCAGAGTATGAACGCCGACTGATGATGGCGGTCCTTCTGCGGTGGCACAGGCGCCAAAGTAAAGCACTTCATGTTCAAGCATTGACACGTCCTGTGATGTTTGGAGCAGCAGGTTTCGTTTTCTACTCATATTGGGTAATTATTTGAATTCAATAATTGGTTAGTTGATTGTAAATAAAACAATTTGGTTAAATATACATTTAGATTTTGTTAAACTGTTTAATCAACATAGATAATATGAAAAATATCACAAATAATAAGAAATAATAATAATAATATAGAAATAATTTAAAAAAAAAAATTTAAATAATTTTACAGAGTGAGTGTTACCTTTGGAAGACTCCATGTTGGTGCTGGTGAGAGCGCCCGGAAGCGATATGTCTGTTTCCTGACATGAACAAGAGTCGGAGCCTGAGGTGGAGCTTTCCTATCAAACACCAATGGCGGATGACGCATACACTAAATAAGTTGTGCTTTCGAGTCACTGTATTCTTTTGTATACGCAGGAGGATGCCGACTGACCGGCCATGGGCGGGACGTGTCCGTCAGCTTCGTCAGAGTTTCGTCCTCAGCCATTTTTTCACTCTCGGGCTGTGGCACGCAGCAGCTGGATTGCTGGATCACCAGTGGATGGAAAAGATGGGAAACATTGAAGTCATACTGACTCACAACCAAGGTAACTTGGAAAAATCAGCGTAATTTATTCGTCATATTGTGGACTTAATCTTAAAATCTTAATCTTAATCTTAAAATAGCCACCCCCTACAGCAATAAATGGTTACATGCACATTCTTACAAGCAACAGAAAGAGGAAGGCACTCAATTATCACTCCCGTTTTCTGCATGACACCTTCCGGGGGATTTTCCTCGGAGTGAAATTTATGTCACGGGCTTACACCACGTGAAAACGTACAGTGCAATCATCGAGTGACTAATACTCAGTTTCAGGTTCCCTGTGAGGAAAAAAAAACCCTACGTACTAACCTTTGACTTGTTGATCTCCAGCACAGCCATAAGGAAGTCCATTTGAGTGAACTTCCTCATCATGGGCTCCAGTTCAATGAGACACTCTGAAATGACAGTGAGGATGTCACACTACGACCTGACGTCACATCAGTGTTGCAACTTTAAACAGGTCAGCTTGTTCAAGACTTACACAAAACTTTGCCTGACGGTGCATTTGCACAATAAAGTTACCAAAAGGTCAAAAGGGGCTCTGTGAAGATCGGTCCGAGTCATCAATATGAGATTGGAGAAATATGAGTCGTGCGTGCGTGAGTGTATGTGCTCACTGAGGAAGGAAGGTCGGTCATCGGGGTTAGCGGTCCAGCCGCAGGTCATTAAGCAAACAAGCGTATCTCTGCTAGGGATCTGATCAGACAAGCTGGCGTAGCTGGTGTCAGGACGCATCCCACGAAGTACGTTGAACATGATTTTCATTGGGTTGGTCACTTCTAACACACACACCAGTCGGAACAAAAAAGTCACATTAACAAGTCCACTTGATATTATTGGAGAGGGAATGAAAAAAAAAAAATTACCATCGTATGGAATTTGCCTGGAGAGCACCTCCCACATGATGATGGCGTAACTTTAGAAGAGGCAGAAACATGAACCTCCCTATCTTGAGCGTTCATCACCAATCTTTCCACGACGTCTCACCTGTACATGTCATGTTTGATGTCAGCGCGGCGGCTCTTGGAGGGTTCGTACTCCTCAGGGGGCATGTAGATCACCGTGCCCCTAATTTCCGAAGGTTCCGACACTGAGCCTTTACTGACAGACAGCTGGCGCCACTTGGAAAGACCAAAATCTGCA
Organism: Syngnathus floridae; assembly: GCF_059516105.1. Classification (NCBI taxonomy): domain Eukaryota; kingdom Metazoa; phylum Chordata; class Actinopteri; order Syngnathiformes; family Syngnathidae; genus Syngnathus; species Syngnathus floridae. The sequence continues at coordinate 8,545,863 of NC_142426.1, read as the reverse complement.
ATCTAGACGGAAGATCGTAGTACTAATAAATGGCAGTAACAATGACCAAATCATCGAGAACAGAGATTATTCGTAAATTATTACATAGAGTATAATAAATTCAACAACCTTCAAATCGAATTTAGGAAATTTTGGAAAGCTTTCCAAATACTACTGCTGAAAATAAAACGAAACCACCCTACACGAACCTTAGCATGGAATTCACCGTCCAATAGAATATTCTGTGTCTTCAGGTCATGGTGAAAGAGTGGCGGGGACATGTTGTGAAGGAAGTTGACTCCCAAGGCAATCTCATATAGGACTCTCAGTCTCAAAGGCCAGGCGACCTCAGGGTACATGTCCTTCTACAAATTTAATTACAGTGTGAGTTGATGACACAAACCTCTTGCCTATCTGTAAAAAGAAAATCCCCCAATGTATCCTACAATGTTTCACTTTTGTTTCCAGAAAGAACAGCCGCTTTAAGATAAACGATGCACATGTGGATGGGCCAGCAAAAGTAGAGCTTAGGCGCCCCGAAAAGACAAACTGATGGAGACGACTTATCATCAAGTGAACTTGTTGCTATATTTAGCACATTTGTCACAAGGTATGTAGCCTGGATTAATTAAAAAAAGAAAAGGTATAATTGTTTGTTATACCAAATACTTTTGGTGATGAGTAAAAATATTTATCCTATCTCACAATACCTCAAGTATCAGAAGGACCTTGTGACAGAAATGACATCTAAAGAACATTTTCGTCTACCTCATGCAGAAGTTGGTCCAGAGAGCCATTGCTCATAAACTCGGTCACGATGCAGAAGCACTCAGGCTCGTTGCAGATGCCAAAGATTTGGATGATGTAGTTGAAGCGAGCTTTGTGGAGGACCTCAGCCTCCTTCAGCAGACAATTCCTGTCTCTGCAACATAGACGTTTGCTAATTCACAAACAATTATATGAATAGAAGACAAAACGGGTTTCATTTCGGGAAATACTAATACCAGAAGAGAGCGTCTACATGTGGCAAACGTAATTATACAGATATTTCAGCTTCTCAGTTGTGATTGGTGGTGATTTAAAAAAAATGAAACAGCAAAGGAGCAGAAATATTTCAGATGAAAGTGCAACAGGACATCATTTTAAACTCGAATAGTCAATACAATAATCGGTTCCAAAAATATTTTTTAAAAAAGGTTGGGGATCGCTGATAACCACTGGTGATCCCCACGCATCCATTCATCTGCTCCATCTTCATTTCGTGCAAAATATTACCATAGACATAAACCTAAAAAAAAAAAAAAAAAAATCTAATCCAACCTTTCGCCGAACGGGGAATCGAGCTTGAGACACTTGATGGCCACGGTGGTCCTCCAGTCGGAGTGCTGAGCCTTGAACACGGTACCGAAGGCGCCTCTGCTCAGGTAGCTCAAGTCGATCATCTTCTGGCAGGGAATAACCGGCAACGTGCTGGTCAGACAATCAACGTTCAAGTAGCCAGTAGCAGCTTGTAGCTCCATCGCCGAACGTGAGCCTTCTGCTTTCAAAAGGCGTCAGATCCACTTGACTGCTGCAAAAAGCAGAAGTGGCCTTTTTTGAAATACGCGAGGAGGAGGAGCAGCAGTAGCAGTAGCGTGTTTCACACACATCTCATTGACATGACGTGTGCTAGTGAGCTAACCTAATGAAGAAGAAGGAAAGGAAGGAATCGTGAGTGGAAGTGACACTTCGGGGTAATTGCTTGGGAGGGACAGTATATGACCATCATTTACACAAGGAAGTTTTATTTGTGTTTTGTCAGGTAAATAATAACGTGGCAGCACCCGACGAGACAACGCGATCACTCGTAGGAATGAAGCAAGCGGGTTTGTTATTGTTATTGTTCAAGACGTCACGCTTCCGGGTTGGGTGACGCTGCCTTCACTGACATCGGAATCGACAAATTTTGAGGCTCTCACCAACTTTGGCTCATTTACGATTTTAATTCGTACATGATATTAATAATATAAAAATAGAGCTCTTTATGAAAGAGCATTAATTCATAATTAAAATTAACAATGTTCTTTATTTTACATAATCAATTATCTGTATTTTGTAAGTACAGACATGACCGACAGACAGACCGTTAGACGGAACCAAATTTCTTGTGTGTTTCATGACGAACATATTTAAGTGTTACAAACACGTGGTGATGGACCGCTGTGTTCGAAATTCTAAATTTATTGTCCCGATTTGAGGTGTAAACCGACACATCTACACTATTCTGCTTAACTTATTAATTTTACACCACTGAGAACCACAGTCTACGATAATCATGGACTTGTCAGTGTCAGGAAAGTCTCCAAACTGGATGCTGTTGCACCCAGAGGTGAGTGTGTTGAATATGATAGGAATTAGCAACCTACTAAAATAAAATGTGATGCCAAAATACACCGTATGTGTTCTATTCAGTATATGAAGTTGACGTTGCTCGACGTGGAAGACGTTGAACAAGCCCATGCTGCTTTCCTTGTTTACATGGACCTCACTGAGGGTACGTTTGTCAAGTTTTTTTATTTTTATTTTCAGTCTCCGGCCAATGGATGACACACAATACGACTACTAGTTAATATACTGTTTACTAATAAATCACAAAAGCATGTGTAGCATTGAGATGTCCAGTAATCTCATTTCTTTACTTTACTTTACTTACTCATTACTTCTACATGGATCTTGAAATTGTATCTCTGTCTTTGTGTATAAATGGTACCGTGTAAATAAACTTGACTGACCTTACTGTTTGCAGTGCGTCATTGGAAAGAGGTGTCCTGTGTTAAAAGTGATGAACTCAAACTGGTTTTGCTGGAAGCGAAAGAGAAAGAAGGATCGGCCATTCAGTCAGTTCTCCCACTGCCTGTGCATCGCTCTCTGAGCCACAACGAGTGAGACAGAAAAAATGTCATCTCTTTGATTAAATGATTGTGTTTCACTAATTATGAATATGCTCATGTCAATCAGCCATCCAAAAGACACATTTTCCTGTACTTTATTGGCAGACATGTTAATTATGTGTGAATTTTCATAATCATGTTAGTTTAACTTGAATAAAGATGTTGATTCTTAACTGAATAGTTTTAGTACATTTGGCTACAAATACAAAGTGCGATCCCTAATGAAAACGTATTTACTTTCTTCCTTAACAGTATACGACACGTTTTGGACAGAGGTTTTCCTATGCTGCTGTGTGCTGTAGCCTCAGACTCCACGCTGGTCTACCAGAGGTTAACTGATGGCTTGGTGACCCCCGACCCACCAGCAGGTCCCTTCCAAGACGGGGGACGCCGGCAGCACAGGAAGAGACGACAGCAGCAGTCGACATAAGATGAGAAGCACAAATAATGGTGCGTAAATTATAATGGAATTACCTGCGAGGTCCTGCTAGGATGTATTAGAATGATGTCATAACTAGTACGACCTTCAAATAAATATCAAATATAATGAATGAAAGTTATACGAGTAGGCCAAAAGTGGAATTACAATACTAATAGGAGTCAAAATGTTTTCCATCCGCTAATAGTATGAAATTACACATTTCAAAAGTGGAGACATTTTTCCAGGTTAAACTTTTGACGCCAGTTTTAGTTCACACATTTGGGTCGACAGCAGTAGAGATCAGTTTAAAAGAAAAATAATTTTATTTTTTTTTCTAGAAAAACAAAAGACCAACATTGACAGTAACACCGGTGAGTGAAAGACAAACTCCAAATAGTACGTGACTTCACCCAAGCAGGGTTCATCTAGACCGTGATATTGAAGCGGGTCGGTACGTAGTGAGTCGATCGTGCGAGTGTGAGTGTTTTAATGTGCGGTGATGAAAGGAAGCAACCCTGAGCCTTGTTTCACATAAATATATTAGAAAGAAATGAGGGCAGACACACAGACTTTTAATTTGGGCCCAGAAATGGTAGAAAAGAGATTAGTTTCTTGGAATGCAGAAGCGTATCGTTTTGCTCACTCCTAATTCAATTGTTAATTTTCTTTTTTTTTTTTTTAATCACCAGGCTTTAAGTCTCTGTAAGCCGCATGGAAGCTGCTTTGAAACATAATGAAATAGCTAACATTTCATGAAAACATGACTCAAGGCAAAGGAATTCAAATTGCTGAATACACGTTTCTTCTTTTTCACCTCAATAATTCATTGAGAAGAGCACAGCTGACCTTCATGTATTAGCCCATTTGATTTAGGATCAAATTAATAGATGCTATATGTATCTTATTTTTCCCCATAATTATATTTAAGTGGCAAATCAGAAACATTCATGCATGAAGCCCTATTTTCTGACTTGTCGTAAACGTCCAGCCGTGACTTTAAGGAGAAATCATCCAAGCAGAGTCCCTTTTGGTCCCTGACATCCCATGATGGCTTTTCAATAAAGTAAACAAAAACCGAAGTCCTCAACTCGTAAGCCGTCTTTGATTTTTGGTCATTGGATGAGACAAGAAGGAGCTTGGTGTTGAGCAGGAAAGGCAAGAAGTGGCTCAGTGGAGTTTTGTCCTTCTGCCCTTGAAAACAGGTGGAATGATACACTGCAACACTGACATGCTCTCCATTTGATGGCTGCTTGATCGTGGTGCTATGTCACATCTTCCTCCTCTGAGCAGTAATCCCTGCCCTGGAAGAAATTGACACTTTAGGATACGGTAGCAGAAAGGTCAACTCACTTGAAAATCAGCAGCCGTTTGTCAAATACTCAACTGTTATTCAAAACCGAGGCCTCGAGATGTTTTTAATGCTACGCCCCTTTTATGTTTACTGCCAAATTAAATTTCAAGCAATTTTGCCTCCACTAGCTCGATGCTAACACATCATGAGAAATGTAACTGATGTGCTCATGATTTGCATCGATAGTCTAAAATGTTTGTTCATCATACCTTTTCGATTTTCTCGTCAAGCATCCTGAAGAACTCTTGCTGGCTCTCTGACGAATGAATGCTCCTGTGGGAACAAAACAAAATGTAATGTCGGTATGAAAATACAAGAACTGATGGGACTCTTACAGAATCTTTCCATCTTCATTAGATCCTGTCTCATCCATGTGTTGACTTTTGCCGAGCAAAGCACTTTTCTCCTGATGACAAAAAAAAACGCAGACTATAATCAGTTATCATGTTCACCTTACACTGTGTACAGTATATTACAATAAATCAAAAAGTATATAGTATTTTTATTTATACACACAAAGGTTTCAAAATGAATGAAACCACTAAACGATGATCAAATCTATTTGAACTTAAATGCCCTGATTTCAGCCTCACAATAGTAATTCGGCTCTGATTTCTATAATCTTTCATAATATTGATTTTGGATTATTCCATCGATATATTTTTTAGGCAACCAGTTGAAATAAGTTGGTTGGATACAATTGAGTGAGCCTATTTTCATTCATAAGAAAATTAAACATACACAAATAAATAAGATGCATTATGTAATCATATAAATGTAACAAACTGTGCTGTCCTGGCTGTCCACTCTTGCCTCCTCTCCACTGATGTACTTGACTTTCTCCACTCCTTTCATCTTGTACTCATCTGCGAGCGAATGGGAGAGACAAAAGAGGCAGAGAGGAGCACATCTCCTTGTATTAATCCACGACAGCAACGCCCGGCGGCCCACTCGCGGCTCAAATCCTCCCTTTCGCACACTTCAGTTCCCGACTAAGTAATTATGTGCTTGATTTCTCACGCTGCGGTCCAAATCCTCCCTTCACAACGCTTGGCAAGCGGCAAACGCACGAGGTGTCAGCCTGATTCTCCTCTCGCCGTGTTTGCGTGGCCTTCCTTCTCATTTCTGGCTTTCAGACAGCAAGGGACTAAAATACTTCCGTGCAAACATGCAACTATTGTAGGATCAACAAACCAGAGAAGAGGTCTCCGTTGCTGTGGGCTTTGCCCTGGTCCTCTTCACTGTTGGGCACTGCAGACACCTGCTTAGCGGAGGTGCAGCCCATCTCCTTCTCCTCCTCCTCAGCCTCCCTTCTCCTCACCCGCGGGCATCACGACCGAGTCTGGAGAAAGAGTGAGGAGTGCTGTATTGAAAAATAGGAACTTAAGTCCAAAAAAAAAAACTGGTTAAAGCCGACACATTGATTCAACTCCTTTACATTTGCAGGCGTCTTATTTGTTTTTAATTAACCATTATTTATATACGATTTAATAGAGATGTATTAACATGTTACCTTATTCTACAGTAACAGTACTCTTACTTGAGTATAATTTGTAGCTACTCCATCCACCTCCCACCACTGCACACAGGAGACCATTTGAATAGTGCAGCAAACATAAAGCTCAAGCTAACCTCCAAAACCAGAGGGAAGAGCCCTCTTGAAGTTGCTCATTTTTAGAACGGTCCCACCCTGCGTTGGCAGAATTCCCTCCACCCGCAGCTTGAAACCACTCAATTCTCGTAATCAATTAGTCATGAAGCAGCAGCACCGCCCTCACTTGAAAGCACATCTCATTCCCAGACAGTCTTGGAGTGACAATGACTAGCCGGGCTCCATCCACGCTCAGCAGCACTGATCTTGCCAAAGACGGTGCACGCTGGTGCCAGCCCAGCTGTACTGCAACAATGGATCCTTTTTTTCCTCGCTCTCTCGCTCGCTCTCCAGGCCTTTCAGTGGGGTCATTGATTAGTGCATCCAGAGGTGGGGGTGGGGTTCTGTTACACTCTCAAGGATTAAACTGGCTGCTCCATCCATAACAGATAGACCTGATCTATAAAAGTGAGCTGCATCAGGCCAGGGATTGATCCCTCTTGATGAACCAGCTGAGTGTCCAAATGCAGTTATCTGATCCAGACGTTTTTTAACCTCAAGCTTGACTGCAGCCCACAATAACTCATCGGGCATTCCTAGACGGGAGCAATTTTAAAACCTCACCGAAGCAGGCGAGGGATAATGCCACATATAAGAAAGGGGGGTGGGGGGGGGGGGGGGCAAAAACAACCATCTCACATGAACACAGTCGTAAAGATTTTCAACTGTTAAAATAGGATAGGCAAAGAAAAAATTACCTCTCAGGAGTATCCATAGTTAAGGAGTCAGTCGTCAGGTTTCAGATCATAGAGGATTTTGGAGCCAGACACAACGCATCTGCGCCTCTTAATTAAAGGCAGCATCCGAAGTCGAGATGCAGTCAGTCCGTCTCCCAGCTGTCTGGCCGGACGCAGGATGCTGCCGATTATACCCGATGTAAATGCTTATCCAAGCCGTAACATGTGAAATTGAAATGAAATCTATTACATGTAAATCAAAAATCTGTGTTGCTTTCACATCGAGTGCGCTGTTCGAGACGATCGACTCGACGGAAAAATCCACTCCGGTGTTACACAGGCTTCAGTTGCAACACGGTCGTATTTCACCGGAGCACAGCTGACTTCCGTCCAACTCATTTCTTCCGCATCGGGAAACTTGACAGAGACAAAAAAAAAAAACTTGGTAAAGTTTGGCGTTGCAACCCGTGTGAATTGCTCGACCTCCAGCAGGATGATTTTACTGACGATGATCGCGCGTGTGGCGGACGGATTGCCGCTAGCCGCTTCCATGCAAGAGAATGATCAGGTTTGAATGGGACGCTAGCTCACTTCACCAAACTTCTCTCATGTTTTCAAGTATTTGATGGCCTCTTGTCTCTGTGCTATAATATAAGGATCAAATGCTAACTCAAGGTCTTATTTAAAAATTTGGCGTGTAGATCTGGGCTGAGTTAAAACCAGAAATTTGCTTTTTAAAATTCTGTGATGTCTTACATTTTTTTAAAAAATCACACAAAGTACATACTTAAGTCACATGTTACTAAAAAGCCTGTTGACTTGAACATGGTTATAATTTAATGACAAAAAAAAGTCATCTAGTGGAAGAACATTCCAGAAAGGGAATTACTTCAACCATATGGAACCAAACGAGTATTCTACTTGGATAAGATTAACCTCACAAGCATATCAATGTGGCAACTTTTATGAACTGCACATAAAATTTTATCATTTGGATTTTATCCTGACAGACATACAGGCCAAATACTACAATAAACAAAAAAATTCAGGATAGTGGGCCATCACATGAAATTTCAAAATGAATCCAAACTGCACTAAACTGTAAAGCTGCACATGTGAGTTTATCAATTTAATTCCATTGTTGACAGTTAGGAAGAGACCTCCAGCAGTACCAGAGTCAAGCCAAGCAGCTGTGCCGCAAACTCGATGCTCAAAGTCCAGACCGCTGCACCCTGGAAGCTAAAGATATGAACTTTCAGTAAGTCAAGACAGAAAACAAGTTGGAGACATGTCATGAGGAATGCACAGTATAATATACACTTGTTTATCATGTAGATGAATAACTTCAATGGTGTCTCTTATTTTTAGTTATTTAATAGCAGACGGTGTTTGCTACCTGTCCCTTTGTGAGCCATCCTTCCCCAAGAAAATTGTCTTTTCCTACCTCGAGGAGCTTCACAGGGAGTTTTCTGACCAGTATGGAAGGAAGATTTCAATAGTGACAAGGCCGTACTCCTTCATCGAGTTTGGTAAGTCTTCCTTTTGTTGCATATTACAATATTCCCTCAATTTTTTTTTTAATACCTTTATGTGATTTTCTTTTATAGACACATACATACAGAAAACCAAAAAGTTATACATTGACAGCAGGGCCAGGAGGAACTTAGGTAGTATCAACACAGAGCTGCAGGATGTTCAAAGAATTATGGTGGCCAACATCGAAGAAGTTCTACAACGTGGAGAATCACTTTCTGGTAAGTTTTTTTTCTTATGTACATGTTAGCTTATAAAAATTAAACACACGGGAACACTTGATTTAAATGAGTATACTATGCGAATATACCAGTAGGTGGCGCCAATTAATTTTTATATTTTAGACGAGGCAAAAAAAAAAAAGTATTGAAGCACATCCCTCTCACTTTAACATAGTTCTCTGTCCCTACAAAAAACAATAGATCTGATCATGTCGGAATGTATGGCAGCGCAAACCCAATTTGAAATTTGTCGTTTTTTTGTACTAGCCCTCGAAACAAAAGGCAACAATCTGTCCACCTTGTCGAAGAAGTACCGCAGCGACGCAAAGTACCTCAACACCCGCTCCACGTACGCCAAAGTGGCTGCCGTGGCCGTCTTCGTCATCACGCTCATCATCTACGTCCGATTCTGGTGGCTCTGATGGAATCTGGACAAAGTCTTTGGAGGGATTTCTCAGCACCTTTAAACTGCTTACCACGGTGCCTTAACAGGTGAACTTGTAGAGTTCATAATAGAAAAATTCTGTTGATTTGAAAACTTTGCACTTTTTGTTCTCGCTCACAGGGCAACAACATGTAAGGTTGAATACATGCTGAAACAGAAAATATATGATTTAGGCAAATGTTAAATGTGGAGCAGGGAAGTCTAGCTGTGCAAGCAGGCACTTTGTGGTGCATTCAACTGTGGGGATGAGTCATGTTTACATGTTTTGTTTTAGGGAGGCATTTAAGTTTCACCACGTGGGACTAAAATCTTTCACGCTTAAACTGTGACTTTAAAAAGTTTATTATTTGACAGAGTTGTAAGTCTTAAAGGATTAAAACAAATATATGCAAATATCAGTGTTTCCTTGTAAATGATAACAGTACTGGAGATGGATGGGTCCACACAATTCCTCAAAAATCATCTCAAAATTTGCTCAGTTTGTTGTTACACATCATCAAATTATATTTTATTACTTCTATAATAACTAGATGGTTGACCAAATGTGCAATTTTTGACTATATCAGGAACCACATAGCAATTTTGAAATGATGGATGAGGCTAAAGATGTTGTTTTTCAAAGTGGTGAGACTTTGCTTGTCTCCATAGCTTATGGCGACCAAATCATTTGCACCGTCAGGTCCTTTTCTTCTCATTGATGACAGAGACATGTCCGGTTTTAGCCCTGCTTGTTGCAGAGTGAACATCAGAGGATTTACGCCAACATGTCAAAGTCGTCTCTCTGCAAGAGAAGCAATGATCGGTTAAACTTGAAGAAAAAACTGTGATCTTGTCTAGTTTAAATATGAAGTAGTACTTCAGAAAAGCTCACCTCATCATTGTAATTCATGACATGCTGTTTGATCTTTGAGGAATCTACCCAGGTCACATAATCTTCCATATTTCTGCAAAGATATAAAAAAAACATTTTTCCCTTTATCCCAGCTCTTTCAAAGCATTTCAGTGAAGATATCCTGACTGACCTTGTGATGAGAAACGCTGGATCTGTGATAACCTCTGGGCCCACACGTACGTCTGAAAGCAAGTCAAGGTCCACCTGAACCCGTTTTTGCCCGCGATACAATGAAAAAAAAAAACACCAGTACAAATGAGCAGACATAAGGAGTAAAGGATACGTCCTTGCTCGATTAAGGTGATGGCAGTTTTCAGGTTCTGGGCCATTCGAAGGCTCAGCATGATGCTGGGAAGACGCCTCCTGTGGGAGTGACAATAACTTTGAAGCTATGTGTTAATTTGTACAATTTTAAACATTTTCACGGCTGTATTTTAATATAGGTCATTACGTTGGTAATTAAAAGTCTCCTTAAATTAATATTCTAAACACAGTAGTAAAGAGCCTTACCTGCAAAATGCTGAAGCTGTGACTTTCTCTGTGAGGGACAAATTCTGTCTGGTGGGGATGAGTCCGATGCTGTAGCTATTATAAAAAAACACAACACATAAGTTTCCAGCATCTTTACAAACTGACTTATTTTGTGGCTATGAATTAGGTGTGAGGTGTACACAAAATACAATTGATGTTTAGAAAAGTTTTGTTCGATGTATTGCATCTCAAACTAATTTCAACCAGACATGTCATTTCCAGGAAAGTTTCTACTTGCATTTTCATTTACACTTCAGTGAGAAATTTTAAAATCCCCCCACGATTAGGGAAATTACATCTTGCATCACACACAAAATTAATTCCTCTTTTCTAAGATTAGCTTATTTAGAATGTGACGTTTAAGATCGCCACTCACAGTTTTTCTAGTAGATGATGTGTACTCTGAGCTCTGAATCCATCTTTCTCGTCTAGGTCTCGGATTTTCTGTGCCAGGTCCCTGATATTTCGACTCAGCTTGTTGTACCTGAGTAAGAAACATCACATTTAATAATCATTTATCATGCATGTATTCTATATTTTATGCACACTGCAAAAGAACCGCACGGTTGCTTACTTTGTGTAGTCCTCCCTCTTTTCGATGTGGTATCTCCTCAACACTTTGACCTCGTGAATATTGTTGTCCACCTCCCAGTTAATGAAGTCCACCTTCTTAAGTAACTTCTGCTCATGGTACTTTAGTTTACGGACCATTTTGTAATATTTACAAATGACTTCTTGTGCTTACGAGTTTTAGTCGCACGATGCGTGATTCAAGAGACACGGGAAGTACGTGTTGTTCTTCGCTAGTGAAAACCAATGCCTTTGTTAAACAGTGCCACCTGTTGACAAGATTAGGAATTTATTTTTATTTATGTAGCACAAAAAGAAACAAGTTATAATAAATTACGTAATTAATTTAATTAATTAACTTGGAATTAGCTAATTTAGCATTGTTTTAGTGTCATTTTGTAGCTTTTATGTCGTTTCATCTGTGTTTTCCCTCATTGTAAGTTATTTTTTAACAAATAATTTAGTGTGCTGACGTGTTTTTTTTCTCCCTCGTTGCATCTCGCTATTATAACAAATATTGTATACGATTGGTGGAAGACCATTTCCACATAGATATTTAATTTCTGAAGAAATTGCGCGTGAAGGCGTGGTGATCCATTCAATGTGATGTAACATTTTTACACGGTATTACAGCGGTACTAACTGTCGGTGGTAATGATGAACAAAGCCTTCCCTGTCAGCGAATACTTGCAGTCAGTTTCGATATCTGGCAGCTGACTGTGATCATGAAGGAATATATTTGCTTGCAGGGCCATAAAAGTTCTCCCATCTGCAGGCCAAGGACATTGCCATACCGCCTGACTACAAAGATGCGTGTATTTAGAACGGGCGCTCACTAAAGCTAAACTGCTTCCTCAGCTAATCCATCCATCCATCCATCCATCCATCCATCCATCCATCCATCCATCCATCCATCCATCCATCCATCCATCCATCCATCCATCCATCCATCCATCCACCCACCCACCCACCCACGGTGGTACCTTGAGATACAAGTGCACGCCTTGACCACCTGAGGGCAGTATAGTACATATATACGGGGTCAGTGGGATTTAAAGATGAACTTTGAGGATTTCCTTTTTGTCTGGAACGGCGAACGTCAGCTGTCTGAGCGCGTTCACGAGTCACCTGCGTGAATCAAGGTCAACAGAGCGCGCGCACGCTACTCACCTGCAACTAATTAAGGATCCCAGGAGGAAAATGGAATGAGCAAAACATAACGCAGCACGGAATGCAGAGGAAATACAAAAAGAAACAAAGACCTGAACAGATAGACGGTAAAGCTCACTTAAATTATTATTTTTTTGTCAATATGAGTGACTTGCTGCGCGCGCTTGCGGGGTATTGAGACGTGGGGGAAATGTGTGTTTGATATGTGTATACCATTGAGCTCAATCATAAAGTGAAAACGGATTAAAAACACGACTTTTAAAGTATTTCTTAACTCTTGTTCTCACTCTCAGTCGATATTTACTTAAAATTGACACATTGAACAAAAATAATTACTTTTTAAAAAGTAAAAACGTTCAACCAAACTATAATTTTGCACAAAAGTCTAGTATGTTAATGCTAACATAAAATGAAAACCATCATAGAAGTGCCAGGGGAAATTAGCATAGAAGAAATGATAAACTTTCAAACTTACTGCTCTTTTTAACACATGAAGGAACACATACAAAATATAAAACAATACTCCTGTATATTCCCTATCCTCTTGTCTTGCATCATTTTCAGCCTCTTGCACTTTAGGGATAATCTTGACTTAGTTTGATGTTAAATACAGATAATTATTGAAAATGTAAAAAGATTAAACTGAGAATGATACAGAATGGAATTAAATTTCTGAGGGCATAAGAGAGATGTCAGACAAAGTAGCTTCTATTTTTCAGCGGAGTGTTTTTTTTCCTTCAATAATAGCTTCAATTGACGGGGATATTAACAACACTTAAACAAAATTATTGATTTATCACATATTACACAAGAAATGGACAAATGTTGAACAAACTTAGGGCTTTTTATTGAAAAAAAAAGGCAGAAAGAAAAGCATTTTATGTCAAGCAAACAGCGGAACCCTTTTTAAAACATTAGCAGTTCCATGTCACAAAAATAGTTATGAAAGAAATCAAACCACACAAATGATACGTTTCGTAATAAATTAACCAGCTAGAAAGGAATAAAATGTGCTTGTGTCGCACAAGAAATGTAGAAAGCCTGATGCTGAAAATTTGAACAAACCTGAGAATATAAATATCAAAACAGCTTGTTGCAGCAATTATTTCATTCCACAGTTCCTCCTATTATCCTTAACTAAAGCCTTTTCATAAGAGGATTTTAATTAAAAAAAAAAAGACAATTTAAAAAAAAAACAACACCCTTTCCTGTACAATATGCATATCTCAATTAGTGTGGTGGAAAGAAATGATCTTTTTTTTGTAACCCCACAGAGAGGCAGCACATAAAAGGAAATCCAAAGTGGATAATGCGTCCAACACAGCACATTTAGTGATATGAACAATTTGGACTGAGCTTTTTTTTTTTCACAATTAATAACTGCAGTGAAGTGACAGACTACCAGTATTTTTTTTCTTTTTGCATTTCATTTCAATAACTGCTTTGGAGCAAAATTCATGCAGCGGAGTCATTAATGTTACACAAGTCAACATTAGAGAATTGTGATGTTGCAACAGGATCTTGCGGTGTCAATGACAGAGACATATTGGATGGATTTTGCAGAAACAAAGAAAAGAGGAAAAACTGTGAGGTATGTTCTTATTGCAATATGATAGCTTTAAAACCTGAAGAGTCTTTGTGAGGACACACTCTTTGTGTGTGTGAGAGAAAATGGACATAATTGGAAAGTGGGAAAACAGGTAGTTTGTGTGAATGAGTGGAAAAACTGTCCATGCGTCCCAAGTCACTGCCAGCAGTAACCAAAAACTGAAAGAAAAAAAAAAAAGCAAAACACATTTGAAAACACTGAGTCCAATGAGTGCAGCTGTCATTGGTATGAATAGTGAGATGGTATGAGTCAAAATCAGCATTAGGTCTTTGAGATGTCCTCATTGTATTATCAAAAGTTTTTTTCTTTGAATTATGTTGATGTTATGTGGTTAGAGATGCTAACTCCTCAAGTTCCCACACTTTTGCAAAAATATGTGAGATTGTCGATATTTTCGATTTTTCTTTTTAGGTTTGGCCGCTGATCCTGATGAGGACTCCAAAGGCACTTGATGTTGATAATGACCCGTATATGAAGATGCATGAGTGGTTGTGGAACAGGAAAAACAAAGACATGTTCTTCGTGAGTTGAAACACAACACATTTTGTCACCCTTTCTAGAGCACTTAGAGTGAAGGCAGTTTGACAACCTAGCAACCTAGTTTATAAAGTTCCACAGTGTTTTCTTGAAGACGCATAGTCACACTGCCCTGACACGTTTTGGAGCCAAGTACTGTACACTTGTAAGACAAAAAGTGCCACATTGCATAAGGATCTTTTGTGTAAAGAGCCCAAAAAGAAGACAATGTGTATATATACTTATGCAGTGATCAAACTGTAAACATGGCGGTTGTAATGTAGTTTAAGGCTTTCAGAATCTCCTGAATAGGTGTTGAGGCTAAAAGAAAATAGGTCCATGCTGGACAAACGATGTAGGGAAAACTGAGGTTTGCTTTGTAAGAGTGAGTGACTTGCCCTGTGGAACGCCGCTACTAGCAAAGTTGCGTACGTTACGCTTAATCATGCTAATTAGCGACGACAACTGTCAGGGCCCAGTTAGCATTATTGTTGGCACCGCTGTTGGCGTTAACTTTTTAGCCCCCTAGTGCGTCAAACAGAAGAAAAGAAGAACCCGAACTTCATTTTACACTCAAAATTAAAAGATTGAAATAGCAACATTGTTGGATTACGTTGGACTGGAGTCAGATATGAAGTGTAAGACCGCTGACTACAGGCGGGTAGTGTTTTTTTCTTGTTAGTGTGAATGTGTCTGGATGTTGGATAGTACAAAACAATAAAAAAAAGAAAGTCTGGACCGTCTTTGAATTGATCCCACTGCGTTATCGCTATGTTTTATGTACAGGCTGACGTTTGGGCCTTTTTTTAAGTGGATTTATGGCCATTTTTGTGAGGCTTCAGGCTGTTCCACTTGTCCCAAAGAAGGCGCACGGATGTATTTTCCCAAAAACTCAAAGATCACATCTATGTGAGGTACGTCTTATATGAATGAAACAAAATCTAGCATCATTGCGCGTTAAATAAAAAAATAACTAAGCTAATAACTAATCCAGACTTTCTTTTTCTACAGTTTTGGGTCAGAAGAAAAGGCTGTGGGGCCCAAGTGTCACCAAAATCAACTGAGATGCATTTGGAAAACAGATCTTTCTCCAGTATATTTGGTATTTGCTCTCAACATCACCGCCATCTCCTTTTTAAGTCTCTTACAACAAACAGAAAAGTCGAATCACATTTTGTACCCGTTCTATTTTCTACTTAGCTCAGCAGTACCACATGAACGCCAGGCGGCAAGAGTCTTGTTTATAAGGCTGCTGTGTGAGGGAAAACCTGTTTATATTCCGAAAGGTATTTCGCTATCTGGCTCCGCACCACTCATGGACTCGGTGCGTTTACTTTAAAGGTAGCACATCAAAAATCGTCTGTCACGAGCAAATAATAAGAGTTAAAATAAAAAATAAAAGAAAAATCTAAGGCGAAAGCACACACGCGTACACGCCAACACACAGGCAAAGGCCTTCCTAGCAAGCCCATACGGTTCCCCCTAATATAAGGACTACATCACATGTATTACTTCTGCTGCTAGCTGCATTATACTTTTTTCGTCTACATTAAAAGCTTGAAGCTAATATACATTTGCATCATCATTAGACATAATACTACTGCGTATTATGTGTCAGCGTTTCCAGGGTCCTAAAGGATGTCTTAAGGATCACGTGCAAACAGTTCTTCTACAGTGAAGCTTGAGCCACTTGATGGCCAAATTGATATTTCATCTAGATTGAATATAAAAAGAAATAACTTGGGATGATGCTTCAATGCAATTTTAAAAGACAAAAAGAAAAGGAATGTATCACCACTAAAATTTGCAAAAACATGGAATCGGTAGAGCTCAGAATAGAAATAATCTTCTAGCTGTTGCTGTGCTAATCTAACATCAGAATATTATTGTGCTACCCACAGTAAATAAATGCTACTGTAGAGTACGGCAACAATTTACAAAATAACCACGAAATGACAGAGGAGATTTGGCTGTTGTGTTGCTGTGATGTGCAGATTTTGACAGAAAAAGAAGGAAAAAAAAATCCCTGCAGATTGAGAAAGTCTGACATGATTTGAGGGTTGGGTTGATTTTTGTCAATTGAAATCTGCTTTTTCGATTCCAACTCTTATCAGATCCCACCTGAGAAAAAAAAACCAAATTTTGATAGGAGGCAAAAATCTAACAAAGTATTTTTTTTTTAATTTAAAATATCCACTCATGATATAATGTCCTAATCTGCTGGTGTGATCCTTCCGGCAGACCTATTATGTCCCAAATTAGAAGTAGAAAATCTTGTATGACTGAGTTGCGTAGCTTCACATTGGACTGTATTTCTCTTCCATTTGTCATTTAAAAAAAAAAAAAAAAAAAAAAACTAGCGGTTTTGCTAGATTTGAACACAGCGGCGATTTGAAAAAAGAAAGTGCAGTAGAGCCAAATCAATTTCAGGAATCAATCAAGTGGGATCGAAAAGCACATCGAAATCTGAATTTAAGGATTTGGAACTGGTCCCTCGAAGAAACAGCCAACAATGCACAACCCTTTTCATGTTGCAGGTGGAAAGTGGTCACATGACTCCTCTGTGCGGGATGCGCAGCTAATGCTACTAGCGCCTCACATCCAGCCCCGTTTCGATTTTTGTACTTGCGCCTCTTAAGCACAATAGAGCAATGCTTAATTTTTTCCTCAATGAAACTAATTGTAGCTGGTTAATCCCTCACTGGTGACCGCCGATGCCCCAAGTAACCTGAACCATCTAATGGTGGACATTCAGGCTGGGAGAGGACATGCCCTTGTTGCGCCCCAACATGGCAGGTTGGAAATCGGGGTGACGCCGGGCGTGCTTGATCAGATGGTCGCTGCGCATGAAGCGCTTGTCGCATAACGGGCACATGAAGCGTTTCTCCCCCGTGTGTGTGCGGGTGTGGCGGGCCAGCTCGTCGGAGCGGGCAAACTTCTTTTCGCAGTCGGGCCAGGTGCATGGAAAGGGCCTCTCGCCTGAAAAACAGTAATTTACGGTTATAGCACCGCTTGGTAGTATGTGCATATGGCGATGGCTACACAATGCTACGGATGATCCAATTTATGAATTAATTCCCTGCAAATTGATTTTGCTTTATTTAAACGTGTGCATGCAATTTGATAGCAGAGGCTAACCGCACTGTTAAATAAATGAAGAAAGAGCATTCAAGCTCTAACAGATTAGTTTTTGCTAAAACACTGCTAGCCTTAATCCAACACACAGGCCTCCACGAGCAGCGAAGGATAAAAGAGGAGGATACTCGGAGCCATTTTCAAGATCACAAAGCCCAGACCACGTTGTTGTTGCAGACCACTTTGTGGGCGTTCCCATCGCTGTTTTCGGTGAGCCATTTCCTGTCCTTAATCTCTTTGAACCTGCTCAAGGACCCCGAAAGCATCATGTTCCCGATCATTTGAAAAATAATTTGTTCATTTTAGAACAACGTGTTCATTCGAGCTGATCGGAAGGCGCATCGTAGTGTCTTCAACACATTGTGCGGATTACGTTTATTGAAACGACTTCATAAGGTGCAACGTCATTTTGAAATTCCCAAGCACATTAAACGTCGCGTAAAACGTGACGTTCGATGTTATCGGCTTTTTCCTAAAAAGCGTCACAAGTTGGTAGTTCGTAATGAGGGGGGGGGGGGGGGTCCTCCGTTTTAGCCCATGCAGACGACTAGGAGGATTACATTTGAATGACAAGCATGTTCAACAAAAGTGTTACAAAACATTGATCGATTTAACCTGTGGCCATAATGTAAATGTTTCCCGAGTCTCCTAAACGTCGCATGACTATTGCGACGTTCAATGTAATCAGGATTTTTCTTTTTAAATGTGCATAAAAGGTGCTCGCTGTGTGTATGCAGAAGGGGTGGGTGTATTCTAATAACTGTGTAATGTGCTGCCATCAACAGGAGAGACAGTGTCTGGCAACGAAAACGCGTAGGTTTCGCCTTACGTTCATTTCATATGCAAATCGAGTCAGGGAAGAGGTTGTCACCGGTTTTAACGTCCAGCCCAGTTCTTTTGTTAGTTTACTTCTTTGTTGGCGTCGCTAAGGGGGTAGCTTTCTTTCCCCCTCTTGTGGCTTTTGTTCGACAACAGGTTGAGGATCACATTCGATTAAAAAAAACTGCCACTAAGTTGGCACCCAACGGAAGGAAGCGCATTACTGTACAAAAAGTTATTCATTACGTGTTTTCGATGTTGCCTTCACGGGAGTTACGGAAAAGGAAGAAATTGAGCTAAAGGCGTCAACCATGCGCCACCCAGAACATGTGACTTCGCTATCTGTTGTTTCTCTACCTGTGTGTGTCCGGATGTGTGCCTTCAAGTGAGATGATTTCCCGTAAACTCGGTCGCATCCGTCAAAAGTGCAGTGGTGCCTCTTCACGGGGGAACGAGGGGGCCCCACGCCTCCCGCTCCCCCCCTCGGCGGTTGCTGTCCGGGGACCGGGGTAGCGGAGGGGGTCATCGTCGGGGTGGTGGGGTCCGACAACGTGGTGTAACCGCTTTCCCCACCGCACGATGAGTTGCTACTCTCAGAGTAGGCCGACATGGGCCGGAACTTGCCGTGGAGGTCGGTGAGGATACCGGCCACGGTCATCATGTTGTCCCCCTCCAACCTCAGGGTCTCCCGCACTTCGCGGTCCTCGTTCGAGCCGTCGTGCTCCCCAGGGAGCAGGCCCGCGGTGGTACTCGGCTGGCTGGCGGCGAGAGCCACCGGGGTGGGTCTGTGCAAAACCGGTCCACTCGATATCGACACCAAACATTCGGCGGCGAAGTAGTCTGAGGATGCGGTGACCGACATGGTTAATCTTGGGGTCCAAAAAGTAGCAAAAATAAATGAGGTGGGTGGCGGGGGTTCCAGCAGGCAGGAGGGGCTAACTACTGTAGTCTACTCCCGACCGCGTTTTCATCAAACTCGACGTAGCTGCACTTGTAAACCCCATAAAGAGCTCCTCCGGTTCCTTAATTGTCATGTACATCAAAGAAATGTACAAGAGGGGCTAAAAGTGGGTTAAAAGGGTGCCAGTTCCGCCGAGCCAACATGCGTGTACCCCTCTGACTGACGGTTCATTGTGTCTGAGTGAGCCGGTGGCAAACCTACGCCCCCTGATCCGGACCGCTGGTGCGTTCAGGGTCCATCGTTTTAAAAATTCGCAACTTTGTAGATGAAATGGAATTTGGGCAAAAACAACACGTTCGCGTCATTTTGTGTGCACAATATTTTAAATATTGAGTAATTTAACTTTCAAACATAGTTTAAATCGCAAATCTGGTCCACAAGTAGATCCAAAGGTTGCCTACAATTCGAGTCCTTTAAGATGGTTTTCGTACGTCCGATTTTTTCTTGTACCTGAATGCATCTTTAACGACAGACTGCCTGACGTCGCAGCACGGGCGTGGACCCGTGGCGCCCTGGCGGGTGCATCGTGGAGGCCTGGCAAGCTTGAGCTTTGGGTAAGCAAGGATAGTGGGAGGAGTGGAGGATGAAAGGTGTGTGGGATGTTTCGGACTTTTTTTTCTTAAAGTTAAAAACATGGCTTCCAGTCATCCTCTTTACATTTTTCAAGTTCAAAACTGTGACACTAGATGGCTCTATTCTCTTATACGTCAGTGCCAACACGTAATGGAGTGATGATAGGCTGAGTCTTTGCAGAAACCCAAAGTACTCACACCCTACATTTAAATAGAAGTAGAGCTGTTTGTGCAGAAAAAGACTGGTAAAGAAATACTCACCCAACTCCAATATGTAAAAAATACCAACAATGAAATTTATTTAAGATTTGTTGTTTGCATGCAATTGTAAATAACTTGAAATAGTCTTTTTTATTATTATTATCTGACACCCTTCTTTAGGCAACAACGCTCTTTTCGGCACTAACTCTTCCAAGTCCTCCACCTCCACTTGGGGCTCTTTTTTGACTTCAAAAATTTCTAAGCTTCCGGCAGCTGTCATGTTGTTTATATCCATGCCTTGTCTCTACGCTATCAGTGTCGTAAATGAGTATTTGCGATTGACGTAAAAATGCTGCCGGAAAGAGCCGGGCAAAAATATCAATAAAACGTAAATACTAATATCTGTCGCTTTAGATCATATATAATATAACACTCGTATCTTTCCCTAAATGCAAATAATCTATTACCTCCCACCCCAAAGTATCATAACTTTTAATGGTGTTTTTAGAATGGAGAATAGCACACCGTATTTGTGCTTGACGGCAGTTCAATTTAGTCATGCAAACAAAGGAAGAGGAATTTTACCCAACTATTGTAAGTGACTCAATTAGTTTTTATTCCTAAGAATAAAATATATTGTTTGTGTTGTTGCGCTTTTGGTGTATAAATAGCAGTTACTTCTTTTAACACAAAAGTGTTATTCGTCAACCAGTCAATAGGGTTTCCCATTATGTATAAGCATTAAGCTAGTAGATTTAAGGAACAGTTATTTTGTTTTATTTCAAATAGGTAATGTACATTTATCTCTTTGTTTTATTTATTGAGCATCTTGGAGCCTCTTTTTTTTTTTAAGATTGTGAAGTGAGTTGAGTCGCGTTCACTGTCACCACACAGTGCTCATTGTGTATCAATTTTTTGCTCTCAAGTAAAAGCAAAATAAAAAATCACCCTATATTAAATCTCATAAGTGGTATCACATGTATTTCTACCGAAACCTTGCTTTCTGACTGAAGTGCCATATGTTCAGCTACTTTTAGTTTCCAGAGATGAGAGGTGATTGGTCCAGAGTGTGTTTGTAGCTCCAGCTTGAAAGGTATTTCCTGATTGGTTGCTGTGAGCAGTGAGGGTCACTGTGGAGACCCTGCTCATACAAGTGTGGTCTTTCAGTGGTTGGGAACAGTACTTGGTTTTCATCTCACTTTCATGTGGAGCCCCTGAGGCAGAAGGACCTGCTGTGACTTGGGGCTGCAATGGCTGTGCCCTGGTTTTACTGCCTGCATGTAGCTTTTATTTGTCTCCTACTTGGTGAGTACCGTGTGTGCCAAGAGAGATAAAGTGTGGAAGTGTGAGATGTGCTTTGTCTTTTTTTGTAGGAGCTGATTGCCTTCAGTCATCGTCTGATCTCTGTGATTCAAGTTGTGCAGGTAAGAAATGTTTGTGGGACTTTGTGCAAATTGCGGTTCAATGATTTAGCTGGAAAACCTTAAAATCTCATCAATAATGTTATTCATGTATGTCCTTAGCGTTCCCTACCACTGATGTGTCCTATCAGAAAGGGATGAGGTATACTTACAGATATAAAACAGCAATCACCACATCCCTTCATGGATCAAATGCCGGCAGAAATGGACTGGTACTGGACTCTGTGGTTGATATTGATGCCATCTCCGAGTGTCATCTAAGGATGCAGGTTAGAGTCTATTTCTGTAATATAAAGAAAACACGAGATTGCTCACTATGTTGGAATTGTGTCGTAGATAAGAAATCCACAGATAAAGAGACTTTCCCCTCAGAAAGAACACTCTGTGCCTCGGTTAAAAAGTTTAAGGTAATTCCAGAATAAACATACTGCTTATCAATCAGTACTCAACACATGCAGTGATCTTGATATATGATACTCATAGTGTTTTTGGGTCTCGTGAGCTCAGCTGGTGTTTTTCTTACCCAGAGAGTCGCTGGAGAGAACACCCCTGACATTCTCCCTCCAGGGGGGAAAGGTCTTTACCCTATGTATCCAGGAGGGGGAGCAGATGTGGACGTTGAACATTAAAAGGGCATTTCTGAGCATGCTCCAGACCTCCCACACAGAATCCAAACATTTGGAAACAGAGGTGAGATCTGGTCCCGTTTGGTATTAGTACTGCTATGGACTCAGAATAGGGCTGCACGGTGTTGAAAAATCATGTGATATGATTATTGAATATAGCAATATTGATATTTTTGCAATATTTAACATGGTCCTAAAGAAATTACATTTTTATTGTCTAATGATAGAAAACCCCCACATACATTAATTCATAGTAACTTCGTGTCTAGTCTACTAACTCCTCATCATATTAGGTTAACATGTACACGATGAAAAGTCATGTTTTTTTAATATTTTTTAAATTGTTCCCCTCTTCAGACTGATGTGCATGGAACGTGCACTAGCTTGTATGAAAGGCGAGGGCGATTACTGTTGAAAACCAGGTTTCTGGACCAGTGTCAACAATCAAGACTGGCACAATTCTGGGCTCATTCAGTACCTCTAACAGGGGACACGGTGAGTTCATTCACATTGTCTATTTTTTTTTTCTTTATCGGTGTGTTTGATTAAAATAAATAAATCTTATACATGTTTGCCTTATGAACAGTCAGTGCAGTCAGAACTACGCTGCGTTCAGGCCTATGGCTCTGCAGTTATGGAAGAGGTCAACTGTACTGAAACTGTATCCATAGCAACGTGGTTTCAGACTGGGGGACAAGTGAAGACGCAAACTGAGTCAACTTTGCGGTTGCTCAGAGCCCAGCCAGGCAGCGTTTCAGGAGCAGGTAATTGATGGAATTTAGTCTTTCATGGAATGGAAATGACAAAACATAAAAAACGTCATGTACAGTACGTTATTACTCTGGCAGATTCTTTAGGTTTTGGGACGCAAGCCGACTTGCAGTTTGAGGAAGAAGGAGCCGCAAGACTCGGAAATATTTTCACTCCTCAACAAATCAGCCAAACTATGCGGATGTTGTGCAGCGTCACGTCACATCCTCAAGAGGTACGTAGTTTTAAAATGCAACAGATTTCAAATGACAATACGACTCATAAAAATCTACGAGTACTGGGTAAAATTTCAGAAGATGAATTTTCCTGACTTTTTTTGGAGTAGTGTAAAATATACCATAATGTGATATTTTTTTTCTTTTCACACTTCTAGGTGTCACAATGGTTTCTTCAGTTGACTTTTCAGCTAAGAGAGCTGACTCTGCCCCAGCTCAAGACACTTTGGCAGGAAGCGTCTTTCAAGTGCCGCAATGACTGGTCAGCGTTCTGTTAATGAAATCATATATCCCATATCTACATGAAATGAATCTTTGTATGGCCATCAATCAATCAGCAATCAACTCTCAATTTAGCTATTATGTTGTAAATATCTTCTTGTGTTTACTCACATTTTCATTGACGTGAACTCAACATTCCACAACCATAGCAAATGTTTATCTAATGTCTATTCACTGTTGGGACAGGCAGCCCTTGTTGGATGCATTACCTGCTTGTGGCTCAGAAAACTGCATCACACTATTGACTGATCTCATGAAGGAGAAAGAACTGGACGACGAACAGGCTCGTTCTTTTCTCACCGCCATGGCCCTCATCCCTAACCCTTCGCCACAGATCATACACTCCCTCAATGTAGGAACATCTGGATGGCATGAAGTTTGAACTTTTTTCAAGGGTGAATGAAAGCATTGAAACGCTGTGCTTTTTTGTGAAAGACTTTAGTTCATGTCCAAGAGTTGCGGGACAAAGCTCTGCTGGTTGGATCGGCCCTGATCAATCAACTATGTCAGCGCTCCACGACTCCCTGCATTGAACTTCCTCAGGTACAGGCCTTCATACAGACACTAGAAGTTGCCTTGAAGGAATGCTGTCAACCACAAGGTCCTGCAAAAGAGGTACAATCGTCACATTTGTAATTAATAATAATTAAGTGTCCAGTACTTGTTGTGCCTGTTTTGAATGATCCCATTTAATCCAACAGTTTATTTATGTAATGAAATCTGTGGGTAACATTGGCCTGGCTGCGTCAACCTTCATCCCTCTGTTAAATCACTGTGGACTCAACCGCTCAGCACCTTTGGAGCTGAGACTAGCCGCCATTAAAGCCTTCAGGCGTTTTCATTGCTCAACTAATGTGAGTAGATATGACAGCATTTTGCATAAAGTGAAATTATTCCTCATTGTCCCACATTTCCTGTACATATATTTGCGGGAGTGGATTCTAAAAGGTCCATAAGTGTCTAAATTCATGCTGCATGACAGGTCGAGTTGAAGAGGTGAAGAGGTTAGCAAGAATCTGTCATGAGTGACTGACAGCAGTTTCCTTTTTTCAGACGACTTTGCTGTTGCAGCTGTACCGCTCCTCCCTGGAGGATCCCGAGGTCAGGATTGCAGCATACCAGGAGCTCATGCGCTGCCCAGATCAAGATTTGTTCGAAGCGGTGAAGGTGATCTTGCGTAATGAAAACTCCAGCCAAGGTTGGTAGATGACGATTTGGCATGACATTTAATTTTTTGTTAATCTTTGCTATTCATTTTGTGTGTCTGACCAGTGGGTTCATTTGTGTGGAGTCACCTAACTAATATCCTGAGAAGTGAAGACCCCATGAAGCAGACCCTCACTGAGTCTCTGCCTCACGATATAATCAGCAGAGACTTTGAAGCGGATTTTTTGAAATACTCTTCTTATTCAGACTACACAGTCACAAATGGTAAGACTGATTATTTTGTTTATTCATAAGAATGGTACACTCTTCATTCGGATTTCTCTTTTTGAACAGGCATAGGAACCACAAATGTGGAGACAACCGTCATATTCTCCCCCAAGTCATTTCTTCCGAGGTCTGCCTCCGCAAACCTTACAGTATATTTTCACGGTCGAGCCAGCAACCTTCTAGAAGTGGGTGGCGTTTAAAAAAAAAACAAAAAAAACTACTACTGTGCATTTGTTTCCAGTTAGGCCTCCTTACACACTCGATTTTTATTCTAGGTCGATCTTCACATTGAGAATGCTGAGCCACTTCTGAAGAGCATTTTGGGTCACAATAAAGAACCCACTTCTTCGGATCAAAGGAATACAGTGTCCAAAGAGGCGAGAAGGACAAGAGGCAAAATAAATGGAGCAAAAGACTCATGTTTGTCCAGCACTAACAGTTATCTGAAGCAGGCCAGGGGATTGGTGAGGTCACAACGACAACGGCGATGTCTTATCATAGGCGTGTACAGTATGTGCTCAGAAATGTACATTTGTTTTTCAGTTACTCGCAAGGAAAAAAATGAAAGAGGAAGGCCTGAAGTGTTGGCTTAGTGTGAAAGTGTTTGGGCATGAGCTCAGCGTGTTTACGTGCGATGATCTCAAATCGCAAATCGACCTGGTGTCACTTAGTGCAGCGGGACTGGCTGTCAAACTGCTCAAGGTGTCCTGGTGGTTGTATCATCATTATTAGAGTCATCTGTATTGGAGTCCCAAATGGTCACTTATGTCTCATTTGTTTTCCAGGGTCATGAAGTTCAGTTGAATCACAGGGCAGTGCTGTCGACACAAGAGTTGATTCTGCCGTCTTTGTCGGGC
The DNA here is from genome assembly GCF_059516105.1 of Syngnathus floridae. Classification (NCBI taxonomy): domain Eukaryota; kingdom Metazoa; phylum Chordata; class Actinopteri; order Syngnathiformes; family Syngnathidae; genus Syngnathus; species Syngnathus floridae. The sequence goes on along the minus strand of NC_142426.1, from coordinate 8,520,073 downwards.
TTACCTGTAAAAATAGCCACCAATATGACTTGCTTTCTTTCACTACGGCTCAAGGGGAACATCAACTTCAGGGATACGTCTCATTTCTCCATCAGCGGTTACATTAAACCCAAGTAAATGGACATCTACAAAAAGCTATTTGAGTGTTTTATGGTCTTTGTAGTCACGGACTTTGGATTCCGTGTTGTGTCTATTTCCCCAGTGCTTTTGTAGGCTTGTCATCCAGGATGGGCGTTGATGGCACCCTGGGTCATGCTGCAGTGGACTGGATGTCTGAACTCGTGAGCTCCACCAGTTTGGATGGGAGTGTCCACATGCAGGAGGGGCAAGATCTCAGAGTCACGCTTAACACGCCGGAAGATTCCATGGACGTCATGTCTCTTAGGTAAGATTTCCCTCCGAAAAAATAGAAACCATTTGTAGGCAAGGGTGTTTTGTCTACAACTGCATTTGTTCAACAGCTCCCGAGTATTTCAACTCAGTGGCGATCACAGAGAGGAGATTCAAGGTCCAAAGAGTCGCATCCAGCAGACTGCCTGCACACCAAAGACATGTAAGAAATTCAATTGAAATCCTCTCGACAAGCTATACAAAAAAATAAATATAGCATGCCATCTCTCATCACAGGGTCAAAGATGGTCGGTTGGCAACTTTGCGCCAATGCATCCTACCCCACAACTTTTGGAGGCATCTCGCTCCCACCCTCAGGTCCCACCCACCTATCCATTCGGCTGCTTAAATTAGACCGAGGTCTCCATTACTACTTGCTTGAGGCTGCCTACGCGATGGTCCCACTGGTAATAGAAAATACGATGCTGAATTTCTGTTCTTTGCTCATATTGCCATATGAATGTTTTATGATAGTATGGCTTAAGAATATCAAAAGTCTATCTTTGACTTCAGGTAGACAGCTGGTTTCCCAAAGAAGCTTCTCTCCATCTCCTCCTGGCCACTCCAAAGTCATCCATCCCCAGGGACATGTCACTTGACGTGGCCTTCAACCCTCGTAGATTTTTGTTCAGAGTGTCGCATCCTCTAAAAAGTATCATCGTGCAAGGTTAGTTTGACAAACAATAAAGAGATTTGGTTTGTGAATACGTAAGATGACTTGCTTTCTCAGGGGAACTTGAACAAGAGAGGAGTTCAAAGACGGCAAAACTTGAGTTAGTAATTGATGGTCTACATTATTATGTTATGGTAAGTTTTGTATTTAGGACTTTTCTAAACAATTCTTTCTCCTAATGAAACTGTCACAGCCCGTACAATTGAATAAGATTCAATGCAATAACTGTGAATTCTGATTTTTACAAAGGGCAGACTGCTCTGATTGCTTTGATTGAAATATTGAATTGATATGAATCCAAGTGATTTGAAACACAAATGTCTAATGGCTATCCATTTCCTGTACTCAAGGGTGTGGTGGACAAACAGACTCTCATCTCAGAACTTAGGACACGCTATCACTTTGAGGCCAAAATGGCTGCCAATAAAAATCCAATCATCCTTTCTGCCAATGTGACCCGTGGACTGGGCAGGAAGATGAGTTTTTCAGCCACGGTTAAGAATGTATTCAGACTACCTGCGTCACTTTCAGGTACAGTATACAAGAGACAGGACCTTTTTGTGTCGTACGGGTTATATTTTCCACAATATATTTCATCCTCCAATTCATAAATGACCCTAATATTCTACATTTCTATTTTTTATTTAAATTTTTAATAATGATTTTGGCTATAGATTAAGATAGAATGTGTGTCGGACTCCCTAGTGGCCCTGGAACGAAGGAGGGACAGCCGCAGCAGACTGTACTCCCTGGAGGCGGAACTTCTCTTACCCGGCATCGTTGGCAGCAGAATATTGGGACTGATGGAGCAGAAAGAGATGCTGTGGAGTTCTGGTCTTCGCCTCAAATATGGGCTGGGCGGTGAGTGTTACAAAAACATTCTGCAATATGATTCTTCATTTCAGTGTCTTCTTTATACAGTATACTTTTTTTGTGATATTTTTGTTTGCTGATGTGCCGTGTTAAGATGAAAAAAAATTGTGAAACTCTGTCGCTTATTTCCACATGGTTGTTGAATTAATAAAAAGTGAATGGCTGCATACCTTAAAATGAGAAAATGTACGACTAATACCCGTTGCTTGTTGAAATATAGGCTGTGATATTTTTTTGGCCCTTTGACACCTTTGTAGACGATGCCCGGCACCTCCATCAAGAGTGCTACACATCCCAGAGTGTCAAGAGTGAGAGGCATGCTAACCTCACGTACACCATGAGAGCTGATCACGAGTTCTACTGTTCCAACACGCCTCCTATCAACCACAAAGTAAAACATATACTAAAAGATAATAAAACATCATACTCCCCTTAGATATTTATAATGATCACTAATAATGTGTTAGTGATCTTGCTTTGCCCAACCCATCAGGGGATGAAAAAATGTGAAACTTACTGCATAAATTAATACAGTTTCATGGAAGAAATATTCAAATTTAGGTTGTAAATGTGTGTCGGTGCCTCTGAGAGTGTTTTGTGTTCTTGTCAGATCCACTTCAGGCATGAAGAAAGCCCCAGCCACGTGAGATCATCTATGGATATGAGCTACGGCAAACACTGGGACGAGATCAACAACAAACACACCCTCCTTCTGAGCCAGTCCTTTAAAAATCAGTCGACACAAAATCACACCAGCTACACATTCGAGGTAACCCAGATAAGATCTGTTTCTTTTTTGGCTTTGTTTTGAACCTAACGACACTTTTAATTATTTAACGACTTCTTTGTGATTTTGTCAGCTGATCCAGATTCTGACATAAAAAGACGGTGACATATTCCCCAAATCTTTTCAGTTTAATTTACAGGTACCCGAAAAAGATTTAAACTACCGCACCCAGCTCTTGCATTCTTACGTTGGACAGCTTGGCTCTGAGAGCAGCACTCATCTTAAAATCAACTACAACAACTTAATGCCACTTGTTGCTGGTTTACACTGGAAAAGTCCTCCTAATGACGCACTACACAAGAAATGGGAAGGTGATTTGATCTCAGACACTCTGAATGTTGTTTGTGTCAACATCAAGTTACGTTTGCCTTCCTCAGGAACATTTAATATGGACACTCCGTGGCTGTACGTTCACACCACCCAAAAGCTGAGTCAGCACCATCACCACACGCTGCAGCTCAACTCTGAACTGACACTCAACAAATGGGTGACCGTCCGGAATGTCCTCCTGGAGGCTTCCTACAGGGATAAAGGTCGCGAAAAGGAGGCCCATCTCAAGCTCCACACTCCAGCTGTGACATTCTTGCAAGTAATATGGAACTTGACTTCATGATTCCAAATATATTTATCATATAAGGAAGTGCAAGCAGACCTCCATATATAAATAGCACAAACTGCTCTCTCACCATTCAACTTGATCTACTCTACCATCCCTTACCAGGTAGGAGGACTGGGATTCATGGGAAAGAAGAATATGAAAGCCTCTTGTTCACTCAGCTCACTGTGGACTGCTCCTCTTCGAGGCGACATCTTTTTGGAAACCATGAAATCCGGCCTCGCCCTGCAGATGTCTTCTAGCTACGGCAAACAAAACATCACCTTCACAGCTGCCCTGAAAACCATTGACAAGGTGCTCGGCAGCTAACAGGAAAATATACACACTAGTCTTAGTTTTAACAAAATATTTACTTTATCCCGTTGAAGCTTTTGAAAAAACGACAAGCGATATTGAGAGTGAGCTTGTCTGAGCCCAAGAGTCAGTTTGAGCTTGAAGGGACATTGGAGGAACTGAAGAAGGACAAGAAGATGTACCAAAAAACAGCATTGCTCCATCTTAAGTTTGTTCACTACTGTCATTTACACTTGTAACCTTTTGTTGTTGGGATTTCGATGTAAAAAAAAAAAAAAATCTCTCCAACAGACAACCTTTCAAGTCATTTCCTCAGAAGCTTCTCCTGAGGGAGACTTTCACCATGGACCTCATGAAAGGCCTTTACATCCTGGAATCAAGAGCTGGCTTTTATGGCAGTAAAGAGATCATTCACACTCTGACTGTTGGCTTCAAACGACCAAACCCTTTTGTAAGTATGCTTTAATGAAATCATGAATTTACAAGAAGTTGTTAACGACCGTATTCAGAGAGTGTTTCATCGAATGCATCTCACGATGTTTAGGTTTGCTCTGCACTGATCCACCCTTTCAACACAGAAACATTTCCATCGGACTGTGAGATCTGTGTTACCGTGTCCAGCAACCAAGTAAGTTTTCTTTTTACATTTTTAACCCTCGTTGTGTTAGTGCATTTGAACTGTTTTCAAATTTGTTAGTGTACATATTATCATAATTAATTGAAATATAATGTGGCATGTCTTTGCACGTGCTAATCAACATTTAACTGTCATAAAATTTTATCTAATCTCGTATGCATATGTAGGCAACATTAAAGAATGTTTTAATCTGTAAATTCTAATATATTTTTTTTTAAATTTGACATTTTGAATTATGTGACGTAGTTTTCAAATAACCAATTCAAGACCATTGCAAAAACAGTTATTGTGTAAAAAAAAAAAAAAAGCATTCTGTCTCTTTTGTAAATGTTTGTAAACAGACTGAAACATGTATCAGCATTTTTTTGTTTCTTCTAGAGTCAGAAAGAAATTCGAGGAAGGCTGCAGGTCAGCAGCAAAGACAAGTTGAGTCTCTTTGGACAAGTTCTTTTCAATTCATTGCACACAAATCAGCAAGTGATAAAAGTTCGAGCAAACCTCACCCATCAGCTCCAGGTAAACGAACCTCGGACACAATCTCACGATTTAAAGAAACGATAACAACAGATCAAACATTTTGTGCCTGAATTACACCAAATATAATGTTAGACGAACCTTCTGACAAGTGAAATATTTTTGCTGTTACAGCTGCAAATCCCCTCATTTGCTCTGCTGGAGGGGGATGTATGCTGGAGCCCCCAAAACAACACAGAATTTGATTATCTAGTTCACGGGAGACTGAAAATTGAGCGACAAGAATGTCAAGTGAGTCAATAGTTGAGCTCTTCGTTAAAGTATAAATGGCGAGTTGCTTTTCCGAAACCTCATCTTCCTTTCAGCTTTCAATGCAGCTCAACGGAACATCAGACAAAATTCATCTTTATTCATCTCTCAAGCATCCTTTCAAATCTAAAATTCCCAAATCTCTAGAGGTGAGATGTCCCTTTCATTTTTATTTTCTAGACATACCAATCTATAATGATACTGTGATTTTCATGTTAAGGCAAAATCCACTGCCGACATGTCCAGAGGAATTAGCTCCATTCGTGTGACTGCTGATGGACAAGACAAGCTGATGCTGGATGCCCAGATCTCCCACTTACTCCTACAGGAGGACAAATCTGTGCTACTGCGGCTCAATTTATCGCAGAGTTTGCTGCATGGTCTCACCGACTTGCATGTCAAAATGGCTGCAAACACATCGCCACACAGGTAGCCATCAACTTCTCAGTGGCTAACCAACGTACAGATATTTCGATAGTTGTCTTCTTTACCTCTGCCCTTCTAGTGTGTCTCTACACGGTTCCTATACAGAGGGACGCAACACTCTGTTGGCTCAGGTGAAATGTTCTCGAAGCAACAACAGTGGTCTTCAGCTCGCAGTGTCGGCGACGCTGAGGCATTCAATGACTAACCTCACTATTCTGCCCTGCATCCTGGGAGTAGATGGCAAAATGGAACTGTCTGACAACATTACCGAAGGTGAAATTATTTATTTATACATTGATTTATTTTCAATTTTATTTATGTTCGATTTGGTTTATTTTAAATTTGATTTATTTTATGTCTTTTCAATTTATTTTATTTATTAACTTATTTATTTGGGATTCTTGATTTGAGTCATGTCAATTATTCAAACCATCTAGGGCAAGTAAGAGTTAGAGTGGAGGAGACTTTTTACAGCATGGATCTGAGCCATCAGGAGGAAAAGGAAGACCTTCCTGGCAGGTTGGAAAAGAAAGCGTCTCCCGCCCGTAGCTGGATGTGTATTCTGTCGGGGGCAGAGAATGTCTGTGTGAATGTGAGTAAGCAATTGGAGAAAAAAGGAACGGGTGAGGTCCACATCCAGCTGTCTCACTCATCCCAACTACTCAATACCACAGGTAATTAGTAATTATCACTTGATTCAATCAGATATACTTAGTATTCAATTGCTGTGGTATTACACCCAGTAAGTAGTTGAATTTAGTTCACTGCCATCATATGGTTCTGGTATATCCGATTTTTGCTCAAACATTCAACCGAACGATGAAAAATTCATCAATTGGGTCACTCAAGGCCCCATTGTATTTTCAGAATGAATTTTTCATTTCATCAACACGACTAATCATTTCGTGTTGTGTGACTCTATTAGGGATTCCTACGAGTAGTAGTGTGCAAGTGAGTTGGGACCAGGATGACAGTAGATTGTCAGCCTTTCTCCAACTGCAAGCTGGATCTGAGCATTTAAAAGGTGAGTTGAATGGTGGCAGGACAAAGCAGCTTGTGCCACGATGGGAAATCCTCTCAACATTGCAGCACAGCGTCAAAGCACTACAGAGAAGAGGCATACCGAGCTCCATGCATGCCGAAACTCATTGCGAGGTGTCCAAAACTATTTTCTTCTTATCAGTTTCAATATGGCTTTTCTTTTGTTTGTACCGCTTTCATTGATTTTGTTTTTCCCTCACAGATAGGTACAATTGGGTTGGACACAAGGCTGGTATTCCAAATGGAAGAGAATAAAACGATAGATGCCCTTTTAGTTGTCGGAACAAAAAACAACACCGCTGTATTCGCTGCATCCCTCTGGCAAGAGATAAACTTTCTGCGGGGGATCATACCTGCCATGTTGCAGGTCAGTTTTACGCTTTTGCATTTTTCAACCGTGACTTGTTTTCGTTGATTGTCTTTTTGCAATCCATCGTAAGCATAATGATTCCCGACCAACCTTGACAACTCCTTGTGAAGATGTTTGAAAGTACAAAAAAAAACATCTTACTTTATTATTTCTACATAAAAATAAGACTACAGGGGCCTTGAGTTTGACACCTGTGTTTTATAGTTCACATCCTTAATGTGCCGGCCCACAATGTTATTTTCTTTTCTAGTTTCTGCTTTGAACAACAAAGTCTGACAACATGCAGGGGGCTTTGTTTTCACAGATGAACTGCACAGGGGACACGGCCACAGACCATCTCTCCGCGCGGTGTTATGGAGACGTGGCGGGTCGCCCAGTGGAGGTACGAGCATTTCGCTCTCATAGACCTCATAACAGGCTCTGCTACGCTATAGCACTTGTGCACCCGAGCCTCAGCGCTGAAGCTAAAGGCTGTTTGAGTCCAAATGGTCAGAAGGAGTTCAAAGCTAACATCTCTCATTCATCTGTCGTACTGTCGAGTTCTTACGGAGTGCCGACAAAATGTGCCCTCAGACTGCTTCTCCGACCTGGGCCTCAGAGATGGGCCTTGGGGATTGGATTGGTGGTTGACTCGTGGAGGACTGACTTGAATTTGGGAGTGAGAGTGGAGAAGGGCGGGCTATATGGCTGGCATGGACAACTTGAATACGGAGGTCACCAGATGATAGAGAGAGCCGAGATGATTGGTCGTGTGAGGTTGGAAAGCTGGTGTCACATCTGGGCAGATGTTAGGACATTGTGGGATTCAGTCAGTTCGACTCTGCTGGTGTCTTTGCGATGCAAAGGGAAGGGAAGGTTAGTGCTGGAGCAGATTAGAAGACTCCATCAGAATGAAATACAGAAGACGTCTTTAATGGCACACGGACAAGCTGTGAAGGATGGACTGAAAGCTGCTCTTCACTTCCAAAACCATCAAGACTCCATCCATTGCATCTTCTCTCAGCTAATGAAGGAATGGAAAGCTGAAGGGCAGCATCAATGGGCCTCGCTCTTCTGTGCTTTTGAGTCCTCCCCCTCACTCAGGATGACGCTTCACCAAAACGTGTCTCTCGGAGTAGCAAGCGATGAATGTTCCATGCTTCTGCTGGATCAACAAAGGAGAGGAGAGGACAGGAGGAACCACTGGAATTTTTGGGGTCATCAGCAATGTGTCTTACTGAAGGTTAGACAGGAAACAAGATGCATGTCACAAATCTTGTTTCCTAGCTAAAGGAAAGCTGCGGAGACATTTTCATACTGGACATGACTCACTACTTTCCATACGAGTCGAATTGATGTCCTTCACAAAGCGAATTATTCAAATGTATTCCTTTTGTTTTTATAGACGCTCCAACCCTCACAGACATCAGTGAACATCTCCATCAATCGTTCCGGTTCCTCTACAAATGTCAGCATTGATCTCGCAGCTCCAGATAAACAGAAAGGCAGCATGAAGTTGTTGCTCACCTTTCAGCCTCGACTTTGTTTGAACACATCGGTCCAGCACTCTGTGGAGGCAATACAAGCACTGGGGATTCCTTCGAATGGAGCATTGCTCATCAGTCTCTCAGCAACACACCCGCCTTTTGTGAAGGTTGGTCTGGAGATTGGAAATTGTCGCTTCAGTGGCCTTTTGAATAAGTCTTCAGAAGCAGAGAGCAACAGATTTTCTTACAGTGTCGAGGTGGCCAACTATTGCCCAGTCCTAAAGGTAAGAAACAGTGAACAGCATTGTGAAGATTTTTTATTTGGCTTGTTCTCCTATGTAAGGGGTCCCTGGACTGAAAAACATTGAGTGGTCTGCATGAATAAGTGTGACAACAAGCAAGCCACAAACGTTCTTCTCATCATGTTTCCTCTTCCTCAGGGAACGCTCATTCCTGCGACCCTGGTTCTTCATGGGTCTTTGTCAGGGGACCCATGCAGACGTATGATCAGCTCCTCTCTGAGGGCAGAGAAGCAAGAGCTCACTTTTGAGCTACGGGATTCCTGCAGCTCCCCGCATCTCTCTGCAACTCTTACCCACAATATGTCAGGGTTGAGGAGCCGAGGTGTTCCTCAGATGGTCATCGTTGAGGCCACTGCTCCAGGAGGCGCTGAGCAGACTGGGGCTCTGTTCCTTAAAGCTGGAACTTGTCAGATAAGATTTGTTGAGGACCAAGACAGGGCACGGCAGTTCTGGGCTCTGGAGTCGGATTGCCCAATGTTGCAGGTATGCTTTTGGGGAAAAATACTCAAAACTATTTCCAATGACCAATTTCTTTTATTTCTCCTCAGACTCAGTTGAACGGATCAGCATGGCGGGAGGCTGATGGTAAATGGGCAGTCACGGTGGACACAAATTTGGACGGCAAAAAGAGTTTCCTGCAGCTTGTTGCACAGGCATGGCCAGAGTTAAGTGTGGAGGTTGAGTTGAGGCACAAGCTTTCTGCTCTGGGAAATTTCCCCGAACACACCAAAGTGATGGTAATAGGCAAGCTTGGCAAACAACAATGTGCCGCAGAGGCCCTCTTTCGATTTGATGAATGTGCCGTGAGAGCCAGAGGATTTGTGATGTCACCTTCTGGCCTGCAGGGCTCACTTGTGTACCACAACAACTGCAGTGTCATTCAGGTATATGCACAATATCATTTCCACAATTTCTTCATGTTTGGTTGAATTTCTCACGTGTGCTTTCTAGGAGTGGGGTAGTCCAGACATGATGCAGGCCTCTGGATCCTTGATTGTTACCCCAATTTATGCTGAATCGCAAGTTTCCATGGCGATCGACAATGCTGAGATGCATTCGTTAGTTGCTCTTAAAAAAAACAAGGTTTGAAATTCATACTAGAGAATGCAATTTCTGTAGTCATAGTAAAGTAAATCTGTGAAATTGTTGAAGTGGGCTGAAAAGTTGGAATGGTTTGAATCATTTCTTAAAATATTTAAAGTCAGCGTACAAAATGTTATTTTGGGAATGTTGTCATGGAGAATGTGGAATTAATATTTAATTAATTAATTAATATTTGTTTTTTTTTGGTGCACAATAACATCTGATAGCTTTGCAGAATTCACCCAACAAACAATCGGATCCTCTGAGATCCATAAAACCACTTTTTTTTTTTTTCCCCAGGCACAAAATGAGGTAACGCTTCATTTCAACCACTCCATGCCCCTGTTAAAGAAGCTCGGTCTCACGACTGACACGGAAATGTCTCTGAGTTCTGGGACTCATGGCAATCAGTCATATTATTACAGGATACACTGCAGAGCACAGAACCAAAAGGTAAGAAGATTGTGAAATGTATTGCTATACTTTTTGAAAATCAAAATTGCCCTGTCTGGATTACAGTTGGATCAAGAGACGACCATGGAGAAAGCGCATCAGACAGTTATTGTCAAGAGTCATTTCCAACATACACTGAGTTACCTAAATTCAGTGGGAATCCCTGGCAACAGCAGTATCCAGGTAGTTTTAGTCAATCACCAACTTTGATGATTAAAGAGGCAATATTTTTTATACTAACTTGTGTGTTGATTATATAGTTGCAGATCGGGTCCTCTGAGGGGAAGACCCTAACCGTAAACACCCGATTTGGACATCAGCGAGCAGGACTGAGGATAAATATGAAATGTTTTCCCATGAGCAAAGAAATACAAGCAATCATGTGGCAGAGTTCATCGTGGCTACAGCAAAGAGGAATACCGCACAATATCGAGGTACACTATATGTAGAACAGTGGCATGTATTTCAAACAGTCATGTAAAGATTTTTTTTTTCTAATTCTTATGTTTTTTTGTTTTTTTTATATTGAACTAACATTCTCTGGGAATGGAATATGTTTTTTTTTAAATAGAAATGAATTGTTGCTCACAAAGCTGACATAAGAGTCTATGCATAAATCTATTTATGTTTTTATTTATTTGTCTTGAAGGGCTTATGTTCCATTGAAGGGACATCGTCCGAGCTTCTGTCCAAAGCGCAGGTTACTGTAGATGGGCATAAGCTGCTGGACTCTGGTCTGAATGTGAGCTTGGTTGATGGACGTCTGGCTGTACTTCTCTCCTACTCTCCCTCGCCTTCAAATCAAACATGGAAATGTTTCAGTCTCAACACTGCAGTGACTATGCACTTTAAAGGTCAGATTGATTTAACAACTGAAATCAGAATATTAAAAAAAGCATCCAAGGAAGGGGAAATCAAAGCACTCCAATACACACTACCTAGCGACTGGAGTTGAAGTTATTCCGTGACCATGCTTTGTAACTCAAAACACTAGCCTCTCAAATCATCTTTCTGCATTGAAATGAATCAAAGCGCCGTTAATACGTTCCAGCCCACCCCTCCTCCAAAAACCAACAACAAAAATATTCACTTGAATCTCTCGTAGTGAGTCATTCATTTGTATACATTATTTATTATATCTTCATCAAATATTTTGTATCTTGTTTTGAGGTGACATCTTCTCTACAGGTCCTGTAAGGAGCATCTCAGCGCTTGCTCATAATCATGATTGGAGGATTCGCTTGGTTGGAGATGTTGCAGGTTGGGGGTTACAGGGAGTGACCAAAGAGGGCAGAGTTACTCTCAAGCACACGAGAGCTGGAGACTCCAGTCCTGCCTTGCAGGTAGTAAACATTACAATCACAGAGCAGAAGGCTTCAACCACAGAGCTATTTGTAGATCGCCAACCATCTCTGTGTTTGTTCATTTAGGTTGAAGCATGGGGAAGACTGTCTGAGTCACAGCTGAAGTGCTCCATGGCAGTGAACCCTGAACTCATGTCTTCACTTGCAATCATCATCCAAGGGCATCATCTCCCCAACAGGTCGGCATGCAAATAATACAGACTAAGATAGATTAACGTGTGCAAATAATAGATGACAAAATATTGTTTTGTCCAGCAAGGACCTGATGGTGAAGGTGGTCCAGAGTATTCCCAAAATGCAGATCTACTTACCATCACAACTCAGTTTCCACTCACAGGTTGGTTGTATCGGTCAGTCATGACCAAGGCAGACTTGACATCTGGTAACAAATAATCCGCCTCCTCCTGTCTAGTTCAACCAATCCCGGTCCGGTGTGGGAGGTTCGGTGGAGGTGCTGTCCGGCAAGAGGCGACTATGGAGCCTTGGGGAGTTGGCGGTGATTGACAGTGGATACAGACATTGTCTGGAGCTCAAACACTCGTACCCTCAGGTATGTTGATATTTTGGACGCAGGTATTTTATCTGTGCCAGGATGTGGCTTCACCTGGTGCTTCTCAGTGGTAGCAGTTTTTCAAACACCCTGGCAGGCAATATTGTACTTCCAGTATGACATTAAAAAAGTGCCACGCATCACTCATAATTGTTTGCATTTTATAGTTGAAGCTGCTTCCAAGGACTATTGCACTGAAGACTATATATGAAGCCAGGAACTGGAGTTACCTCGTGCAACACGGAGCCTTGTGGGGAAAGCAGGAGTTCACTTTGTCAGGGCTTTACACAGCACCTCCATCACCGGAGAGCGGGAATCGGACCCTAAAAGGTAAATTAAAAAGGAGGGCTGAGTTGTTGTAAAACCCTCTATGGCTGTATTATACTGCCCCCAGTTGGTCAATGTGCACACGCCGGAACTTTTTCAAATTTTTTTATTATTATTTTATTATCACTATTACCTTTCAGATGTTTTTTTTAAATCAAGTTCAGTGTACAGTTTTTGACTGTGATTGATTGCAGTTCAGATCAAGTGCCAGCCTCGTTTGATCAATTTGGAGGTAGCTCTGGAGCGATCCTTCCAAGGCCATCTGGACAGCATTTCTCTAGACTGGATGAGACATGGTCGACTGGAACAGGTGGCGTTTAAACACGATGAAACTGAAGACTATCGTCTTTTTTCATGGGGAAAAAATATTTGTAGTCACATTTGGCTTTTGTCTGTTTCAAGATCAGAGCTCTCGGTTTGTGGAGTCAATCGAAGGAGATGAATGAGACCAAGTTGGAGCTGAAACAGCCCTTCTCGTCATTTGCTCGCCAGATTTCCCTTCACACACTCACGCACAACGCTGAGAAAGCGCAGCGTAGCTTCCAGCAGATGGTGGGACATGTTTATGTTCATATCATACATTTTTAGACATTTATACTTGGGTAAAATATTCCTCTTTAATTGTGATCAAAAGTACTGTTTTCGTGTGTGGGGCGGTTGGAGTGGGTCATAAATTTTCCACATAAATAAGTGTATCCTTATTTGACTATTTTTACTCAACTCAGACCCAGCTGTCGTTGGTCAGTGGAATGCCAGTCAACGTTTCTATCAGCCTAAACAAACGATGGCAGCACAACTCCAGCAGGGGGCAGGCATGTGCTCAATTGTCATCCCAAACGGTGGGGGAAGCAAATCTGTCAATCTTAATTCAGCAAGGTTTCATCTTTATTCTGAACCTATTAATAGTTTATTTGTGTGTGAGTAGATGGTGGTGTCTCCTGTCAAGGGTTGCGTCTCACTTAGCCAGGAAGGAAACCTGTTCTCACAAAATGCTGAGCTAAGATGGGGCAACAGGAGTGTAAAACAAGGCGTGAAGTATCAGGTACGCACACTTTCCAAAACCTTGTCCTTCTAATGATGATAAATTCTCCTTCTTTTTGCATATCGAATTATTTTGTGTGTTTCTTTAGAAAGGTGCACGAGGAATGCACAGCCTCCACGTGAACGTCGGCCTGGACAAGGTGTCTCCTGCACCTTGTCCCTCACATTCAGTCTTAACTAAAATCCAAAGCAATCTCAGAGATCGCTTTGAATACACAGTTTTGCTCGCCCTCTGCCCCCCACAGCCTGTAAGTATACGACTTCCTGTCAGGTAACTGATGTCAACCATACAGATAAAAATAAAAATGCCATCTGTACTGTTTCCTTGTGTGTTTGTGTCTTTCAGACTGTGACGTGGTCAGGATCCCACAGGCTGAACTCCGGAGAGGAGTTGTTTTACACGCAGTCTCGTCTGTCCGTAACGGGACGCCCCAACCTCTGCAGCCTCACGCTCGCCCTGACCAACTCGTCTACTGCTCAGCGCTCCAATGTGACTCTCTTTACTGAGGTAAACCAAAATTTGGGAACTCTCTATTTCTTCTAGTAAAATTGTCGTTGAAATTCCTCCTTGAGTGACAATAACGAGTATCGTCCATCCATCAGTCCAGGATGGGGAATTGGAGTGTGGAGGTTGGAGGCAGTGTTTTGTCATGGCTCCAGGGGTCCGGTCTTCTTGTACGCGCTAGACTGGACCACAGAGAGGAGATGTGGTTGAATAGCACAAAGGAGGGAAGATGCTTCCAGACCACTGCAGGTTATAAAAACGGTACAGAATGAGACGCATAATAATAACACATTGAATATACTGCACCTGAGCCGTACACTGTATATTATCTATTTGCGTATGTATAGGTACTGGGCTGAGCGAGAACCTTTCTGTGGTGGCATGTTTGGGGATAAGTCACAATTTGATGCTGGATGTACAAAAAAGAGATGGCAACAGCCAAGTGGAAACTTTGGCAAGTCTGACTGCCGGAGCAGCCCATCAAAAAATGACACTGAGAGCAAGCGGCTGTGTGGAGAGCCTTACTGCAGTTGAGGTATCACTGCTTCATAGATATGCTCCACTCATTGGATATAATGCAAAAAAGACGGAGATAAAGTCAAATCAAGTTGACCTCAAGAGTCAAATATTTGTGAGTCTTTTTGCATGACATATTTCGTGTTTTTTTTATATATTTTTTTAAAGACACGAATTCAAGCTGTCAGCTCCCAGGTCAGAAAGAAGTTGTTGGAGAGAATCAAGATCATGAAATATCTCCTTGCTGAATTTAGACAACAGGTGACTAATATGTTGCAAATATCTCATGAGAATTTATTGGCACTCACGGACGTAGTTTTGAATTCCTTTCTTTCCCTGATGTCTCAATTTCTTAGCATCGGTGAATGTCACGCCACAAAATAAAACATTTTTACAAGCAGTTTTCCTTCTCTCCACTCCAGAGACAGAGAGTTGCTCCAAGAGCTGAGCGTCATTCCTTTCTTTCCCGATGTCTCAATTTCTTAGCAATTGAGAAATATGTTGTTCTACCGCAAAATAAAACATTTTACAAGCAGTTTTCCTTCTCTCCAGTCCAGAGACAGTGAGTTCCTCCAAGAGCTGAGCGCCATGCCTCTGCTTCTTGCCCAACAAGCCGAGTCCCTTTTGGGACACGGAAGCAAAAGTCTGTGGTACGGTAGCTCCCTTCGGCATCTCGTCACCACGAGCCTGCCTCGTTGTCTCAACCTTTTACATCACACCTCGCTGCTGGGACAGATGGAGCTGAAGAGTAAGTCACCAGATAGCTATCAAAGCAGCACCAGCAGTATTTTGATAACAAGATGGAGTGTGTTTGCTGTGCACAGGGCCCCTGGCCACTCTCGCAGGCGTGTACCAGGATCTTAAAGGCCAGCGGGTGGACGATGTGTGGAGGCAGGCTGTCGTTTTGTGGACTGACAAACTTCTGCAGGCCTCGCCCGTTTTGCTGAAGAGCCCTCAGCTAAGGCCACTCGCGCGAGGAAGCATGACTATCCTCAGCCGTGCCGTGGATTTTGTAAGAAACTCTCTCAATACGTGTTTTTCTTATTAATACCATGCCGCTAATTTTCCATTTTTTCACATTTATTAGGCAGGCCAACACACGTACCACTGGGTGGAAAGCAAAATGGCAGTGGCTCTTTCTGGGCTCAGGAAACAACTGGCATCACTCTATAAATACTCCCCCAGGTACTTCACTGGTGTCTCGGAAATATGTGAGGAGAAATATAGTTCATGGAAATGTGCTCATTTGTCTACCCAGTGAGTGTTCTGTGGCTGTGTCTATATGGTTGCCCCCCCTGCCGTGGAGCCGTGTGTCTGAAGCCGGTCTGGTGGGGATCCTTTTAGAAGAGTGTCTTCTGAAGCCCCTGCAAAGCCTCACCTCAATTCAACCCACTGCTGAACTTTACCGCCTCAAGAGGAGGATCATGGACAGCCCATTTATTTGTAAGAACCTCTTGTCATTCAGTCTTATGAACTCTGCTTCTTACATTAGAATTTTGTCTCCCCCTCTTCAACAGACCAAGCTCTGCTCGTGGCAGATCAATTTGTAGTAACGTTCGATGGCCATCTTTATGAGCTGCCAAACTCGTGCCCATTTCTACTGGCCCAAGATACCAGTGCTGACCCCTCTTTCACACTTGTGCTCAATTCAAATCCACACAACCTCCTCTTGCTCAGGTTGAATAATAGCACTGTCAGCATTCAGCGCAATGGACAGGTAATTAATAATTCTCCGTGACGTCACACATTCTTTTAGAAGTTGTTGTAAGAGTTGTTTGTGCTTCAGGTGAAGGTTCAATGCAACAACACTGTGACACACATGTGGCGAAGCCATGGGGGAGTCACTGTCCATAGGGGATCTCACATCGTGGAGGTGTCCAATCACAACGGCGTGTCAGTCTCATGTGACCTGAAGATCGAGTTGTGCAGCTTGACTCTCGACGGATGGTCGCACGGTAGGAAAGATGTGTTTAAATGTGTCAGCTCTCATCGCTAGCAATCCAAGAAAACAATTGACCGAATGACGAAGAAAGACTCTTAAGTCAGGTCACTCGTATCTCAAGGTACATCGACTGGTGTGTTGGGGACCAATGACAACGAAGCGGGTAATGACTCACCTTTGCGTGATGGTTCCCAAGCTGAAAATATGAAGGAGTTTTTCTACAACTGGCAGGTAAGTTTGATGTTTATTTTTTTTGTACACAATTTATCATTCTATATGGTTATAATCGAGAATATACATCTTCTGCTCTGTGCCTAGATGAACTCGGAGTGTGCGAGACCAACAGCTAACATGGAATTTGTAGCCACGAGTGCAGTGACATGTGATTTTCTTTTCTCCTCGCCTGATTCTCCTCTAAGTTCCTGTTTCAGGGTGGTGAGTATGAAAGCTGCTAGAATTTGTTGGTTGGTGAGGTTGATCGGCGTCGTCAGCAGGCGCTGGAAGTGATTTGTCTGCGTCTGTGCTATCAGGTGGATCCTGGCCAGTTCTCCTCAGTTTGCGAGTCAAGCTCCTCCACGGCTCCTTGTCGATTAGCGTCTGCTTTTGTTCATCTGTGCCAAAACAACTACGTCCCCCTCGAGGTGCCGGTTCAGTGCGGTAAGTTAGGCCCTCGTATTCATCCACTTTTTGCGAATAGTTTATATTTCTTCTGATTTTTTTTTTTTTCCAGTGCAAGGTTAAAGATGGAACCAATTTTTGAAGAGCCAAAATAAAACATTCATGCCTCGTTTGCTGCTGCTGCTGCTGCAACTGTTTCTACTTTTATAACCCTAGTTTGGGACATTCTTACAACTTTATACAGACAGATGCAGAATTGTAATGTGAATAACTAAAAATAGCAAATTGTTATTAATAGTTTTTTTTTTCCCCCGTGTTGTACAAACAATGAAGATTATCGCTGACTTCGGTGTAATTCAACTTGAACCTGTTTTATTAAATTCAGTTGTTTTTCACGTGTCTCATCCACATCTTTACAGTTCACCCCTTAACTTGTACCCTGAAAAGTGGTGATGTAATTGTGTATCTTGGACTTTTGTCTCTGAGTGACACACTCGGCAATCCAGATAATATTGCGGATCTCCTGCTCCTTCAGTTTGACGTAGGAATAAAACACGCCAAAGTGGAACTGCTGGAGGAACGTAAGTGTGTTCAGCTTCACCTGAAGAAAGACATGAAGGGTAGAAATATTATTTAGCTATTATTTAATATTTTGGACACAAATGGGCATAATATGTGAAGCTAAGCTTTGAATAGAAAAATTGCATCCATAAAAGAGTTGCATTACAAATTGAATTCATGTTAAGTGAATTTAATTAATTTAATTTAATCCACATTTAATCCCCCGAAAGAGAAATTCTGTAATCACCGGACATCTGGTTTCTTTGGTACAGAGAGGCATTTTCTTTTTTTATTTACCTCTTGCTGAAAAAATCTGTCTTCCAGAGTCTTGTAATCACACTGTGGGTCTTGGTTGTCAAAAACGATTTGATAATCCTGTAATGATTTATATAACACAGTAATCAGAAACATATACAAGTGATCCTGTTTTGTTTTTTTAATTCGAGCTTCCTTACAGGATAATAGTCAGCGACCGCTTTGACTTGTTCCTGGTCTTCGGCTTTGGACAGCAATTGCAGCCCTTCAGGGTAAAGTTTACCACAAGATGGAAACAGCGAACTCCGATCTGCACTACTCAGGTCTGTCCCGAAGGAGTTGACGGTAATGATGAAGGCTCGTCTGTCTGCCTCAAACTGAGCACACATTTACTGTCAGATACAAACACAACGGACATCCGAGGAGAATCAAACAGGTACCTCCAAAATCGGACACATGATATCCTTTGCGGCACCACCAATGTTCTTGCAGAAAGAGTGAAATGACTCTAAATATGCCTTTAAAATACATACAGTGAGGATCAAGCATGATATCGAAATTGATGAAGAAACATTTTGCGTATTACAAATGGTTGTCACCTTATAAAGTTTGTTTCTCAGTATTTCAGCCTCCATCTCATCCAAGTTTGATTCTGACACAGCTTCCTGGAAAAACTGACCTGTGACACGCACACACACAACACAGTCTTTAAATATTTTGCAGCAAATGTCCATCAAATGTTACAAATTTAGAATTATGTTTTATTCGAAAATTGTAGTCCTCATAGGATGATTCTTCTGATTTATGAAAATGTCCTGCAGCATAACACTTGTATATTGACACTTTGGACCAGCAACATAGTTTTGTTTTGTTTGTTCCGATTGTCTGTGTTGGAGTATCAGTCAAATGGATACGATGGCGGCTTTGAATCGTAAATAATGCCAGTGATTTGAACCAGATGCTTGCGTGATTGTCCTTGTTTTGCAGTGTAGGGATTTATCAATCTGGTGTTTTATTGAGCCAAGTCACATTCTAGACTCACAGTAAATCCCCAAACAATCGTGTTGGTTCGGTCATAAAATGTCAATTAATTTAAGTCAGTGTATGTACGTATGTCACTGACCAAGATTGCTAAAAATCATTTTTGGACTATTGAAATGAAATTGGATCAGTGGTTGTGAGGTCCCACAGATATGACACATAATGATTCTTCAGTTTGTAGCATCAGATGAGCGGTGTTGTGTCTCATGAGTCACCGAGCGGAGTGTCAACCAGGATTGTCGTGTAGAGTTCCGTCGGAGTGCGGGCGATGCCCACTGCTGCCATTTGCTCAAATGCACCGAGGGGATGACAACGTGGAAGTAGTTCTTCGACCTGTCTCTGTTTCAGGGCTCCGGTGATCAGCATCACCACGTTGTCAATCATGTAGCCGTAGCTACAAATGAACATGATTGATGTTCTTTGATTTTCATACTGGATGAAAGGAAACATTGAATGATGTGAGCCATAACATACGTTATATAATCAAGGAAGGTGGAGAGCGGTGGAAGACTGTTGGAGCGGAGGCAGTTGAATTCAGTGACCAGGTTGTCCCTCAGTTTGCGGTCCACCAGAGACACGGTCAGGTCCTCCTCAGCTGAGCACAGCAGCTTGCCGTAGTCTGTACTCTGAAGGTGCAGCTTCATATCTGACAGAGAAATTGGTACAAAAAGTATCACTTTTTAAAAGATTCCTTAATTGTATTTTTAGGATGTATTTTTTTTTTTTTTATTTCTTTCGTGCTCACTCTTGCTGACAGTTCAATGTGATATAATTACATTAACTAATTAAGCAATATTGATTATTATATATTTAAAAATATGTTTTCCAACATTTATTTTTAATGAACATTTATAATGTACATTTTAATAGTAATGCGCTCACCTTCAAGTGTGTCACACTGGGCCAGATTGTGATAGTCCGTCGGAGTAAGGAGCCCAGCCTTAAGTCCTCGCACCAAACCCTCCAGATAACCATGATCAATATTGAAAGTGAGCTCTGAACAATCTGTCATCTTGGTTGGAGCTCAAGTGATGTTGCCCTGCACCCGTGTCTCGATTCTGAAGGGAACTGACTCAGAGTCTGACTAATATTCATATGTTATTCACGTCGCATCCTGCCTGACAAGATTTTCCATAGTTGGCTTGAATTTTTTTTAGTACTGTTGTCCACTATCAGTATGAATGCTACATCTAGTAAGACATGCAAATTTAAGTTCAAGTTTCAGAATGATATGTTACTAATATATTAGATTTTTTTTTTTTTATCATGCTCTCAAAATAACCTTTGTCTTTTTTCTACTCTGAAAAACTAAAATTTGTGTTTTTGCCCATTTCAAGCAGCCCTTTTTTTTTTTTAAACATTTTATTTCATTGAAGCTCCTCATTTGAGTAACAGCAGTAAAAGTAACAGGAGTGAATTTGTAACATCAAACTAGCCAGATGATTCCATGATATTTACTTGAAGCTCATGCATGGAATTTTCTCCCCCCTCAAGCACTGAGGTTTATTCTTCCAGCAGCGGCAGATGAAGTTAAAGAAGCGACAACGGCAGAAGGAGCAGGGGCCGCTGCACAGTTTGTTGGGGGAGCAGCTTTCCCTCAGGAGGCTGCTGTTCCGCAAGGACGCCGTGACCACTGACTTACATTTCTGAAAAATCAAACCAAGTAAGCTTGATAAATAACTACTATCAAAATGCTGGAATGAAAACCTACATGTCTATGACTCTCCATTGGCCATGAGATCTTTTGTCTTGCAAATAGTCGTCTGGTATTCACTTGGCTCAAAACTGTGGAAAAGAAGAAATACAAAAATAAATACTATATAATATTTATCTGTGCTTGCCATTCTGACCCGCACCAATATCCTGCTGCTGCCTCCAATGTTTCTTGGCGTCCACAACATCGCAAAGTGTGATGACGAACAGCAAAAAACAAAGGTAATTCCCAGTCGGCCCTGTTTTGATCATGATGGTGTGATGTATGGATGAAAAGTCCTTGCTACAATAATTTTCTAGACTTGTGCCCTCGCTGCTGCTTTTTTCTGCTTTGAGGAAATTTGACCAAGTCTTGACTAGACTTGGAGGCTCCACCCAGGGTTCAGAAAATAATGCCTGTTTAAGGACTTCGTGTTGCTTGCAGGACAAACATACCTCAATAGTTATTACATTTAGAGGGAGATGATTTTGGGGAGAAGAAATGCAGAACATTAGTTGGTTTGCTGTTTTGTGGTTTCCTTGAATGTTTTTTTATGCAACCGCACTGAAAAATAATGTCATTATTTGGTTGTTTGCTTCAGACCCTGTCTACATGTTTTTCTCCATTGTTTGTGTTAAAATTGCTGGGAAACACTAACAAATAAAACCTGTACGTATTTGATATTGATTGATGATGTTCAGGTTGCATGTGCTTTTTGTTTTACGTGCTTTTTTTTTTTCAGTTCAAATGACGTCATTGCAAATATTTCAACTTACATCAAACTATTAAGTTTGAAATTTAAACCGCTCGGGACCAAATGCAGTTAATCTTTCAGGTTTCAACTTTACTTTAGACGGAAAAGTCAAACTGATAAGCATGACATCTCTAAGGAAGCACATGCATCCAATTCAAGTTCAAAGGTTTCTGGGAAAAGATGAATAAAGCTTCTAATCCAACGAACAGTAGGTAAAAACAAACCTTTATTCATCTGAACGTTTTGTTCCTCTTCCCTGTAGCACAGACAGATGAACAGATTATTTGTAAGATAATTTCCAGACAGACAAATTAAATGAAACTGGACTATTTCAATCAATTTTCAATTATGTTTCTTGTCGGCAAATAGGACACTGTTACGAAAGAACATCTGGAGGTACTTTACTTTCAATTCTAGAGTTTCAATAGCGGTGATAAATAAATATATCAGGTGCTTTCAACAAGACAAGATACTTGGAAGTACAATACAAGACAATGATAAAAAAAATGTGATGCTTAATATGTGACACAAGATAAAAAACAAATGTTAATCAATTTTTGGAGAAAGGTCTTAGTTTTTATGACTCGAAACATCTGTACCATTGCCTGAAGCTCTTCTCCTGGGCTGTTTGGAGTTTGTAGGTTCTATTCAAGGAAACAACAACGATTATCTACATTCACTTTCACACAAGCAGAAGTTTCTGAATAAACTGTAAGCAGCAATAAAAGTGGTAAATGATATGTCAACTGTGTTTTTTAAAAAGGTCAAGTTTGCTTTCGATAAGGACCAAGCGCCTACAGCATTGATGAATTATTAAGATGTCCAGAAGAGGGCGCCTTTCTTCATCGTGTGACAGACAGGAGGGCTCATTCATACCGGATGTCAAGGGAGGGAGGCTCCATCCCACCGCCCCAAAAAAGGGAATGTGTGAGTATTTCATTTGATTACCGTGCAGGATGTTGGGTACACTTCGTTTTTAAACTACTACATTTTGTAGAGGAGAAGAGGACAGCATCTAGTGGATGAACGCTTCCGGGTCCCTTTTACGCGCACCCCTCCTCCAGGTAAAGCCATTGAGTTGGACCTATAACTGTTTAAATTGGTATATGGATGTCTTTCTAATCCTATTGAATATTTTTAAACAAAATTTCTAAACTATGTCCGGTCATAATTATAGTAAACATTTGTATGCGTGAAAAACCTGAATAAAATAGAAAACAATCAGTTGAAGAAAATAAAAAGTATGGCTGTCACCAAACCTGCTTTTTTAATTATAGTCGCAAAGTTATTTTCTATCTGTCTGCTTGCAACCTACTCATAATGGATCTACTTGAATCATTGCTAGCGGATTTACATCCTGGTGACGTTGCAAAGTTCAATATTTGTTTGGGTCAACTCCCTGTAAGGTAAATTAAAACATCATGTCAGTTTGCACAGCCTTACTTTTGATTTTTTTTTTACACTAAAGCATTTAATGAATGAAAGTACTGTTACTCACTCACTCACAGTCTATTGGATTATGTGAGTCGTGTTATTTTTCTTATTAATAATTAAACACACGGCAAAGAATTGAGCTGTTTTGGGGAACAGATGATTGTATTTCCATTTATTTCAAAGGGGCATAGAAGATTTGAAATACTAGATTTTTTCATGTCACGGCATAGTAGCAAATCCACAACATTACTGTTCCTGTTGTTTTAGCATTAACAGGAAATGTTTGATCGTTAGTCTGTCTAAATACCAGGCTTTATATCTCCAAGCATTTCAAAAACACACTCCTTCCTGCTGTGATTTATTAGGAAGCTAATACGTGTATACTTTACAAGCTAAACTGGAAAATCTTCTTGTTCTTGCCACTGCGAGTCAAGTTTGACCTGTTTCACACCCTTGAAAAACTGTCACTACAGGCTCAGAGGTAAGCATAGCCTGTTGTCGTGTGTGCGGATTCTTAATCGACATAATTGGTAAAGGGACATGCAAGTGGTGGAAGGAATTTTTATTTTTCGTCCGGACAGATGACACCAGCAAGCCCTGAAGGAGCCTGATAACGATCCTGATCAAGCGGTCCTTGAGGACCATGTTTGGGCACCCCTCCCATAGAGTGTAATGTGGCTGATGAATTAATTTGGAGCTACTTGATTCGCTTTTTTTTTTTTCCTCTGACTTCTCCAAAAGGACTCTTCAGAAACTCCCCAGGAAGAGTCCTCCACCATGGTGTCCTCCATACATTCCAGAAGACTGAAGTATCTATCTCTGGGAGTTCTGGTTTTGCAGACCACCTCACTGGTACTCACCATGCGCTACTCCCGCACTCTAAAGGAAGATGGCCCTCGCTACCTCGCGTCATCTGCTGTAGTATCCGCCGAGGTGATGAAGATCATCGTCTGCACCCTTCTGGTCTTCATGGAGAACAGTGAGTAGAGTTGTCCTCCACTTTTTGCACTCATACTGCATACTTTGGTATCATATAGATACGACGGCAGGCCACTGCGATGTCGTCGTGGAACACTGCACGTGATTTTGCTCTGTTCCTCTAACATCTCAGTAGCCCACCCAACTGTGTGTTGGCTGCATCCTTGGGTAGCTGACAAGGCTGTCTCTGTGTTGGGTAGATTTGAGCGTGCGGGCCATGAAGCAGCTGTTGAAGGAGGAGATTGTGAGCAAGCCTCTGGAGACCATGAAGCTGGCCATTCCTGCAGGAATCTACACACTGCAGAACAATCTACTCTATGTTGCCTTGTCCAACCTGGATGCAGCCACATATCAGGTTACACGTACGCCAAAAGTGTTTGTGTGTGGCTACCCTTGCACTCACTGCACTCGAGGGGGGTCGAAATGTTTTAAAGGGGACGTATTATCGATTTAATCGAGTGTATACAAATTATTGGATGTCTGGAATGTCCTTCCAGGCATCAAGAAAGAGATTAAACAAGCAAGAAAATCTTATTTGCAAAAATGTCCACTGTGTAAGTTGACAATCCAAGATAAAGAGTGTGTTTTTCGTTTTATTTAGGTGACGTACCAGTTGAAGATTTTGACCACAGCGCTGTTCTCCGTCTCCATGTTGGGCAGGAGGTTGGGTTTCTATCAATGGCTGTCCCTTCTCGTCCTTATGGCCGGAGTCACGTTAGTACAGGTAGTTACTAAAATAAATGAATAAATACACAAATGATATATATAGAGTTACTAATGAATCGCATTTTGTTTTTGCTAAAACCTCGGCAGTGGCCCACAGGGTCTGGAGAAGATTCAGAACAGAAAGTCCTCTCGGCCAGCACCCAGTTTGTGGGTCTGATGGCTGTGCTGATGGCATGCATTTCCAGCGGCTTTGCTGGGGTTTACTTTGAGAAAATTCTCAAGGAGACCAAACAGAGTTTGTGGGTTCGTAACATCCAGCTGGGTGAGCGCACTTTTCTCATGAGGAGCCCTTGACCTACTTTCTCATTCGAGGATGTGAATTGTTGGTTATTGCTTCAGGAAGTGAGAGTTCTTCACTGCACAGATATTACTGTAGATTGATGCATGCAAGGTTCTGCTGATGCCTTTGTAGGCTGTCAAGAAGATTCTGGAAGTTTTCCTTTGTTTTTTTATACTGTGACAGAAATGAGAAAAATCCACGTTGATTTTTTTTTTTTTCCTGCAGGTTTGTTCGGGTTTCTCTTTGGTACATTAGGAATGATTGTGTATGACGGCGGGCGAGTGACACAATCTGGAATGTTTCAAGGCTATAACAAGATCACTTGCACGGTCGTCGTCTTACAGGTATATGAGATTTCTTCTTTGTTGGAATTTATCTAGAAGTTTAGATGTTTGGCTGTGTTGCTTTGTTGTTTTGTATGCCCGCAGGCTTTAGGAGGCTTAGTCATAGCGGTGGTCATTAAATATGCCGACAACATCCTGAAAGGGTTTGCTACCTCTTTGTCCATCATCGTGTCCACGCTGATCTCATATTTCCTGTTGGAAGACCTCAACCCTTCTGGGTAAATACATGCATGCTATTCACACTGCTTTTAGTGATTTGAATGAAAATGCAAATGACTGTTGTTGTTGAATCTGTTTCTGGTTCCATCTGTATCCATGTGCTTTGAACACATCTCTCACCTTTTTATTCCCTCTGCTATCTCCTGGCACTGTCAGTGTGTTTTTCTCAGGGGCAACACTGGTTATTGCAGCTACATTTTTGTACAGCTACGAGCGCAGACCTGCCAGTGGCAGCGCTGTAAAAGTATAACGGAGAGAAGACCTCCCGCCAGCAAAACACAAACGGAGCAGGACTCTGTCAAGTGTTGGAGTAAGATGGTGGACTGTTACTGTCAATCTGCAAATGACTGGACAGGTATGCCGCTGCATCGCTGCAGCTTTCATGAGAAAACTGTTGTCATACGCAATGTTGCGTAAACAAAGGACATTACTGTTTCAAAAAAAAAAAGGATTGTAGTCGCTCATTGCTGGCAGGACTTGACTGGATATCTTAATTTATTAAAGGATCAGTTATTGTCTACAAAGAAGTACGACGTGTTTTTTTTTAAAAGCTGGTGTTTATAGTGGCGAGTGTCAACCTCAGAGAAAAAAATGACGATAAAGGATTTAAAGATTATGAAAAGTGAATTCAAATATTTGTTCCTCCTTCATAAAAACAGAAAGCTGTTTGGATGAATCCTTTTCAGTGCTTTTGCAAACTACATTTCTACCCCTAGCATCGTGCAGTTAGCCTAGCTAGCGGTGCCTACGCTGTAAAAAATTACTGGATGCCATCGACAGAACAGCTCAAACGATTCATGTAGTGTAGGCTGAATAAGATGCCGTTAAACATTTAACATTTTTTGAAAATTGTTCTGTAGATCCAGTACACCCCGAGAAACCCCAATCCAGTCTCTATAGCAACAGACAAATGTTGCCGAGTGAGTCGCGGTGCAGCAACACAAGATCCACGCTCAACCAATAAAACCTGCCAGAGCATCTTTTCACTATTTACATGATTGCAATGGCCATTTTATTCAACAAACAACCTTACAAATAACTGATAACAGAAGTGAAACTGATATTTTTCAGATTTTCTTTTTTTTTTTTTTTGTATACACTCAGACAACCTTTGCATAGTTGTGGCCTTCAGAGCAAATGAGCAGTTTGGAATGGAGGTAGTGTGTGCGTGTGTGTGTGCTGAGGAGTCAGATGGGAGGATGGGACATGAACCTGGAGAGAAGCACAGATGGAGGATAAGCCATGTGACTTGTTTGTGGAGTGGCAGAGCCGTGGACGGAGCATAGCACGAACCAGACCGGAACCGTGTCACGGAAAGGCTCTCGTTGGCAATCATCCGCACAGCTACTGTAGCACACGTTAAGAATAATTTTAGCATTGTGAAAATATATTCTGGTTTACAGTAATTCCACGTTGAAGTAACTGGAGGATAGTCAGATTCCCTGATTGTCTGGAAATATATATACAATGCATGTATCAGATGAGATGGCCTGATTAGACCCACATTCACTCGACTATTTCAGTAATTTAATCTCATTTTAAATGCGATATGAGGTGCAATTATGTTTTAAATTTGTCATCTGACACTGTTCTGTGCAATTCCCATTGCGCCTGGTAGAAGCATCATGAATAATATCCTCAATATGGTAACAGATCGTTCTAGTTTCAAATGAAATGTTTTTTCGATGAATTCATTGTGCTATAAAATCCAGCAGATGTCTTTGTAATTTTCATACCGACTCGTTCCAATAATAATCTTAACTAAAATCGTTAATATAATACTTAAGTGTCTTAAATAATCTGAATACATTCTTCAACTCTGGTAATGAGTGTGCTGATGAAGGCCTTCAATGGCACTAAGGAGGTATCATCAGCCTGCGTTTTTTTTTTTTTTTCTTTTTAGCTGACGTGACGTCTCGATCACAAACGCTTTAAGGAATACAAAACAAACACGAGTTTTAAATCTTTTCAATGTCACCGTTTTGCTCACTCTCGTCGCATGCAATAAGATCTACATAAGGATGCAGGATGCAGTTCTCGTTGGGGGTCAAATACCTCTGGCGGTGCTTCTAAAAAGAGTTCACTTGTAAAAATGCTGGAAAAGCTTTCTAATTGCAGCTCTGGGCCAAACAACACTTAACGCAACACCAGATCGCTGTCGATGTCCGTTCGCACCCTGACGCATCAAAGGCTTCGTCACCCTCATCTTCTGTTTTGGCAAAAAGAAAGAATAACTTTTGTTCGGGAATCTCTTATTTTGGCGGTATGACGATGAGCGGCGCTCCTCGCCGTGGCCTCCACATTAGCACTTGGGCATCATTGGCGTTCGGCCTCCCCAGGGCATTGGGAGGGATGGGCTCCTGATAGTTGAGGATGTGCGGCTGCTCCTGGTAAGGCCGACCTACCAGGGAGGCCCGGGAACCCAGGGGCATGTCGGGGTCAACAGCAATGTCTACCCGCATGCGCCACCGCACCGTCTGCAGTACAATCCGTTCCTGTAAGAGTAGAGGAAGGGAACAACGCAGGAGAATATTGCTTTGTTGAAGCATTTGTATAAGATGGAAGTTGAAAACGAGCCATTTTCCTTTCGCACCTTTGTGATGGAGTTCATGGCCACCAGCCAGGTGATGAAACTCTGGTCCCTGGTGATGTGGGTTAGCATGGGCGTGTTGCTGTTGCTGATGGGAACGGCCCAGGTCACGCTCGGGTAGAAGTTGTCGTTCATGCTGACCGTCAGGCGGGACGGTTTGGAAGTGGGGCCGGTGAGGGTGACCGTCTCGGTGGTGTTGCCGTACCACGGGTAGCTGACTCCGTCGGAGTCGCTGATAGCCTTTACCCGACCCTCCCGGAGCTCTGGTAGTTCCCAGCTGGACCTTATGTCAGGAAAAGGAGAGGACGACACAAATTGAAATGAAATATTCATTAATCCTACCCATAATTAGTCATGATAATTCACATAAATGCCCATTTATTTCAATATGTGTGTGGCTGACTATACATACATGCCGATATCCCCATACGTGTTGTAGAACTCCATCTGGGTGCAAGCTTGGATCCAGCCCACCACCCAAGTTTCATTCCGGGGCACCGGTGGCATCACAACTCCAGCTGAGGCCCTGAAGTACGGCGTCTTGTAGCGAAGTACGATGGGCGAGTTCTCCTCGATGATGGTGGGACACTGGTCAATGGAGGCTGACACCTCATACACCACAATGTTCTCCCGTCTGATGCGGGGCTTGCACGCGATGCTTTGAATACATCCCATAGTGCAGGTGACCAGCAGAGTGAGCAATAAACAAGGGAGCAAATGAGACCTGACCAGCATGCACATCAGTCCCATCCAGGTTCCACCCTTGTCTGTAGAACCAGTCACCATTCATCAAACGTAAAAGCAGCCGGCGTGGGCAAATCTTGGGGGTGATGTGGAGGTGAGAGTGCAGCAGGGACAGGGGAGGAAGTATCACAGATCTCTGCAGCCTCCTCCCCCTGGTGTGCCTCCTGACTGCCGCACTGCCCTTGGCGCTCGTCCCCACAAACTGCAATCTGGCCTCCCCGAGGCTGCTGATGATGCTGATACAGATTCTCCGCCGCGCGTCCGGAGACTCCTTTCTTTGGAGACTCCTCGATCCTGCTGCTGCTGCTGCTCGGCTCCCGGCTTCGCGCTGATGTCATGTCAAGCGGCGACCGGGCTGACAGGTGCGTCAAACGGAAACAGGGTGGGGGGCTTGGATTCCTTTTGTTTGCCTACATTCACGCGATGCCCTGAAAAGATAAAAACCTTGCTCTGCATCACTAAATGAGAAGAAAGATCCGTCAAATGAAGGCCGATGAGGCGGCTTATGAAGGAGAAGCTGCCGCTATTTTAAAGCGCGGCTGTCTGTGCTGGGCTTCCATTCTTACAAATGCATGAATGGTGCATCATGAACGGAGGCGAGATAAACGTGGAAAAAACAACCGCCGTCCCTCGATGCTGATACGGGAGAGCATCCTTGTTCTTCTCGGTGCGGATCGCCTCGCTCGGTTTTTGGTTTTGGAGGTGCTGATGCTGGAAAGCCAGGGGAGTGGCGTCACCCGACCTCTTCCTTGGGGCGGGGGGGGGGAAAAAAACTAAAATATGCGTGCTACGTCACCAACATTCGAAGCCCTCATTGGACGTTGAGCCTATATGCGGAAGTAGTCTCCTTTCATTCGCACTGACACGCATTCAAAGGCGAGCCGAGTATCCGATCGTTCTCCCTTCTCCTAGACTTGCTGCTTGACACTTTAGAAGCCAGGGTGGCTGGTTTATGATCGGCCGTTTGGTGAATATCGTCGCGCAGAGGGTACCGAGTTTGTTGTACCGGGTTGGTACGATGAAGAAGCCGCAGGTTGTGTTCGTGCTGGGCGGGCCTGGCGCCGGCAAAGGGACCCAATGCGCCAAAATCGTTGAGGTAAGGCTTCAAGTGATGCCAAGAGTGATTCAACACCTTTTATATCACGTTTTATGGTGGACGGTAATACATCACGACGAGTAACAATGCTCGTTATCCCTACTTCTCCAACTTCCGGTCGTCCTCTAATTAACCTGTGCTAGCTAGCTAGCTATCCGAAGTGACAAAAGTACTCACACAATTGAGTAGTTTACGTGACATACTTTTGTTTTACACAGAAAATAACCGATTATGATTGAAAATCCGAGACTTAATGCTCAATTCCAACTTGCTAAAATCACAATTGTTGAATTAGTTTCCATATATGGTCAAAATAAATCAAGCTACCATATTTGTAACCATAGGAGTAACCGTAGGGATAACTTGCCCATGAAGCTGCTGTTACTAATATGTCACTATTAGTTTTTTGAACTTGTGCCACCACTAGGCAATTCCATTCTTACATTTTTAGAACGCTTAGCCTCATTGTGGATCTTGCCCCACAGGTTTTGCTGTGATTGAGTCATAGATTAAACAATGTCATGATGTCACAGGTCTAATCATAACAGCCAATCAAAAATGCCATGTTGTATATGGAGTGTCAGAAAAAACACGAACATTTCCTGGTATGAACATTTCCATCTAACCATCGCCAAACCAAAACCATCTCTTTTATATAAAGTATGATACTTAATTCAATTTTAAATTAATATGTACGAATACAAACTAGACAGTACAGCATCAGATACAATAAATAGAGTGGACCCCTGCTGGCATTGACAAACTCACCTTTACAGTCTTCAGTGTTGTTGTAACATGCATGTTTTGCGAGTGGATGAAGCTGGTAAAAACCTTCACAAGAAGGTGATTTTGCAAACCACTCATCCACCATGATGCCTCATACACACTTTCAATGTAACACACACAAACTCCATTTCTGTCCTTGCAGCTCTCATTGCTACTTTTGTGTGGTTGCATGTCCGTGTGTGAGTGGGTGTGTATTGTTGGTAGTTGGTGTTCATGTATGCTTTGCAGGCTTGTATGACAGCTGTACACAGAGACTCTATTCATTCAGTCCAAAGAGCACTTTCTTGGATGTAACTCCATGTTCAGAGTGTGCAAGGGATTAAGCAGCTTCAATTTTTTTTTTCTTCAAATTCCATCCTGAGAAAAATGTGGCAGTACAGTGGCTAGCATAACCGTCTATAATTTATAGGTACAAGTATATGCAACGTGTGTATTGAAAGCTTCTGTGTTGCGTTGTATTGCAGAACTACAACTACACCCATCTGTCAGCTGGAGATCTGCTGAGGGCAGAACGGGCCAGAGAAGGATCGGAATTTGGAGCGCTTATTGCCAGCTTTATCAAGGATGGCAAAATTGTCCCTGTGGAGATCACTATCAACTTAATTAGAATGGTGAGAAATGGTGAAACAACACACGCACACACAGCTGGTCTAGAATCATCTACTAATACCTCATAGTTAATTTGGCGTAACAGAATGCTGAGGTTTAACACCGACACATTGAACTTTGATGACATTAGTCTGACTAATACATGACTATTAGGCTTTACTTTTGTGCATGGAGCCTTTGATTCCACAAGGGGGCAGCAGTGTCTCTGCCAGAAGCCTGCTAGCCAGTGCTTTTCCCTTTTTTGTCATGGCTTTTATAAGTGACAAGCCAAATGGATTTTTCATATATCAAAGAACAAAACAACGTTTTGGTTTTTTGTTTATTTTTTCCTCATCAACAAACACTTAAGCAAATGTTTTTTTTCCCACCACCCTGAAGGCAATGGAAGAGACCATGAAAAAAGATGGACAAAAGTTTCGCTTCCTCATAGATGGCTTCCCCCGCAATGAGGACAACCTTCAGGGTTGGAACAGAGTCATGGATGGAAAAGCAGATGTCAAGTTTGTGCTTTTCTTTGACTGCAGCAATGAGGTACGCCATGGAAGTGCTGCAGCTGCAGTTTAGATGAACTTTTTGATTTTGATGACATTGACTGACTGACCTCTTGTGTTGTCTGTGCACAGGTTTGCATCAAGAGATGTTTAGAACGAGGAAAAAGTAGCGGACGTACAGATGACAACAGAGAAAGCTTGGAGAAACGGTGCGTTTTTGTGCTAATTCTCTTTTTCCATGACCTATTTTTCTCAACACCCACATGACTCATTTTGGCTTTTATATTTGCACCCCTTGTGTCATCTGACCCCAACTATGTTTTTTCCCCGGATAGAATCCAAACTTATCTACAGTCGACGCGACCGATCATCGAGCTGTACGAGAAGCAAGGCAAAGTACACTGTGTGGATGCCTCTCACTCTGTGGATGAGGTGAGTGAACTTGTGAACTGTACGTAAACACGTCAGTAGCTCAACTCCAAGTTGAAGCCAAAACAAGAAATTCTCCATTCCAAAAATCACAGTGAGAAAAGACTTTCATGCGATAAGTAAAGTTCAAATAGCCAAGCGGAAGTGGCACAGTGGTGCCAAGGTTTCCTCGCAGTTCGGACCTTTCTGGAGTTGCTTGCGAGAGTTTTCTTCAGGTAATCTGGCGTCCCCCTACATTCCAACAGTAACTGGAGAAAATCCACACAGGGACTCGGCTAGAAGGCCGGAGCCAAGAGTCGAACGCCGAATCTTAAAACTGATGTTGACTTTAAATATTATAATAATATAATAACAGCCTTAAAACAAACAAAAAAAGATGGTCTATAATTTAGCAGAAAACGTTTGATCGGTAATTCAATGTTTTTTTTAGTCCATCATTCATAGCCCCCCAAAAACACTTAATGGAGAAAAAGAAGTGTATCTTGATGTAGTTTCTGAATGTTTTGTATTTTATTTTGTTGATGCATTTTGGTGAGAGCTCAAATTTGATACAAGCAAGCTGCAATTATGCTGCCACTAGGTGGCAGCAGACAACTTAAATAGCATCTGCAGAACCTACTATCTTGATATTCACTCGAGTGTTCATCTTTTGTTCCCAAAAAATGTCAACCTTACATTGAAAACCAAAATACTTATGTAGTGACATGTATTTTTATTGTAGTCAATTGTTTCTTGCATATTCCCAATTCACAACATATTGTGGATATTCACAACAGCTGCAGAAGCAGGCTCTTGGGACATGGAATGTCACCTCTCTGGTTGGAAAGGACCCCAAGATGGTGCGTGAGGCAGAAAAGTTCAGACTAGACATAGTCGGACTTTCCTCCACACATAGTTTGGGCTCTGGTACAAGCCCTCTCGAGAGGGGCTGGACTCTCTTGCACTCTGGAGTTGCCCACGGTGTGAGGCGTCGAGCAGGTGTGGGCCTACTTATCCGGTTTGAGGACCTCAGCATCGCATCTCTGCTTTTTGCAGACGACGTGGTGCTGTTGGCTTCTTCAAGCCGTGATCTCCAGCTTTCACTGGAGCGGTTCGCAGCCGGGTGTGAAGCGGTCGGGGTGAGGGTCAGCACCTCTAAATCCGAGTCCATGGTCCTCGGTTGGAAAAGGGTGGAATGCCCTCTCCGGATCGGGGATGAGATCCTGCCCCAAGTGGAGGAGTTCAAGTATCTTGGGGTCTTGTTCACGAGTGAGGGCAAATTGGAGCGCGAGATCGACAGAGACTCTATTCGTGGTGACGAGAGAGCTGAGCCAAAAGGCAAAGCTCTCGATTTACCGGTCGATCTATGCTCCTACCCTCACCTATGGTCACGAGCTATGGGTCGTGACCGAAAGAACAAGATCCAGGATCCAAGCGGCCGAAATGAGTTTCCTCCGCAGGGTGTCCAGGCTCTCCCTTAGAGATAAGGTGAGAAGCTCGGTCATCCGGGAGAGACTCGGAGTAGAGCCGCTGCTCCTCCACGTTGAGAGGTACCAGATGAGGTGGCTCGGGCATCTCATCAGGATGCCTCCTGGACGCCTCCCTGGGGAGGTGCTCCAGGCATGTCCCACCGGTAGAAGACCAAGACGACCCAGGATGCGCTGGAGAGACTATGTCTCTCAGCTGGCCTGGGAACGTCTTGGGATCCCCCGGGATGAGCTGGATGAAGTGGCTGGGGAGAGGGAAGTCTGGGAGTCCCTCCTAAAGCTGCTGCCCCCGCCACCCGACCCTGGATAAGCGGAAGAAGATGGATAGATGGATATTCACAATTTGGCATTTGCATTTTGGCAAGTTTTTGGTGCATCTTTTCATCTGTTAGTCTCTGGAAAAACTTACCTTGCTTCCTTTGTGTTCGCATGCCGTAGCCATGTCCAATATAAGCGTGATGCTTTCTTTTTGTCAGCTTTCCTCCCATTTTTATTCGGCTTGCAGATCTTTCTCATCTTTTTCACTTTTCACATTGTTTTGCTTGAGGCAAAAAAAAAAAAAAAAAAAAGACAAGATTAAGTGGTTACTGTACCTTTCATTTGGACAAGTCCAGGTTTGTTTTGGTGACGTGTGCATAGTTGTGATGCAGAATTGTGTCGCCTCGTGCTCTCATTTCAAAACGTGCAACCATGTATTTCCAGCAGTAATACAAGGCAAAAAATTCAGGGAAAAGTATTCTAGCATTGCCACATTTTGTATCTTAAATTTTCGCTCGCAAAAATGCACCAAGGAATGGCTCATAGTAGCTTAAAAAGCTTCGAAGTCGTCTTCCGTGTACCATTGAACACTCCTCGCCTGTTTCTCTTCCAGGTCTTTGCTGACGTGAAACTCATCTTAGACAAAGAGGGTTGACTTCTTTCTCCTCAGCTGACAAGCAGCACTCATTTTTACCCTTATTAGTTTTTCTTTCTAGTACCTGCCAATTCTTCATAAGAATCGTAATATTTATATATGTCCATTCATGACTTGATACCTTCAGTTACCTTCGGGTATCCATTCTCTCCCTCAGGCAAGGCAAGGCAGATTTTATTTATATAGCGCATTTCATACACAAGGCAACTCAATGTACTTTACACAAGAGGGATTAAAAAACAAAGAACATAGAGCATAAAAAAGGGGAAAAAATACTGAATATAATGCTTACAAAATCTAAATCCCTCACAACAACACTTCACCTCCCCTCGGACTAACCAAGATCCCCCCCGCTCCTCCACCAACCGATAAAAGAACCAACTAGAATATGTCACACTCGCAGCTCTATTCTCGATCTCATCTTCACCAATCAACCCGCAGATTTATAAATATCTTATAAATATCTCGGAGTGCACTTCGACTCCCAACTCACCTACAAAAAAAAACATGTCATCACTCTCACTAATCATCTTGAACAGAAAATATGTCTATAACAAAATCAGGCCATATCTCACCCATAATGTCTCAAATATTTATCTAGTACATTCTATCATACTGTCTAACATATCATACTGTCTTCCCATTTGGTCTCTCACCACAAAAGAAAATCTGGATCCCATAGCCAGACTATACAATATATATATGCATAAATAATATATGGCAGACTATCAATCTGAACCCGTCACTTGCACGCTCCAATGCCTTTCAGAATTACACAATTCTCATGGCAATAAAACTCTTCTATTAACTACACACAAATTCTCTCCCACCTATATTTAATTCACTCATCCCAGGACCTCATCCGAACCCCAGCATACAAAAACAATTTTGGTCTAAACTCTTTTATCCGTGCATCTATTTGGATCTAGAATAAGATACCCCTTCAAATCAGATCAGCCACCTCTATTACGCAATTTAAACGGCTATACACACATTTTCTAATAACAAACCAAACTTGCACCCATTAACAATTATGTATATATTGTATTGAAATGTAATGTTATAGGAACCTGCTGTAAAACAGTTCTTGAACTGAGTCAGGCCAGTCCATGAAACTTTGATGTTACATATCGCCCTTTCCTTGAAATAAACCGAAACTGGTCTTTGTCTTAAAAATCCGCACTGGTTTATTTGATTGTTTTCCATTGTGTACAATGTGTAGGGTAGGATTTAATAATGAAAAGCTCACATGGAGTGACACTGGCCCATCTGCATTGTCTTCCATAGTTTGGAGAACTGCCTATAGGGATAAAATGTACTAATACCAACGAGCAGTGCTTTGCTTCATAAACGCTGCCATGCTTTTCAGACCAAATCATCACAAAATGTCTCAAACAAGAAGTCAGATAGCTGGAATCCTTTGCAATTAAAAAGTGTCATTATCCTGCCTTAGATGATCACGACCATGCTGCCAAGACCACGGCCGGACAGGCCTGACCAAAGTAGGGCTTTTCATGTTGACTACTGTACTTTGAAGTTTTGTGAAGTGCCACTCCGAGGAGTATTTGCAATGATCAGAACTACTCAATGCGCTTCATCATGCTCGCACTTCCTGTGATCATACAAGTTTGTCTGTATCTGCAGAAGATAAAACAGTTGTGAAAACATGACTTTTCCTTGTTTTCATTTCTTGGATTGATTTGCATCTGTGCATCTTAAGGGAACGTGTCCAAAATTTGTTTGACGCTAATTTTACACTGCTGCAATAATAGAAATATTCAAATAGGTTTTTAAACGTCAGATCCAAAAGGGGATGATTTCACTTTGATCAAAATAATAGTTTTTAGCTTCATTTGTTAAAACATAACTTATTGACTTTGCCTTGTGTCTCTTGTTGTTTTTCTTGGGTGTGGTGGTTTCTTGGATTTCCAATAAGCAGCGCCTGGGGGTAGGACTTATCTATTTTTTATTTTTTATTGTGCTACTGTAATCAGTCTTTTACCATGGGAGTGTACATGTGAAAGACAAGAATACTGTTGCGGTATGCATATTTATTCCTATTTCATAAATATAAATATATATTACGTATTCTGGAGTTACAAAGATGTGATTAAATATAAGCAACATTCCTGAGCATGTGTTAGCTTGTCTGCATTTTAAGAGCGGCATACAGTGAACAACTAACAAAAAGCACAACTGTACATAGCATTTACATTAAGGGTCGCTCGGCACAGTAGCCAATAAAATGTTCGAATATTAAGGCACTATTAACACACATAGTACGGTCCAAAATGTCAGAAAATATCGTAGCACCTAAATTGGGACAATATGGCAAAGTAATTTTGAATATAAATAATCGATTTCTTTTTACATCAACGGGGCACATGTTTTAGAGTACTTTTCAACATGTTAGTCAGAAAAAAAAAATTGAATATTATGAAGACTTTTTGAATAACAGCAATATGTGTGCAAAATACCAATGATGGCTTATGAAAAGATTATACTGTACATATGAAGCAAAATACAAATGGATATCAGTCTGTACACAAAATCAAAGTTACAGGAACAAACAGCTCACTGTGGGCACGAAAACCAAGAGTCAACATATCCATGCTCTGCCAGCAGATGGCAATCTTATTTACAACAAAAATGATAACGTTGGTGGGCAAACCAAAAATGTACCAATACTGGAGCAAACCGTAAGTTATTTTGAAAGTAAAATGTTAATGGGGGAAAAAAAACCCATTGTGTTCAAATTCACAGTCCAAATGTACATTCACCTATTTGAGGTGTTCAAGAATAAACTCTGAAATACTTAAAATAGTCAAACATTGACAAATAATGGTTCTTTGGATTTGCAAAAATTATTATTGTACATATTTTTTTTTACAATACATTGGCCGATGAATAAAATA
Organism: Syngnathus floridae; assembly: GCF_059516105.1. Lineage (NCBI taxonomy): Eukaryota > Metazoa > Chordata > Actinopteri > Syngnathiformes > Syngnathidae > Syngnathus > Syngnathus floridae. The sequence continues at coordinate 8,482,692 of NC_142426.1, read as the reverse complement.
AGTGGGTGGGTGTCGCAATCAGCAAGTCCCAGTAGGGCGGTACTGCGCTTTGGTGTTAGTGATGGCGCCGTGTTTCTGTCGGAGATGAAGTCTCAGCTGACTCTTGTGTCTGAAGTGGAGGTCACACTTTTCACACTGCCGAACAAAGGACACGATCTTAAACCATGCGAAATTTCGTACATATTCAAAAGTGGAAACGTAACATTGGAATTTTAAGTTGGCTAATAAATTGACAGAAACAAGCAAATTTCAATTGAGACCAGTTGAATATATATAATGTTATTATTTTGCAAGGATGTCTACATGTAAAAAAATAATGAAACGTTTATTAAGTCAAGTTTCGTTCGCCATTTGGAGATTGGCTTACTGATATTTTGCAACTTTACTAAATTTAAGTTCCATGTCAGCTCAGATCCTTCCTTCCCAATATCCATTTGGATTACCCCTGGACGGAAATGGGATTACTCTGTGACAAAGTGGATAAAGAGAGCAGAAATGCCAGGAGCACTTACGTGGTAAGGCTTTTCTCCAGTATGAATGCGCATATGACTCTTGAGCGTCTGTAGGTGGCGAAAGTGAGTTCCGCAGATTTCACAAGGGTATGGCTTTTCTCCTGTGTGAATTAGCACGTGAGCGCGAAGGTGGGCAACCTGCCAAAATCAACAAAATGAATCGTTAAACAATGCCCTAATGTTGAACACTTAATGAGGCCGTGGATAATTAGGCGATTTCCCTTAGTCTATCCAAAAACTATTATTAAAGAGACTCAGATTTCACACTGTTTCTAAATACCCTCAACGCTAAAGACCAATCCGGAGTGAACTCTTGTTAGACAAAGTTTGGCTGAATGTTTTGGTGTTGAACAAAACAGTACAACGTTGATCATGTTTTATCACGTGTGGAAGGTCTAAAATGTAAATCTGTTTTTGATCATCTCTGGTTGTTAGAGAACTTGTATGTAAGAAAGGACTAGACTGTCACCTGGACAAATCTGGAACCACATGTCTCGCATTTATATGGCTTCTCCCCAGAATGGATGCGGGTGTGGGTCTTCAGATTAGCTGGCCGGTTGAACTGAGCTCCGCAGATGTTGCAGCAGTATGGCTTTGCACCTACGATAACGACTTCAGTTTACACATATGTATAAAATATATCATTTTTATACATGCAGGCCAAGTGATGGATGATTGGAAGCAGTTATCTCAATTGTATACGGTGGATATAAAAAGTCTACACACCCCTGTTTGAATAACATCTTTGAAAGCTAAAAAAAAAAAAGACCTTGAGGCCTATAATCTGTACAACTAAAATGAATTTTTTAAAAATCTTTTCCAGAAGGGAAGTAAAAACAAAGGACTGTAATAATGTGGTTGCACAAGTCATGTTAAATGACAGTCAGCAAACACCTGCCACCATTTAAAGTGCCTTCGATTGACCACAAATACATTTCAGATGTTGTAGAACGCTTTTCCTGATGGGTTTTGCTTCCCCCCTGAAGATTCTGTGCCTCACATTGCTATTTTGTACTCTTCATGATTTCTTCCAGCTGAAGAAAACAGGCCCAAAGCATAATCCTGCCATCACCATGCTTCACTCTAGCTATGATTTAGTGATGAGCGGCATCTGTGCTGAACATACCTTTTGTAATTATAGCCAAAAACAAAATCTTGAAAAATATGCTAGACAAAATGATGTAGTGAATGCTGAGATCACATTATTGTTGAGAAAAAAATATATTTATATACAGTAGGTCTAATTTCTGAGTGGTGCAAAAACCTGGCATTTGAGCAGGGGTGTGTAGACTTTTTATATTTACTATATAGGGTGTTTTTCTTTTACATTGTTTTAACTGCTGTTCATTGTTCTATGATGACAATTACAAAAAACAAAAAAATGTTACAAAGTGGGCAATTGCGACTTACCCGTGTGAACAGTTTTGTGGCTAGCTAGGTTGCCTTTGTAGCGGAAAGCAGCCTGACAACAGTCGCACTTGTATGGCTTCTTTCTGTGGACTTGGGCCGTGTGGTCTTTGGGGCAATCGTCTTCCGGGAAGCTCTCTGGAAGTAAAAGATGTGGTCACTACGTCTTGTTTTGGATCTCGTGTAAATAGTGGGTGGGGTTGTAGTTACCACAGCTGGAGAGCGAGAACTTTGATTCTCTGCAGTAAGAGTCGGGAAAGAGATGAGTGGCCTCCACCTGTTGAGGGCTATCACAACCGCAGGAGGTGCATTTGCGGTGGCTGGAAGAGAAGGACAGCATTCGGGAATTGAACATTATGGGCTGGGTAGTCGGGCTCATTTTCAAAATCATTCACTCGTTCCCTGCTCCCCATATTTAGTCCTCGATGTTCAATGTGGGCTCCCTCTAGTGTTGTATGAAAGAACTGCTTCAGTTCAGTTGTATTTCACTTTTACGCGCATTCAATTGATTCCTTGTCCCTTTTATTTTGTGTACTTTGCATAATTTAGGATGTAATCTTACCTATCAACAGTTATGGTGTTTTCTTCTCTGTGTTCACTGGTTGCTTCTTCCGTTTGGGGTTCCCTTTGGTCTCCGCCAGTCCTGCACGGACTAAGCGAAGGGGATCCGCTTTCAAGGTTGCCTCTGGGGGCATCCGTTTCCTTGTTCACAGAGGTTTGATTCATCACGATGAATTTGTACTTCTTCCAATTCCGGACTTTGGCTTCTTTGGGGCAATCTGGGGGCTGTTTGAGGCTCAGGGTGGCGTTTCTGCTGCTGCTCGACTCGGTGGGCGAGTTGGGCTGACAGTCGGATCTGAGGGGGCTCTGGGGGCTGCAAATCACGCCTTTGCCAAAACCTAGAGACGCTCTATGGCAGTTAGCAAGAGGGTGCTGAACACCGTCTTCCTCCATGTGGGTGGCGGGTCGAACAATAGTGGGGTGGAAACCAATAATGGCCGATGACTCCTTGTGAGGCACGTTGGTGCTCGGAACTTGCAAAAATGGTTTCTGGGGCAAGGAGGACGATCTGGGAGGGGTGACATTCGGTTGGCAATCTTCGGGCTTGCTAGCGGAGATGTGGCGATCGCCATACACGTGATAGGAGCCCGAGGTGTTGATACCTCGAAAAACACTGTAACCCCTGCACTCCTGAAGAGGGGGCGACGTAGCCATGTATCTGTTTTTGACATCTAGGTCTGTCACGTGAATGGGCCTTGGCATGGAGAGTTGCTCGGTCCGCACCTCTTCGGCGTGTACATTTAAAGATGGCCTGGAGAGACATAATTGGTCATTTGTCGCTGATTCCGCTTAACAGTTTTACAACTATTTGTCGACCCCACAAGAGATTTTGCCTCTATTAATAGTTTTAAACCAAAATATGATCCCCCGAGTGTTTAATATAATTCCATACTTATCTTTCAACAGAAAGACTCTTCATGACAACCCAGGCTAAACTTAGCTTTCAGCAAATTACAAATCCCCACCTACTCACTACTTGTCAGTAGTTCTACTTGTACCTAGTCATAGATTTTTCTTTTTAGTTATTGGCTAAAAATAAACCCTCACCCATTCCCCGTTTTTTTGCCCGTTAACACGTTACAAGATGTTATCAAAGCCTTGTCCAACCAACCATGCGTGCTGCTCTGGTTACCTGGACTTGATGAACCTGTGACAGGTGTCAGCCACGTGCTCCATCTTGAGGTACAAGGCTGTGTTCATGGTGCCCACCAGCATGTTGTCCGTCAAATTCAGACAAGATGTGTACATGAAGTCCAGGAGGTTCAAGAAACTCTTGGAATCTATTTTGGGGTCCAAGCTAATAACACTGAGGTTTGTGTTCTCAGGGTTCATGAAGACCGAATAAAAGAAGCCACTAGAAGGAAAGCACTAGAGTCAGGATCATTGTCCACATTGCTTCCTGCATTTCTGTATTACCTGCAGGCCACCAAGATAGCCTTGTGAGCGTAAAAATGCTGTCCGTCCACTTGAATGGTGACATCGGTCAGGATATTCCTGCTACGGAGGCGGTTGAAGTTGAGTAGAACGTCACCTGCGTGGCGCGTAAATTGAACACACCCATTTGCAGTCATCGCCGTGCGCTGAAAACTAAGCAAAAGGATGAAATTATTTTTTCATCTTGATTAGGATTTTCATTCACTATGACTTATATTTGTTGCTCACGTTTGGCATTGCCTAGACTAAACAAAAATACAGCACTGATGGGACTGCAACAATCAATCAAATATTTTAAATAATTAGACCCCCTGACTAACGGACTATTACAGTATTATTGGATGGAAAGTTAGGATAGCGACCCCAAGTGGACAGCAAGAATATCTACACCTCACATGGCGCACACACATTTTTTTGGAGTGCGAAAATAGTGATGCATTTTTCCTTCTTATTAGATTTGATTTTTTGTTTTTTTGTTTTATGCAGAGTCTACTTTTATTCTTGAATGATTGGTCGACTAAAAAAACATTTTAAAGTCAAATATTTTTGGACTACATTTTGTGTTTTCCTTGTTTTAAGGCCTTTTTTGTTACCCCTCCACACAGTTCTGAAATATTTTCCCGTCAGAAAAATCTAATCTGAACTCATGGCACTTGATTATTACTTACAGATATTAGGTTGCACATTGCACAGTCGATTGCTTAGATATGTTGTGATGAATTTCTTCCTCTGAGTGCAACTTGTGGCAAAAAGGAAGCTAGTGAGTTGACAGTAAGCAATCTCTCACCAGGAGGCGGCAGAATTGTAAAGAGAATAAGAACTGTAACCTCCTTGCCTTGATCTCATTTACTACAATTATAGTGTTATTGCACCCCTTATAAACGCTATTACATATACGCTCAATGACTCAGCTACAAAAATGTGAACTTCCAAGATATAATACTGATAGAATAGAAAAAATATATATAAATGGATTGGATAAAAATATTAAGCCCACATTTCTGATTTTCTATCTAAAACTAACATTCGACTTTTTTTCCCCGTCTTCTCAATCTGAAATCAGCGCAACTTCCAATGTTGCGTTCAAGGACACTCGCTTTGGCTGTTCAGTAACTTTAGGGGGGTGGGGGGGTTGCGCACCGAGCAAGTCAGGCCCTGAACACAACAACGGTCCGTTCAAGTTCAGACTCCGCCATAATTAGTTTGTCTTGGAAATTGCGTTAGAAGGAGGAAAACGCGTCTTCAGTTGTGTTTTGTTCTGTTTACTTGGCGGTGGAAACGACGCTCAAACCAGACAGACCGGTCGGATCCGATTGTGCCACGTTTAGTGACAGCAGGGTCGTAAAAAGTTGACCAAGCATGAGCGCTTACATAAAAGAAAAGGCAAGCCAATTCGGCATCAATTCTGAGTCATAAGTCCAACTTTCTCCAACAGGCTCAAGCACATGTCAACAAACCAGATCCACACTTAAACAGTCACAAATAAGAAGGTTGTAGCTATAATAGCGCTACTGTTAATATGTCTCATATAGGAAATATGAATCAGCGAGCCAGTCGAGTAAGACAAGCCCAAAGTTGTGCTTCTGTGTGGGGAAAACGAAGGCGGAGTAGGGAGAAGAAAAAAAAAACTAACCTTGTAAAAAGTTTCCTCGAAAATCCAAGCCGCTCCACTTCTGTGAATCCAGTTCTAAGAAACTGAGCTGCTCAATTCTCGGAATTTCAACATTGGATCGTACCATTTTCTGGGCGGCGGGGTAGTCTCGGGAAAAAAACACCACCCTCTTTCTAACACGTTGTTCATTGAGAGTACACAGCATATCGTAAACATCGTATATAACAACTCGATCTACTTATATTTGTTATTTGTGTCGTATTAACTACCAATACTGTCGTGTTTTCGAGTGCTTCGTCGACGTTCCCGAGCAGTGGAACATTCCGACTAAGCGGTCAGCTGACCAAGTTATAAATACTGAGAGGAAAATGAGAACATGTTGAACTTGTGGCCCGCACACTCGTTCTCAATCGCACAAGTCAAGTCTCATTACGGAATTTACAATTTTTCATCATGTAATACACGTGTTACTTACGTTGTTATAAATGATCATAATCATCTGCAATAGTTGCATAAGTACCTAAGTCTTGACACTTATTTTAACTGGTAAACTTTATAATGTTTTGAGCATTATGCATAACAAACTTTATGCATCAACTCAGATTCGCAACGCCGATAGATCAATTGATAGAATTTTATTGTCAATAGAGCACGAATGACATTTTACATAGATTTAATTTTGTTGGAATGCACACGTCGATAAACTTGTCGAATCTTGAAAATAAATTTGCACGCGTACACCAAGTGCTTAACTTTCCACCTGCGCTCGCCTTCGCTTATCTGTTCCCACCACTTCCTGTCTCACCACCCCACAGCTGCATATCTAAGTATTACAAGGTGCAAGTCCCACTGTTTCACAATACATGTGTTAGTAAAGCTCGGACTGAATGACCTTAGAAGGAGAATCAACGAATATTCGTATCACATCGCATAAGTTAAAAAAAAACAAAAATAGCACAGTGTTCAAATTTGGAATTGGCAGCTGCATGCTCATAAACAAGTGCGTAAGGGAAATGCCACTTCCCCTCTTAGTCATAAAAGACCGATCATGATGCATTGCAACTTTTCACATGCATTCACCGGCACGCCACTATAGTGCTGCACATTTGATTGACATGCTGTGCCATTGAAGTCCATAAAAGAATCACTCAGTCATTGTGGAAAATGTAGTAACATAATGAAACTATAAAGTCTTATTGTAAGTGGCCAAATATTTGCACACACCACTATAATAATATGTGTCTTGAAATGTGTTTCAAAGGAGGCGGAAATAGTCTGGATAGTCAGATGAAGTATTTACACTTGTTACCAAGTGAAGGTTCCCCACGTGCTCATACTATGCTAACATTAGCCACCCAGTCAGCAATTTTAAATTATATGCCGTTTGATTACAGTTAATTTATTAGGGTTGGGCAAGACTTCCTATTTATTACGCTATCTACTTCATACACTGTAAATTAGTTTGGTGAATTGGATGTATTGCAATGACGACGCAAACACACTCCAGTCTAATCGAATGTTTTACACAATGTTGAGAGCATATTAAGAGATATAAACTATTGATGTTCCTGTTACTATGGCAACAAAAAGTCTATAGCTGGTTAATGTTTTCATCTAAGATGCTTTTACCTTGAGGTAATGTTAGAAATATAAAGACAGCCAGGCAATAACAATCAGAAGCATTACACCGCTAATGCTTTTTTTCTTTTTTTAGTGAATAGCACATTTTGATGCTACTTTTATTGGTATTACAGGACAGAATCACAGAAACAAACATTGCATATTGCATTTTTATTCATCAAGTTCCTCTAATTTTAATGCGTCTTGTAAATTTGACATACCGCAGAGAAGAGTGTTGTTAACGACCCTGTCAAATTTGAACGTTTTAAAAAAAGAAAAAAAAATGGCGTGTATATGAACTGAGTCTTCTAAATCATAAAAAATCAGTTCTCTCTGCTATCAACCACTGTGATTATTTTTTTGGGTCACAAAACAAAACATTTCGAAGCCTCCGGTGGCTGAAAGATACAACACTTTTCCATGCCAAGAAAACAAGACGCCGTAAAATGGTCACGCTGGACCACGTGCTGCCTGGCAAGAAAATAAGTCCCCACCTCACCCCATGCTCTTCTGCCTCTCTCGGAGTGCTGTGCATGCACTCGTGGCCAACAACGAGGCGCTCTTAAGTGGCCACACTAGCACATAGGAAAAAAACCATAAATAAATTTTAAAATAAATAAATAAATTTAAAAATAAATAAATAAATTATATATATATAATATTAAAAAGCTATTTTTGTGTGTTTTATATGTATTAAAAAGGAGGGGGGTAATTTGTCTGTGTTAACAAGCGCACCCAACCCCCTCAAATGAACTCAGCTGACCCAGGGCTTAGATGCAGACGCATATCTACGTGCCTGTCCCAAAACATGACCCAGGCACATGGTTGCCTGACAGGGATCAAAGGTCACGTCAGTAAAATATGACTCTGAAACTAGTTTGGTCTTCACACACATATAGCCAGAGGGGGGAAGGGGGCAGGTATTCATTCCTCTTCAAGCAACCTTGCACTTGAGAGCAGAATTACAGCAACTAAAAAAAAAAAAAAAGAAGAAATCCCACAACGTGACTACTTGTAAGAGTTTCTAAATGCCCGCCTTACGGCAAAAGTATTCTTAAAAGGGAACAGAACAATGATTTGAATAAACAAGCCCTCCAAATACCTGCCTTTTTTATTTATAGCATCGTAACCCAGTGCCTTTTTTCGTAGCCGTTGCCAAGGTGCATGTTGTTCACCGTGTTGAAACACTCCAGCGAGTATGGAAATTCTATGCGAGCTGTGTGTTTTGAACTTTGAGCCGCTTTAATTACGTATGTCCAAAGCTTACAGGGAGTTGACTTGCAGGTGGTATGCAGCCTTTGCATCATTATTCACATGACCCTCATGCATCAAGTAAGTGCTACTGTTGCCTTCAAACAGGCTCTCGAAATGCAATTAACATTTACAGTTTTTAAAATGAAAGGGTTTTGCCTTTATCTGTTTTGTTGTAAAAGCCCATCTGTTACGTTTCGTCGTTCTTCCAACCGTTTATCCTCACTAGGATCACAGAAACATAAAAATCCGAAATGTAGAATGCATTGAAAATAAAATAAAAAAATTAAAAACGACCAATTACATTAGAATTGCATTTTTAATTGAGAATGATATAAACAAAACAACAGGAATTAACATTTAAAGAAAAATAATCAATTTAATTAGAACTGCACAACCAAACAAATACATAAAATGGAAAAAATAGGTCTGTTATGAAATAAAATAAATACAGAACCAAAAATATGAAACATGAATTAAATTAAAGAAATAAATACAGGTAAAATAAATAAAATAAATACAGAACCAAAAATATGAAACATAAATTAAATTAAAGAATTAAATACAGATAAAATAAATACAGAACCAAAAATATTAAACATAAATTAAATTAAAGAATTAAATACAGTTAAGCACACAATTACAACTTTAATTTGAAATGAACATTTAAATTTTAAATTAAAATTCACAGAACAAACACAAGTATAATAACGTCAACAAGTATCAATGCATCTATTGTAACATACATATTCTAATCAATTTCATATCCTTGCTGACACAACTGGTGACTTCTCTTATAGCTGCTTTGACAACACTGCTCCAGACCACCAGAGTAGTGAACCGTAACAATTTTATTCTCCTCATTACAACTGTAGAAACAACTATTTCTATTGATGACAACAAGTCAATTGTCAAGCAATGGCCTGTCTTCTCAAAGTCAGCCATGTCTGAAGTGTATTGGCGTCTGCAGGGCATTCACAAGAATGGCGGCCTTGTTGTACATACCAAAGAATGCATGCTCACTCGTCACCGGCTAAATGGATTAAGTTTAGAGTGGAAGGTTTAGTTGACGGATCCACACAATTAGTGAGTAATAAGCAGAGAGACAACAGTTTCTCTTTATCCTTTTATATGCCCTTTTGTAATGCTTTTTTCCAGTATATTGAATAAATATCCGGCAACTAAAGAGTAAAAAAAGAAAAAAGTCACAGTGAGGAATTGATCATACTGTACCTTGCTTATATGGATTGTTAAGCAATAAGCAATGCACAAAACAAACAAAAACACATTACACCTCCCTCTTTTTTTTTTTTTACTGTGGAAAAGTACCAGGGTACACCATGTCGACATGGCAGATTCCCCTGTTGTTTTACAGCAAAGCCTGTGGATTGGTTGGTGTAGGGGGGGGGGCTGCCCGTGCATAAACAGGGGGGTGTGGTGTGTGTGCGTGTGTATATGCATATGTGTGCATGTGTGTATGTGTTCATGCATGTGAGAGGCAGAGGAATGTTATTGATGTTTTCCTGGGCACCTCTCCAGTAGCTGAGGTTTGGACGCGTAGCGTCGTAATAGAGAAGCTGGGAACATATTCGGAGGGAGGGTAAATAATTTGGGCCATGTATTGTGTTTCGACAAGCTCGTTCAGCGACACAAAGACTTCCGCGATTGAAAAATTCGGAATTTCTCTCCGTTTATCACTCGGGTGATGAAACGTGCAAATTCTCCGTGACTGTACTGAAGTAGATTTTCTATTTGACTTTTTATTTGCACATGATATGATAGATTATAATATTCTGAAATGTAAGTGTAAATATCTATCCTGCGTCTATCTACTGTTTCAGCCCCTATTGAAGATGCTCGTTGGGATGTTACTGAAAACATCGGAGGACTTCCTTGAAGCACATGTCCATCCTGTCATTATGGGGAACTGCCACCTCATAATAACAGGGTGGGCACATTCAAAATGTTCAGTATGATGAGAATACAATATTCATGATTAAAATGACAACGAAAGTTCAAGTGCGGTTAGCTGAGTAGCTGCGGGTCATACCACAATCACAGACGCAAGGGAAAATACGAAATAAATTGAAGGAAAGACATTTTTTGAAACCTCATTTGCTGATATGTGTGTAAATGTTTTGCCTTTTTTTAATAAGAGCTGAGCATTTCCGTGTTTTTCATGATGACTGGGTGATTCCGATGTCATTGTGGCCGTGGCCTCTAAAGCCAAATGGTTTGCCCCTTTGCTCCCGAACACTCTGTAGAAACTCCACACAAAGTGAGGTGGGCTGTTGTTTAATGTCACTGAAATGTAAACAGTGGCTCTGGAAGGTGCTGGAAGGTAGCCGGCTGTCGTGTTTACTGCATGTTTACTCAATGATCCAGGAGAAAGGCCAAGCGGGAGAGTGGGCGGAGAAAAAAATACTTCAAATAAGAGTCCGTTTATTTCTGTTTCGGAGATAACACAAACATTTGGAAAGGGAAATTCTTGAAAGTAGAATTTCAATAGTTGTGTCAAAGTAATAGGTAGGATGGTCCCCTAGTGGTTCTAGCAGCCTATCGCACAGTTTTGAGATTTAGATGTTGAAACGTTTGTCTCCAATCAACAGTTGCGGTTCTATTTTTGCAGTTCAAACGTGAAAGATGCTGGCCGGAATAGCATCCATTTTTCCCAGGAGACACGCCCACAGCATTTAAAGGCCAACGTGTGTGTGTTGCCTGTTGGGTTCATTCAACACTTAGCTTAAATCGTCCATAAGTGTTCGTGCTAGTGTGAATGGATATTTGTCTCCGTGTGTCCTGTTTGCTGAAATTGCCAATGATAACGAGGGCTGTCGTTCTAAATGAGATGATTTTATCTCAGCTGAAGAAGCTCAGCAAGAACAGAGCTGACACTGTTGTCTTGCGGTACAACTGCCTACTTTTCCCATGAAAGATGTCGTCATATGACGAGCATGTGATGTTTCATTTCCAAAAAGGACAGATTCATTCCATTCCGCCCTCATGCTTGCTTTATTGATAGTAAATAATCCACGTTGAATTGACAGCACAAGGACACTTGAGGAAGCTTGCAGGCTGGAGGTGACGACCACAAACTGAAAGGCGGATAAATAGATGGATAGATAGGTAGGTAGGTAGGTAGGTAGGTAGGTAGGTAGGTAGGTAGGTAGGTAGGTAGGTAGGTAGGTAGGTAGGTAGGTAGGTAGGAAGATACGTAGATAGATAGATAGATACGTAGGTAGGTAGGTAGGTAGGTAGGTAGGTAGGTAGGTAGGTAGGTAGGTAGGTAGGTAGGTAGGTAGGTAGATACGTAGATAGATACGTAGGTAGGTAGGTAGGTAGGTAGGTAGGTAGGTAGGTAGGTAGGTAGGTAGGTAGGTAGGTAGGTAGGTAGGTAGATGGATACGTAGATAGATGGATACGTAGATAGATGGATACGTAGATAGATACGTAGATAGATACGTAGATAGATACGTAGATAGATACGTAGATAGATACGTAGATAGATACGTAGATAGATACGTAGATAGATACGTAGATAGATACGTAGATAGATACGTAGATAGATACGTAGATACGTAGATAGATACGTAGATAGATACGTAGATAGATACGTAGATAGATACGTAGATAGATACGTAGATAGATACGTAGATAGATACGTAGATAGATAGGTAGATAGATAGGTAGATAGATAGGTAGATAGATAGGTAGATAGATACGTAGATAGATAGATAGATAGATACGTAGGTAGGTAGGTAGGTAGGTAGGTAGGTAGGTAGGTATGTAGGTAGGTAGATACGTAGATAGATGGATACGTAGATAGATGGATACGTAGATAGATGGATACGTAGATAGATGGATAGATACGTAGATAGATACGTAGATAGATACGTAGATAGATACGTAGATAGATACGTAGATACGTAGATAGATACGTAGATAGATACGTAGATAGATAGATAGATAGATAGATAGATAGATAGATACGTAGATAGATACGTAGATAGATACGTAGATAGATACGTAGATAGATACGTAGATAGATACGTAGATAGATACGTAGATAGATACGTAGATAGATACGTAGATAGATAGATAGATAGATAGATAGATAGATAGATAGATAGATAGATAGATAAGCGTCACGCACCAGTTATATAAAAATAAACAAATCAAAAAAAATATCAATCATGTCAACCCACTCGATAATATTGAAATGTCTTCTTGTTTTTTCCGCGTAAATCACAGTCAGGTTCAGCTGCTTTCCGTGGAACATTCCTTGCACGTTTATGCCACAGATTCATCCTTGACCTCGAGCAAGGGTTACAACATAGGCAGGCCAGCGTGAGGTAAATATCACAGTGTCCTACCAGGGTGCGAGCTGCCTCGGACTTCTGCCAAATATTATATATCACCATGCAACCTGAACTCTGTATTTGAAAAGAGTGGTCAACGACAGGGCACATTTCTTTCTGTGCCATCCTGATGGCCTCGGGTCTTTCATTGTGAGTTGGGAAAAACACAAATTGCCGTTACAAAAGCACCTTTATGAAATTGAGTTTTCAGTGATTTCAACAACTATTTGATGTGCTTGTTATCACAGTTTAAAGTAAAAAAAAAAACATCCTGGAGCGAGCAGTGTGCTACTGACGCAGGATGATCAGAAAAACAGGTTAATGTGTAATCTATGTAGTGTGTGTGTGTGTGTGAACGTGTGTGTGCATGTTGCTCAGCAAATGTGGTGTCCTCCAGCACTGGATTTGTGCCACCCTCTGCAAGATGGTGTGGAAGATTCACGTGGATTGCTTGACAGCTAAAAAACATGCACTACTCGTCCCAGGAATGCTTGCACAACATGAAAAATGGAAAAAGCTCAAGTGGAGAGCGCCAAGCACATGGCTTTGCCTCTAATCCTTCATGTAACAACAAAGTTCAACTTTGACTTCAAGTTGTTGAACGTCCTTCAAGCCTTTGAACAACTTGAAGTCTGTACGGGTAACGCTTCATCACTCTCTGAAGCATTCGCGGAAACGAGCTTTTGCCGATGTCGAGTTGCAGTAGAGCCCAATTTGTGCGAATGCGTGAAATAACCGTCATTTTATTTGAAAATAAATTAGATGTGTCAACTTCCATGACCCTTACAAAACTCTCTACCGTTTGTCATGTGTTATAAATTCAGTTTTCTAAGTGTCTCATTGCACAAACATAAGTGTAGTATCATTATGGCGCTCAAAAAAAAAAAAAAAAACGTACTTCCCAAACCTCAAGACCACAAAATGATGCAACAGTTATTCCCGTATGAGTGGGTTGATTCTAAAGTATCTCACGATCTTCCAGTCTGACAAATAGTTTCACACTCGCGTTTGAGTTCCTTATTCTCTGAAAGCATTGCATTTTTAATTTTTACCTCGAAAGGCCCTGACGAGCCAGGAAAATACGAGTCATAATATAGCAATGGATTCAAAAGAAAGCACTTTGAGGAAAAAGATTCCAGATGGGGAAAACCTCAGTGAGCAAGTTATTGCCTAATTAAATATCATTTGAAAAGTTTGCATCCAATTGCGGGAAGCATTTGAGACATTTCGAGCGTTATATCTGTACTAGTTTGACCTTTGGTTAAATAACCTCTGTGTTCAATGGCTTCAGCTTTGCAAAACATGTGTTCGATGTTGTAGTGGGAAGTACTAGGTGTTACGCTAGTCGCAGTTCAACAAGCTGTTTATTACACACCCATAACCAGCTTCAGAAGTCGCTGCTATTGAGCTTTCCTGGGTGGCCGGCCGATCAATATGTGCACACTCTGTCCTGAATCAAGCGCTCGCTCACGGGCTACATGATTCAAGGTCAGGCTATAAATTGTGGCGAATCTAGTCGGAGGGCTCGGAGTTGAAAGAAGATAGCATATGTGGCGTTATATGCCTCGTAGCGCTGGTTAATTTATTATCTTGGGAGATGGATGATCATAGTGAGTGATGCTGTGTAGGAATTTTTTTTTTTTCCTTGTGTAGATTTGTTTGTTTCCTCAGTGTTGTTGTTGTTGTCTCTGTTTTTCCATTGGCCCAAAGGGCAGGCCCTGTAAACTGTGTTGTTTCACAATTTTTTTTTTTAATGCTTCTGTTTTCCTTGTTAAGGCATAAACACAATATTTTTCCATTTGAATGATTTTTTTTTGCCTGAATCGCAATGGTCTAGAAGGGCACTTTGGGATGCGTGTCAGAAATGGCTCTGGATTTGAACGGCCATGATATTCTCTTGTTTATTATTATGCTGCCAAACTGCTGTGGTTTGAGGGACCATGAATGAATTGTCAGAATTTGCCCTGGATTTAAAAAAAAATAATACCTCCATTCATTTTCTGCACTATTTGTCCTCATTAATATCATGGGTAAACTATGGCCGCTCTGCAGCTGGACCAAAAGTAGGTTACATTTTGGGCTGGTCACCAGTCGGACCATATATTAGCTGGAATCACTGCCTAGTGTCACTTCAACTGTGCAGGGGCATTTTACGAGACAACCGTTGACCGATGGATTTCTGTTTTTGTGCTGACTACGTGTTGAGATTAAATAGTCCGGCTCCAAAGATATCCTAGCATACATTTCGTCCCCTGAAACAACACAGTCAAACACTGTACAATGTTATAAACAACTGCTGGCGTAAGAGAAATGGGAATTTTAAAAAGCGCATCAAACACCATACCACAGGAGGACCATTCATCTTTGGGTCACGGGATAGAATTCCAGCTCGTCTCTTTAGTTTCACAAGCCCTGTCAAGGACCACACGTGAAACCTGAGCATGTGGTAAATAAGTCCCTCGCACAGCGGCGGCGGGGTGTTGTGATCATCGGTTCTTTGGTCACAAGCCAGCAGGGCCAGTGCCCCCGGCTTTGCATTCGACACCCGCGGGTGACAGACTTCCATGGCTGGCAAGTGTCTGCAGCCTGGATCACTTGTCCCCCACGGGGTCAAAACACAGACTGAGACAGATTTTCCCATTTCACTATACCACTTGTCCTAACTTGACAAATATGTGTGAATATTCAATATTTATTTAATAACATGACATCATCTGTAACAATTTAATGGCCAGATACAATATTATTATTAAATGCATGAATGTCTGCTTGTCTTTTGATCTGTTATGCTCTGATCAACCAATTAAAGGACAGGAAAAATGAGAACCTTATTTTGGGCCAAGGCCAAATTTGAAATCTGATAAACAGTAGTCAGCCAGAACTACTGATTCTGAAGGCCCTGAAACGTTAACATTGATGTGGCAACTCCAAGCAAAACGTTGTCGGCATCTCAGTAGCTGACAACACAATGAATTGCTCGATTTTTTTTTTTTTTCCAAGGCGTCCGCTGTCCGTCATCTGAACGCTGACGATCCTCAATGCGGTCAGAGAGTTCACAAATAGTTTGCCGTCTGCACACAGGAGATCAGGGTGGGTTAGAAAGATCACATTCCTCTCCCAGAACATATGGGGATGGATATAAAGCAGGGAGCTCTGCCCAAACCAGAAATGGCTAACGAGGAATCAAGACTGACAAAGTCAGCTATAAAAATCACGATTTTTTTTTTTTTTTTTTTTTTTTTTTTGCAGCTGTCATGTTTGTCATGTTGCTTTGTGCAACCCTACAGAATACTTTTTGATTCTGTACTTCCTCTATGCCTTCTCTCTAAGACATTTTCTCTGAAGCCTCATTTTGTCTCTCGCAGTTGTGCTGAAACTTTGACTTCCAGTCGGAATTCGAGAGAAATTAACCTAATAATATCCCTAACATTTATATTTTTGCATCATTTTTTTTTTAGATAGGCTTCTGCGTGACACTTTTATATAAATTCTAGAAAATAAACAGCTAGGCATCCTGTTATTAGTGAAAAACACAGCTGAAAAGAACACATGAATATTATCTGAGGTCATCACATCTGGAATTCCACATCTCACAAATCATGATTTGTGAAGTGCAATGACAGTAGATGCCCCCCTCCCCCCTCCCTTCCCACCAGAGCTCCTCCTCCCCATTTGGATGTGCAATGCTACATTCCTTGTCCTAAAGTAGCCCTGGACAATATGATTATGCACATCCCATCCTAAGGATTGTTGAATAACTATACAGAAGGCTCTCACGGACCTTCTCACACCTGCCCCTGTTTAAAAAAAAGTTTTTTTTGGAACGTCCAGTTCTTTGAAAGAGGCACTTTCACGCTGTTTCAATGTGAGACAGCGTGAAAGTAAATCTCTGTAATTCCTCTAAAGTTATCTGTCATCTTCTTTCATCATTGGGGGGGGAATGAAGATATCTCCCAAGACTTCAAAATGTCTTTGTTGGATTGTTTTTCGGCATATGAACTGGCCATCGGAATTGAGTGTGAAATAATATCATCTGGCCCTAATTAAAGCTAATTTCAGAAGAAGAAGAAAAAAAACAAAGAACAGCAGTGTGCTCACAGCCCTTAAATGGAATCGTTAAGGATTGATCCAACCTTCATGTCGTTACTGTGTCGTTGGAGCGAAAACCCACATGATCCTTGTTAATTAAATCAGATGGGAACACAGTGTCCACATGAGGCACCCCGAGCCACGATGATCTCATTGTTCTTCACGTGAGCGGTTGTCGTTTTTTTTAAATATACTCAGCATCTAATTTGAATTTATCCAAAGCTTACGGAAACAATTCAATGAATATAGAACGTGTCTGGAAATGAAAGTCTGATTTTGTCAAAAGAATTTTTACAACCACTGTACAATTGACGACATCAGAGACGTCCATGCGTTATTACAGAGCCCTCACGTCACCACGGCAACCGAAGCGCAGTTTGCAATTTAATAAATTGTAGGGGAATGGCAGCCCAATGGCAATTTCCAACAACAGCTTCTTGAGGTTGCGACGGAAACATATTTTCAAGTAAAAGATTTCACAATTTCCTCTTCACTTTTCAACGGGGTTATCCACTCTGACAGATACATGTGGCATCCTTGGTTTAGTGTATCTAAACAGATTATAGGAATTACACACTTGTCATCTCAGAAGAAGCCTTGCACTGCTGCAACTGCCAATGGATGGTCACATTTGTTCAATCGCACATGAAATAAGTGGAAAGATAGATGGGAAAGAAAAAGGCACTTTGAGTACTCGATGTACTTTTTCCTGACGCATCATTGCGGTCCAATTTGGATAAAAAAAAAACTAAGACGAGGAAAAAAAAATCAATTTTGAAAACTTTTCTGTCTTGAGTCATTTGCTTCTTCTAACACAGACAAACCATCAAGCTTTATTTATTTTCAAAAGTTTATTCCCTCCATTTTATAGCCTTTCTTCTGCCTTTATTGCTTTGTACTTCCAATACGTGTCTGTTTTTTTTTTTTTCTTCTTCATATGTTGCCATGTCTAGTCTGCCAAATCCACAGCCTGCACTACTGGTTGCCTTTTTTAACCCGCAATTCCATTGCCAGGTCGTACGAGTTGCTTCATCCCAAAACATAAATTTGCAAAGATGGATTTCCTAGACTACAAACATGTAAAGCCGCAAGACGGTCTTCTTTGTGTTTATTTGGTTTAGGGTTTAACTAGAAAATAGTATTTGTTTTGAAATAGTAGAGCAGAATGAAATGACTCCTTCACATCAGTCAGCAGCTTCTTGGAGGAAACGCAACAGTGAGAGCAGTGAAGACAACATGTGCTCGCGTCCTAAAATGATATCTGGCGCTTTGTGTGTCTTATGATGACAACCACGTGTCAGCCCCGTGGCGGCTTTGCTGTAGCTGTACAACCGTTGAGGTGAATCATTTTCATGTTTCTCTCAAGACCCAAAGAAACAAAAGCCTGTTAAAACAACAAATCCTGGGTGACATACTTTTTATGTACCGTATTTTTCGGACTATAAGGTGCACCTTCAATGAATGGCCCATTTTAAAACTTTGTCCTTATATAAGGCGCACCGGACTATAAGGCGCACCATTAATGCATCATGTCAGATTTTGAATCCAAATCAAATCATTCTCCATTTTATCTTTTTTATTTCAACTTCGGACACAACAAATTACTTTATAATCCCAAAATAATGATCCATAGTCATTTTGATTCATGATTCATAGTCTTCAGCGGGCCACTTATGATTGATTTCATGACATAATCCTTCGGGCCAGTTTAAATTTAGGAATTTGGTCCATATATAAGGCGCACTGGACTATAAGGCACACTTTCGGCTTTTGAGAAAATTTTAGGTTTTTAGGTGCGCCTTATAGTCCGGAAAATACGGTAGTTATTGTTTCTTTTATGAAAACAATCACCAAAATACCACAACATTGCAAAACCAATCAAATGTATACATTTTATTGACGTGTTGAAAGATTAATTTCTTCCAGTCTCACTCCAAGTGTGTCTGGAATAGTTTTAAGCAACAAATAAACACACGACTACAAACAAAATAACTGCAAAATTTATGACTACTATTGTCGTTGCCACTGGCACAGCCAAATTTTCCTTGCTGGTTATTGACAGAGCCAGCGTTCTGGTAATTAATTTGGCCCTGTCTCGTGAGTGATAACGTGCAACTATTTTGCCCCCTAGGATATGAAATACAAAACAACAATTATTATTCATCTAATGTTTTCTGGCAAAGCATTATCTGGATTTACAATTTTGTCAATGTGATTCGTGCTTTGCATTAGGAATGGGTGAGTACCTATACCAGGTATAGTTTAGTATAGTAGCGATAACTGGCTAGTATCGGTACTCGCAATATAGGTGATGTTTTTTTTTCAGACATGAGACATAAGAAATGAAAAATCGGATCATTTTTGTGAAACCTCATGAGTCAAAATCTGAAAGTTTCATTGTTTGTAATATTTCAAATCCATTGCGGAGGTAAACGCTTAAAGGCAAAAAATACTTAGAGCTGTTTGCAAATAAAAACAAATTTTTAGTGAGACCGTGGCAAAAGTAATTTGGAGCTGTTTACACAGTGGCAGATAATACCAAATTATTAGTGAGCTTGTGTGTCTACTTGTCATTGCTTTAAGCTTGCTACATGGAAAACAGTCATATGACCTTTGCTATGTAACAGATGTTGACATGAAAAGAATCAAGAGTCTGTGTTAAGCATGTGAATATTCTTACAGGACTGTAATTTGAAACCATCTGACCCAAGTTTACAGTCAGCACATAGTCCGTTAATGATCAACTAGAGTACTGTGTAGCTCCAGGCTCAGTGGAAATGACACAATATATTATTAATTCAACTTTTTGAATCGCTATTTGCGTTGTGATTCACTGTATTGTTTTTTTTTTGTTTATGAATCATGCAAAATTGCAGAATATATAGTAGGTGAATGTCTTTCATCTTTCATGGTGTCTGATCATGACGTGAGGTTAATAATAGTAAGGTACTCATTTAAAAATTTCTGTTGTGTACAAACATCCGTTTTCTATATAGTAGTATGTATTGCAGTTGTGAGTCACGGGAAGCTGGAACTGAGCCCAGCTGACTGTTACAAATTTGATTCAAGCTTTTTTTTCCCTCTAAATCTGAGATAAACATTTAACCCTCGGCGAAATTCGAAGTGTACTAATCAATCTACTTGTTTAATTGCCATGCTAGGTTGTTTTTCTTTTCTTTTTTTCATCGGCTATACAAGCACAGAGAGAAGCTGCACACACAAATGTGCCAAGAGAAAATCTGGCTAGGCTTCAAAAAAAAAAAATAATAATAAAAATAAACATTTCGTACAAAACAAACCTGTTAATGAGCTGTTGGTAAATTATTTATTTTAGGAAGTCTTGTGGTGCCACTTAAGTGACAATGTGACAGATTCAGTGATAAATTACACACTTAACAAAAATAGAAGTTTTAGTTTTTATCAGATGTCAAATGAGAATCAAAATATGCATAATGACCACGATTGTGCAAAGTACTAATACAATCATAAACCATACTGCTGACTTATAATGACCACTGCACATGTACCCACATGCACAATCATGTTACATAAGCGACTGTTAAGTAGTTAAATCATTCAACAAAAACAAACTAGCTTCACATGAGGTTCATCTGCAGCATCAGCAAGCTTTCCAGCCCGAATAACATGCTGGCGAGATGAAACTTCGAACTAACCTAACAACAGCACTAAGTTTCCACCAGATGGTGACAAAGAACAGTGACGAGATCAGATTTTCGGCAATTACCGAAGTGGAAAAAAATCGGCGAAGTTAAAAATGCTGAAATGAATATTTAAATTTACTAATCTTATTATATTTATTAATAATTTCATTTCAAATGTAGAATCGAATGATCTGTTTATCTAGAATTGCCGACAATTTCAGCAAAGGTTGCCAGGTTCGTGAGATCGACATTTAAGGCAAAAATGTCAAAATTTGTCTTCAGGCATTATTTTAAGAAGCAAAAAAACAAGTATGACATGTTATGTGGGCCAAAGGATTTTTTTTTTTTTTTTCTCTGCTGTTTTGGTGTGCTCCCAACAAAATATATTGCTGTCACATCGTTTCAAAAGGAGACTATTGGGCTGATGTAGACGTGTTGTTGACATACAATGTGGATGTATTTGCAGCCAGAATTTCACCTACATATAACCCCAGACTGTCACAAATGTGTCAAATGCCAAACTACCTCATTCTTTCAGTTTTGAGAGATGTTTTTACTTTACAAGACATCATTGATTTTCCTAACAATCAACATCTGCTGAAGCAAAAACTGTGAGCACACAACTCTGGTATGACCAAAGGCTGTTTTTTTTTGTTTTGGACGGTTCTACTCTCCCAGTAATGCACTTTGGAGTGTGTGGTTCCACGGTTCCAGCAGAAGGGATTAGCAGATCGAGTTGATTTGACCTAAGAGATTATGCTTCTTTTGGATCCGTGTCACAACATGACACAGACCACTCACCTCAGTAGTAGTCAGGCTGCAGATATTTTTGGTTCACATGGAGCCGGTTACGTAAGGATCCCAATTCAATTAGGGAGGAAACTCAGTTAACTGCTTTGTATCGTTTTAATCAAAGGTTCTGCCTTTAGAAATCCGTGTCTAACCTAATTTGACCTTAAATTGAAAAATAAAGTAAAGATATGTTCAAATCTAATGCAAGGAAAGTGCTTTAAATTATTTCCCAATAAATTCTCAGTAGCTCAAAACTCACGTTTTATACTTTCCCATTCCAGCAGTCTTGCTTGTCTTTATTACAGGAAATAGCCTTCTGATCCTTTTTTTTTTTTTTGATCAAACATCTTTTACCAAATTAGAGGCACTCTATAAGAAAGCGTAACAAGTTATAAGAATGACGTAGGATTTTCTAAATTCATTTAGTAAATAACATTTACTATGTTCTTCACTTATTTAACTTTGACTTCAATACAATAAATTTTATTAGTCCCACAACGGGGATATTTGCGGTATTAAAATTGTTGTGTAATAGTATTAAATAAGTACTTGAAAGTAATTTGCAGTAATTTAATAACTGAATAATATGACTTTGTCCTCGTATGAAAAATACTCTTTCATTCTCGGGTCATCGTGGTTGTTACAGTATACTGGTTGTAGAAATATAAACGGGTCCTTAGAAATTTCCCTGGCCCCAAAATGTTTGAGAACTATGAGCTACTAAAATCAGTTATTCAAAATGTGTCCTTTGTTGCCCTCTATTGGACGTTTTAAATCATTACCATTTGGGGGTTGCACTCGAAGTCGATTGACGTCATTTAATATTCAAATTGAGGTAATTGATGACTATCATTTTGTCTTTTCTCTATTTTTCTGTGTACTCCCAAATGATTGTGGTGAGTTTCAAAATAAGCAGTACTACGAAAGAGTATCAGAGCTGCAAATAAAATAAAATAAATCATACTATATTTTAAATGGATACTATGAAAATATGATATAGAAATACCCCTTTTCAAACTGCTCAAACAAATTTCCATAATTATTTTAGCAGTTCAATTCAGAAAGTGCAACTCATCCAGATGTATTCAAATTACTAACTGGTCAGTCGACGTCTAACCAGATGGGGGCGCTCTCTGCAGCGGACACCACTGGAACTTTTGCAAACTACATTTTGTACTTTCCTCTCTCATTGAAAATGTTTTGTGCTTGTTTGTTTCCGGTAGCTTGCGGTGAAAAGAAATCTGAGTTTCGTTTTTTAAATAGAAGCGTGGGATCAGGTTCTTTCTGTCAGATTGTTGAATCTTGAAGTGAACAGGCATGCTTGGACAGGAATGGATGGACTGAGGTATGTATGCTTGTCAGATGCCCTTCCCATTTTGTTGACTTTCGACCCCAGAGGCTCCACATTACTACAGTAGCAACTAATGCAATTTTCTTAGGTCACTATTGGAATAACATACAACTCTCATATGTGCTGACATTGCTGGCTTATATAATTGGACATATTCCTCTTATCTAGTTTCTACACTCAAGTATACTTTGACTCAGTGTATTTTGTGTTCTTTTTATTGGCCTGCTGCGTTCATAAATTTACCATTGAGGGTGATAATAAATACAAATAGTAATTGACATCTTTGATACCAGTTAATTCTCATGGTTGGATTTACCGTCCCATACACCAAATAAATAAATCAGTAAATCCTCATGTTAATTGTGTCTTCTGCCACCTAGCGGAAAAGTATATAATAGTTCTGTCTGTCATAGATTGCTGATGTAGATTGACAAAGATATGTGATTTATTGTAACTATAAATGATCTATAGCAAATATTGCTTTATTGATGTAAACTCATCCAGTTAGTTGTCGCCAGTGTACATGATAATGAATATAAAAATGATGCTTATGTTCGGGCTGTCCTATTTAAAATAAAATGAAAGGTACCACAAATGAACAGACTGTGTAACAAATACCAATATACATCTTGCACAATAAATCCTACATAACAACCTACAATGGCCCGTTTGTTCTGCTTAGAAAGCCAATCTACACGTAGTCTTTGCCCGAGTTGCTGGCCGGGTTTGTTCGTGGATAGCGTGAAGCTTTGCCCGAGTCGTTTTTGGAGCAGTTGCAGCACAGGAAGCCTCCCCCGATCATGATGAGGCTTGCAGCTCCCCATCCCACATACAGGGCGCTTCCAAATTCATACCTGCCATGACATCCCATACGTTTAACATCGCAGCAGCATAAAAGCATCATTGTGAATTCCAGTGAGCTCACCTGGAATTGGTCGGTGTGAACGGGTTGTAAAATTCCTGGGCTATTCTGTGGCCGTACCAAGATGTTCCCACCAGAGCAAGCAGACCTTAAAGCAGGAGGTAATAATAATGTAAGCTCATTTAAGCTCTGCATTATACCATCAGAGGTGGAAAAAATAGCCACAATCTGTATTTTTCAATCATATAATGGACTCTGAATTTCTTTCTTAAATCTGTTGAATCATTGCTGTAAATGTTGTCCGCTTAATTCCATCTATTTAGGTCTCGTGGTGACTGCGATCCTAATAACAATAACAACGAACCGTAAATGTATTTAACAACTAATAAATGGTGAATTAAAAGTACCGTAATTGGGAAGTGTAAAAGAAAAGAAAACCGCCACAAAGTACTTATAATGACTTAGGGGGACTAACCACTGAAAAGCATGTGTTTAAAACAAATCACCCGCTATAATCAGGATGATTCCGCTACTTAAAGCCACTTTGTTTTTCTGCTCCGGCTGGTCTGCCAAACACGTGGTGCACTTCATGCCCATCGTTGCCACCAAGAGGGCAATCAAGCAGATAAAGATGGCTGCCAACATCAGTCCTCGTGTGCCCAAAACAATGCCTGGGGAGACAAACACACAGTAGCTTGTTTCTTAAGCAACATTTGCAAAAACAGACTTCATTCTGTCGCTAATATGATTAGCGAATCATCCAAATATACATTCTACTCCCAATAGGGCTGATATAGTAAAAACTTTGCCTCTTAAAAAAAACATGTTTTTTTTCCAACATCATCCCGCTGTCACAGATTTTATCGCAGGGTCGGAAAGATGATGTCATAAGGAAGTTTCTTCCATCTTCAAACTCCTATTATTCACTGTGTTCCTCTTCCCCACCCACTTCTCAGGCTTTTTGAAGAGCCAGTGATTGGTATTTGACTGACATGTCTCTACATGCATGCCCGCTGCACCTTTTTTGTCGCCTTAAGGAAGGTTGGAATGATCTTTGAATCTTTAATTGAATCATCCTCAAACAAAAACGATCATTCCGAAGTGAGACAAATTCTAATACTCTGCTCTTTTTAAGGTGGTTTAGTTGACCTATATTTGTGAAAGGAAAATCTAAAGAATAAAAATACAAATGTTAGTAATGCAATGGAACCTCACCTGGTAGTTGGAGAAGTGAATCATACACTTTGCACTGAACTTGACCCGTGCTCTGTGCGGCACATGACTTCCAAAGGCCTTCATAAAGCGCCTGAGCTGTTACAATGTTGTCTCCAGCGTACGATGAAGCCTTCCATTCCACCATGATGGTGGATGCGATGGCGCCAATGAAGCCCAGAAAGGCGAGTGAGAAGCCAAGAAGTTGTATTCCAGAATTGGCCATGTTTCAAATCAAGAGCAAAAATACTAATAGGAAAAATCAATTCAAACCCAGGATTTCAAAATTCCATGGGAGAAAAACTCAAGTAATGAGTCAGATGTTTTGGTGATGTGAATCTTTCTTTGTAGCACTATTTTTTCCCCTAGGTGTGCATCATAGGGAGTGACCTGGAGAAAAGGGAGGGTCGACCCTCAAAGATCTACAATACAGGTAAAAGATGTTTGTACGCTCCCTAGTGGAGATACGCGAGTCCCTGGCTCTCCCACAAATGTAATCTGATTACAAAACACCACGCCCCTCCCATATTCGGCTGAATTTTGAAAGGTTAATCAGAATCAGCTTTATTGGTGAAGTTTGTGCATGCCATTTGAACAATTTAGGCACACAAGTGACATTTGTTTACACTTCGATCGGGATTCGAATCCGATCGTCTACCAGACGAGATGCCTCTCGCGAGACAATTGTTTATCGCGATGGTTCGGGCGCTTCCTCTATCCGCGGTGGACCCCGCCGCCGCTCGAGGATGCGATTCCCGGTGAGGGAACTTTACTTTTAGGACTAAAGGACATTTAAATAGCTCCCACAGTCGAGAATTTAACGCCATTTGACCTCAACGCAACCGCGGAGAAATATAATTTCTTTACGTGTCATTTCCGCGTGTGCTTTTGTGAACTCCGCCCACTGGTTGACAATGTCCAATCGTGTTCAAGCAGAAAGTGCTCCACTTGCTAATCGGTGTCCGTTTTACAAAGGTGCAGTCACGTTAAACCGTACAGAAACACGATTTATTAAAATGATAATGTAGAAATAATATAAATTTTTAGAAAACCGCCAATGTTACGCAAGTGGGACCAAGTTTACGAGCCGTTCGTGCCCGCGCACTGAATGGGTGGGTGGACGCGCGCTCCCGAGACACCAGGAAACATGGCGGCGCTCATGACTCTCAGCCAGGTAACAACTTAACAACCAGCTTCGAAAAAGTCGTTTTATCGAATTTGTCGTCCGCCACCTTGACACCACAACAAACTCTACACACAGCACTGTAATGCGACATGTGTATGTTGCTTTTCTCGTCTAAATCAAGTTGTTAGCTGGTTTTGTCGCTGCGTATAGCCGCTCAACTTCGACGTTCAGAACAGAAACGCAATAGCCGCTAAATGTAATAAGCTTAACTCCCTTTTTATCGACTTTCTTGTGCTTCCCTCCAGTTATCGAGCGGCAACCCAGCCTACGAGAGCTACTACAGACAGGTAGGTATTAAACTCCCATGACTCTCTTTAAAAAAAAAAGTTTCTGTGCGCAACAAACTCATCATGAGTTCTTCATTTTGTAGTTGGATCCATTGATCAGTGGCAAGATATCATCTGGGGATGCAGCTCAGTTCCTGAAAAAGTCGGGGCTGTCAGACATCACACTCGGAAAGGTTTGATATCCTTTATATACTTTAACATACATGTATTTGTAAGCGGTAATAACACACAATAACACATCCCGTATGTTGTTCAGATATGGGATTTGGCTGACTCGGAACGAAAAGGCTATTTGGACAAGCGGGTAACGCACAGATTTTATGTGCAAAATGTGATGTCATTGTGTATGCTGACGTGCGCGCCAGTCACTGGATTGTTCTCTTTCTCCCACCCTTTCTTCTCCTTCAGGGTTTCTTCATCGCCTTGAGACTGGTCGCCTCGGCGCAGGCAGG
The DNA here is from genome assembly GCF_059516105.1 of Syngnathus floridae. Classification (NCBI taxonomy): domain Eukaryota; kingdom Metazoa; phylum Chordata; class Actinopteri; order Syngnathiformes; family Syngnathidae; genus Syngnathus; species Syngnathus floridae. The sequence continues at coordinate 8,456,044 of NC_142426.1, read as the reverse complement.
GCATGACATTAGCATCAGCAACCTCAGCCAAACGGTGCCACCTCCTAAATTTGTGAGTAGCAAAAAAATAATAATAAAAATTATGTCCAGTTTCTGTCTTTGCAAAGATATTTTGAACATTTTCAAAACTTTCCTAAATTTGTGGCCAGTGGTTGTACTTAACATTACCCCCCTCTCTCTCTCTCTCTCTCTCTCTCTCTCTCTCTCTCTCTCTCTCTCTCTCTCTCTCTCTCTCTCTCTCTCTCTCTCTCTCTCTCTTTTCCCCCCTCCCTCTCCATAATGTTACTGAACTTGCTGTTATTAATTTCCCTCAGCGAGACACGAGCAGCCCATTACCAAGCACTCCAGCGCCAGACTCGCATTGGGCCATAAGGGTGAGTTTTTAAAATTAACATTCCCCAATATGTGACACTATCATGCTGTTTTGATTTGCAGCCAGACGAAAAAGGGAAATTCGAGGGTATTTTCGAGAGTCTGACCCCCATGAATGGCCTCCTCTCCGGTGATAAAGTCAAGCCTGTCTTGATCAACTCCAAACTACCTCTGGATTTGTTGGGGAAGGTGATGTTACCTACTTAAAATGACAACTCCTGAAATTGAATGGAAAAGCTCTGTTGCCTACTCCCATGTTCCTTGGGGGGCACCACATCAGTGACCCCAGGTCTAAAGCAACAAGTTAACCAAGTACTGTTGTCATCATGCAGATTTGGGATCTGGGCGACGCAGACAAAGATGGCTACTTGGATAAAGAGGAATTCATTGTGGTAACTTCCCCACTTGTAATTGAACACAAAAATGCATATTTCCTATTCCTAACTTTGCTAACACGACCTTTTAGGTCATGCATCTTGTGTACCGAGCCATGGAAAAGGAGCCGGTACCGGCCGTCCTGCCTCCATCCCTCATCCCACCCTCCAAAAGGAAAAAGGTGGCGGGCACGATACCCGGCGCTGTGGCCGTGCTGCCCTCCAGGTCCGCGTCTTTTGCTCTCAAGGACAGCACGAGAAGCATCTCTCCCCTTGCTGGCGCCTCTCCCCTCGCCAGCGCCTCTCCCCTTGCCAGCGCCTCTCCCTTCACCAGGCCAATGGCCAAACTAACCCCGCTACACTCCTCTAAAGCCAGTAAACAGGTACGTCATGTTCTCTTTCATGAGCTGTCACTGGCTCACTGGTGTGCTTGTCCACCCATCAGGTGTGAAACCAACCAATCAAAAATACTTTTCAATGCTTCCACAAATATTTCAATTCAAGTCATTGTCAATCATTATTTGTGATCAAAATGGCAGCTTGAGTATCAAAATTGACATTTCACCTATCAGAATTCTATTCAGTTGCTAATCAAGTGGCTCGACTGGTTCCGCCACATTGTCCTCAGCTGCCGCTTACTCTTTTCCTTGTTATTGCTTCAGGACTCTCGCACTCGTGATACTTTGACAAACAGGTTTGGCCAGACCGGCGGATCACGGTTTTTCCACCTCTTTCTTGTTGTCAAATTTCGTTTTGTTAAACAATTACTGTCAGTGTTATCTTTAGTTGGGCAAACAAATCTGTAACAGTCATATGGCCTGCATTTTTAATTCCAAATGTAGATAGCGGAGCTGTCAAGTCATGGGTGGAGGAGCTCTGTGTGAGGGCGCTGTTTGGTCAACACGCTTGGTAATTTGGTCAAATTCACAAAGACTGATTCACGTGATGGGTGGATTGGCACTTTAGAGACTCAACTATTTGTGTCCAAGTATTTATAAAAGTATATTTTCTGATCCTGTATTTTAATCACTTTTAGGTGTCGTATAATAATCATCATCGAAATAATAATAATAATTGTAGTATTTGCTTTGCTGAATTCCAGCCGGAGCAGCCATGGGTGGTGCCGGTGGCTGACAGGGAGCGATACATCGACATCTTCAAGAAAACCGACACAGATCATGACGGACTGGTCGATGGAACGGAAGTCATCGAGATCTTCATGCACTCCAGCCTCTCCCAGACCATGTTGGCCCAAATCTGGTGAGACCGTGACTCTCTTGTGTTCCCCAAAGAGCAAAAATAAATGAAAGCTCTGATTGTTACTCTCCAACCCTGTAGGTGGCGGTAAATGCTTTTGTGCATTTGACTTGGTAACTGTTACAGAATATTAAAATCTTAAAGTTGAAAGTGCTCTCTTTTTTTCTATTGAAGCCCATTTGTGAAGGAATATGTTGTGAATGCACTGCGGTTTCCCTCCGATGACTGATGATGCGTCTCGTGCGCAGGGGCCTGGCCGACACCAAACAGACGGGCAAGCTAAGCCAGGAGCAGTTCTGCCTGGCCATGCATTTGATCCAGCAGAAGATCACCAAAGGCATCGACCCGCCAACCAATCTGACGCCGGACATGATTCCCCCCTCAGAGCGGACGACAAGTACGCCTCCCGTAAGTCTTGATATGAATAACCCTGCATTACTTTTCTCATAGTTTTGTCTTTTAGCCTCTACCTGGTGATATTGTCCTACTATCCTTATTTTTATTTATTTTTTTACTACATTCCCTCCTGTTTGGCAGAGCTTTGCTGAGTTTTATTCTGCTGCACTCACTCATGCGCTCACAGTGAGTGTTTGCTAATTTACCACCAGAGGGTGCTATTGCTCCATCCAGATATTCTACGCGAGCGTTGCTGTTTTCAACGTCTCCACCTCCTTTCTGTACTTGTTCCTAAGAGTACACAATTTATTCATACTTGGCTAACAAACAAAAACTTGCACCATGATCCCCATCAAACTTCCTCGAGCTGCATTTGGCATGAGATCATAATTCAAAACGGTGCACTCTTTTGTGTCGTCTCGCCAGACGGCTTTTCATGCATTGTGCGGCTGTTCAGGACGCACAAGATGCATTTCCTTCCTGCCTTTTGTTCTGCTGCACACATAAGCTGAGAGCTCCTTCACTGATCCCGATCCCTAATTCATTACCTGTTTTCTGCCCTCTTCCAACATTTCTTTTTCTCACTTCATTTTATTTTCCCCGACTTTCCACCTCACCACAGGACTTCACCTCCTTAGCGCCTGTAGAGCTGACGGGCATCAAAGAGCTGGATGACCTCAGTCAGGAAATAAGTCAGCTGCAGAGGTGAGCCCCTCGAAGCGGCTGAGGAGAGATTTGTTTCTCTTCCTTTTGAAGAAGAAGAAAAAAAACCACGGGATATGAGCTCTGTGAAACGACAACTTGTATTTATTTTTTATTATATCAACATTTGCGAGCCGTGCTGCTGCTGCTGCTATCAGCTGTTTCATAAGCAAGGCGCTGCCAAGCAAAGCAGTGTCCAGCAGCAGTCTTCATTAGAAAGTCAAATCAGCCAATTTTTTTCAACATACTTTAAATCACATCCAGCTTGTTGCCTAACACAACAGTGCACATGAATCTATATTTGCAGGCGCCAACTTGCGCAATACAAGAGCTGTTTAAAAAATTGTGCTTTTTATAAAGATTGTGATGCTCTCTTTTCAGGTCTTAAGTTAACTCTTTTTTTTTTTAATTCATCGTTATTTTGTTGGAGGTGCAACAGTACATGGGCAGCTAGTGGTGTGTTCATCTGCCTCGTGGTCTTAAAAAAAAAAAATCACTATTTGAAATGTCTCACATGGTTCCCTTATAGAGAGAAGTTAATCCTGGAACATGAACTCAAAGAAAAGGAGGAAACCATCCAAAGGCAAAATCATGCTGTTCAAGTAAGAAGGAGCCCCCCCAAAAAATATGCTTGAGAGATTAAAATGTGTGCCAGAACATGTCTAAATTTACTGTGCAAATATTGTTTGGTATTTAGAACATGCAGCATGACCTGGAGAGGGAGAGCAGCAGTTTGCAGGACATTGAGTCCCAGAAGCAAAACGCCCAGAAGCGTCTGGATGAGATGGACCAGCAGCGCTCTAAGCTGGATGGGTTGCTCAACGACGTCAAGCAGAAGTGTCAGGAAGAGTCGCAGACGGTTAGCTTCTTTTTTTTTTTCTTCTCTTTCTCTCTAATTTTAATGAAAAAGTCATCGCAATATAATGAATCCTCTCCGTCCCCTCGCAGATCTCCACCCTGCAAAGTCAAATTCGCTCACAGGAGAGTGACCTCCGGAGCCAGGAGAAAGAGGTCGGCCGCACCAAGACGGAACTGAGCCGCCTGGCGGACGAGGAGGCGCAGCTGGAGCAGAGCCTCCTCACCGGCCGCGTCCAACTGGACAGCATTGTCAAGTCTCTCAAGACCACCCAGGAAGAGATCAGTCAGGTGAGAGATGACCTCAGACAAAACACATTTACATAGAGGTGAAAATGTTCACTTCAGCTCTCAAGAAGGGTTCTCACGAGTAAAAGAAGAAAGGACGGGCTCAACTCTTTCCCACTCCAGCAGCTACGCGGGTACAATAACACCCTTGTATGTTTTTCCTGCGGTGCTTTCAGGCTCGCAGCAAGTTGTTGTTGATCCAGGAGAACCAAAAGGAGTTCACCAAGACCATCGAGCAGTACAACAGCGCCCTGCGAGATCTCGCCGGGGGGAACACCACAGCAGACACCGAGCATTTGTTTGCCGTAAAGGAGAACGGCGCCTTCGGGAGTGCGGCGGTGGGCAGCCTACTGTATACGTATGTCGATGGGCTATCGAATCTGTATGATTGATTGTCCCCGCCCCCTTCAGGATGACTCATTCAAATCAAGGCTAGCCATGTTCAACACTGCTAAGGGCGCTCCAGCAGACCCCTTCCAGACGGAGGATCCCTTCAAATCCGACCCCTTCAATGGTCCTTTTGCAGAATGAGAGAAGAGTCAATTGCAAGCTTTTTTGCACCCTCACAAGCTGTTTCTGTCCTTGTAGATCCTTTCGGGGAAAGCGACCCTTTCAAGGGTAGCTCGGCCAGCCATCTATTTAGCGGGGCGGGCAGCTCCAATCTGTTTGCAGCCTCCGACATCACTGCAGAAAAACCTAAGCCGCCAGTCAAGGTGACGTTGGGGAAATTAGCGACATTGCACCGGCTTTGAGCGCCTTCACTCAACTTTTTGCTTTGTTCTTCTCAGCCCGGCTCCGTCCGCGCACGTCTCGGCTTCTCATCGCACAGCCCGAAAACGAAGCATTCAGGTACCGGCGTGACACAGAACCATCTAGTGATGCACATTTTGTCCTAACTGTATCCAAGCGTCTCATCAATAGTCCCTGTTAGAGAAGCGGCTGGAAACGTTGGACAAGCCAGAGCAGTATTTTTTTTCCCCTCATACGTAGAAATAATTTTCACTATTTTTTTCCCAAACGTCTTATTCATGTAAAGGCTCATTGTACGACACTCCTTTTGGGTGCTATGTCAGAAGTATGTTTTTACTCGCCACCGATTTACCGCTCCTGTGATTTGAGACTATTTTTAGATGAGGGGAAGGCTTACTCATTTAACTACGGGAAAACTAAAAATACTCACTCGCCCACCTACCCTGGAAAAACGGGAGCTCGACAGGACACACCGTCATTCCTTGAAGCCCCCCCCCCGTCCCCACCTTAACACTTGCTGCACTTCACCTTCTTTATTGAGTGTGGAAGTTGTTTCAAGTCAGCGACGGGGGTAAAAGGGGGACGCTATGACGCTGACCGGCGCGTTGCCCGTCATCAGACGAACACAGAAGCAACTGTGGACCTGCGTGGGCTTACTGTGCCAAAAAGCAAACACGTGTCTGAATAGGCCCTCTTGTGGTTGCTTATGCACAGTAAACATTCATTTACAATGTTTTGTTTTTTCACTGTGACCATCTGCCCCCCCCCCCCCCCCCAACCAACCCCATCCTCTCTTTTTCATTAAGCGCCATACCACAAAGCTTCAAAACAAGCCGGGCACAGTTCTGCTTCAACAGTGCTCCAACTGACGCCTTTAATTAGCTAATCAGAGGCATACGTCAGGTTAAACAGAACCCCCCCTCTGCTTTTTAAGATTTGGGCAAATGTCATGGAACCTTTAGCAGCTATGGCACTCTAAAAATAGCACACGGTTCCTCAGTGGAATAAAGTGTAATTTTAAAGCATGTGGTCTGTAAGTGAATTTTGTTGCAACTTGGGAGATTTTTTTCCACAAGTGTCTCACTATGCTCTTTTTGCAGAGTCGGTCCGGATGCCTAACCACCTCTTTGGAGGCAGGAGCAACGCTGGATTTCCAGATTTTAACCAGTTGTCCAAGGTGAGCGTCAAACACTTTCATGGATTTGCAGACACATTTTTTTTTTATCTTAATTTTATCATTGAACAACATCAACCAGCACACCCAAATAAACAACACAAACCCCTTCTGTAAATCTAAACTACATCAAAAGCATGGACAATAAAATTGTCCATTTATTTTGTTACTTCTTTGGCCACTGTGTATTTATTTGTGCCCAGTGCCTAATCGCGACACAGTATCTGTTAAAGGCAATAAGTAATTTTTTTTCAGTAATTAGTTTTCATTTCAACACTGATCTAGCATGCCTCACTCATCACACCGGTTCATTTCTCTTCAGCCTCAACCCACATGTATGAACACTGTCTGTTAATTCCATGCCAGAGGCTGCTTGTTGAGTGACGGTTGTTGATTTTTGTATGTGTGTGTGTGTGTTAACAGAAGTCTGATAATCCTGTTCTGCCATCAAAGAAAAGCGCGCCTAACCGGCCTGCCCCGCCCTACGGTAAGCAAGGTCGGTGTGAGTCTGAGCAGAACTCACGAACACGCAAGCAGTGGTTCCATCCAAACACACTCTTTTTGGTACCTCATGGCACGCCTCTCTCGAGGCCTTCATTTTGACGGTTCATCGAGTGCAGCTAGCTATGTGCCAGGAGGGCATACCCCCCCTCAAAAAAAAGTGCCACTTCCTGTGACCTTGCACTTGTGCTCTTAAGCAGAAGCAGTGGCGTGAGAAAGTTGCTGTTCCCCTTTGCCCGACCACGCAGAGTGGCAGAGGTGTGTGTGTGGCCTCGTACGCGATGGGGAAGTGAGAGCCTCAAAAGCCGTGGGTGATGAGAAATTATAGTAGGGCACTAATAATAAATACAGTGCAACCTTAAAGTCTAATGCAGTCCATTCAAATCTGAAAAAAAAATAATATAAAATCTATTTATTGGTTTTCTCTATAAAGAATGGATGGAGGCGTTAGTGTTTCTTCATTAGCCCCCTTTTTTTCTCTTTTTTTTAGACACTTTCTTAGATGCAGATTGTCAGAATGTTGCAATTCAGCCACTTGATTTACTCTTCATTTGAACCCTCGCTGACTCTTCTTTTTGTGTGTGTGTGTGTGTGTATATGTGTGTGTACTGTCAGCCAGCCACATTTTGCTTCCTGTCAGAATTGTGTAACACAGTATTGCACATCTGGATTTAAAGTACCGCCCTGAGCGGAGAGTCAAGTGTCCTCTCTTTTGCTCCGGCAGGCTCGGGTAGAGCTCCCAAAGATGGTCCTGCCTTCGTAAGTTTGTGCTAGGGTTTTTTTTTTTTTTGCATGAGCCCAAGGAGCAACGTTGCCATTGTGATGGCTGCATGGAGTCGTTAACCATCTTCGGCACTGCGCATGACTTTGCCGTGTCTCATTTACGCCTGCATGACTGAGCTGGACACCTTGTTGCGCCCATCCTGTCCGGTCTATAATTCCACCAAGTTTTTATGTTTTGGGAGTTTCATTTACTCATAGAAGGAACATCAATCAAGATGATTCATTCATTTATTCATTTATAGTCATTTTTGAGTGATGCATTTTCAAATGAGCTGCCAAAAGCATTTATGAACACAAACTTGAGGTCATAAGCGAAGGCCTGTGGCAAAAAAGCAAAGGAAGGGCCTTCATTGAAAAATATGAAGTTTGATTGCCATTTAGTGAGGGTGTGCATTCAAAAACAATTTGGTACGTATTTCGATGCATGGGGTGCAATTCAATTTGAGGACGATTTGTTTTTAAAGTGGAACTATTCGAGTTGGTTTGATTCAGCGGGACTACTTTATACGTGGAAGGTCTTCTGCTTTTTTATTTTTTTATTTTCTTGCCTGAATGTGAAGATGACCAGGTAAGGTCAGTCAGCAGGTCTGGCTCCAAGCTTTTGCATGATTACGTCCTGTTCAAGGCAAATGTTCTGCAGTTTGCATGTCCTGCACACGGGGCAACATCTGGTGTGCTTTTATCAGTTGTATCTCTTTGCTTTTTGCTATATCATCAACCTGAACATCCTCTAATTCTGTTAAAAAACGACAGCCGTGTTTTGGATGACTTTTTTTTTTCCCCTCCCTCTGCCAAATTTGCATCCAGTGTTCGGTCCTGTCCCCGGGTCAGCTTCGCCTTTTGAGCCTGCGCTTCGTTTCTGCGGCTAACCTCTCGTTGTTTGGCTCCTGCAGCTTGGAAGTGAAAGCCAGCAGGTGGAGTGGGCCAAGCGGGAGAGCGAGCGCGAGGAGTGCGACCGGCTGCGGAGACTGCGGCTCCAGGAGCAGCAGGACCTAGAGCTGGCCATCGCGCTCAGCCGGGCTGACGCGCCCGGCTCCTGATGGGGCCCACCCGCAAGCCCCCCCCTCCTCTCTTGCAGACGTTTGCACTGACACCGACCGCACTACCGAAAGCCCCCCTCCTGCGCACGAGCCCAGTGACGCCCCCGCCATGCGCTGGCCTCAAATGACTCCACATTTAGCATGTAATCTATGTTCATTGCTCCCAAACGACAAGGCAACTATAATCATGGCCGGGGATGGATCCTCTTGAAGTCAAGTGTGGCTTCATCTGGAGACAACGTAGCGATTTAGGGAAAACACGAAGCAGATGGGTACTTGACGCTGCCTTATTCCAAAGCCTGCACAGAAACTTAACCTCTTTCAAAAAACCAAAAACTGTTTTGTTGTATTTATAAGGAATGATATGAATGGGTGTGAAATGCACTAAATCAACATTTTTTAATTCCATTTAAACGACCCCAGATCCTCTCTTGTTTAATTCCGTTGCAATACAATGCATTTGTGCCTATGCATCGGTTATTCAACGCCTTAAATCCAAAGCGGTAGAGATTGTGTTAGTTTACTTGTCTTCATTTTTATAAGTACAGCATATAAAAAATAAAAAAAAAATCCATTGCCTCTGTATAATGTGTAAAACCACTGGTACTATTACACCGATTTTCATCACTTTAACCTCAAGGGCTAAACACTACCGCTGTTTTAAGTTCATATCTTCTGTTCATATTAATTTGAAATCTTAGTCGCCCCCATCTCAGCCTAAAAGTGATGGCTCTGAAATTCTTAAATCAATTTGGCACAAGAGTTTATTCTTGGACTTATTAACATACGTGTATGTGATAACAGAATTTTATTTAATGTTGGAAGAAGGTCACTTTGTCTCCTTAATAACAAAAATAAATCTGATAGTATTTAACATTGATCTTGAGTGAATTTTTTGGGGAGACTTATCATGGAAAATCCCCTTTTTTTGCTTTTATAGTCATTTTATTGTGTACTTGGAGTCTCCAAGATTGTAGAAAAGGTGCTGTAGAGATACTTTTATTATCTGTTTGGGGGTTAATTTATACTCCGTTCAGATTTCTATCACGTATTTGTATCTATTACGTCACATCCGTTGGGCGGGACTACTAAACAAGGTAATGGGTGTGGCCAAACAATTTCACAAATCCGCCATCTTTATTAATCAGAGACAAACAATTCAAGGATGCCGAAGTGGAGACGTCAAAATGTTCTGTTGTTGAATGCATTAATCCACACAACTCCAGCATCAGAACCTCAAAGTAATGCCTGGTCAAATTTCATTTCTCAAGCAATGTTCTAACATCTGTGGGCAAAGTCCTGCTTGTTCAAGGATGAGTGTTTCAGAAATCTTGTCAGTATAGAGAAAGATTCGCCCGAAAGGGTGTTTCATTGATGGTTCAATTCACACAGTAAAACGGTAAGCTTGAGATAACACAAAAATAATAAACTGTATTTCACTTTATCTATGCACTCGTTTTCATAGCATTAGCTTCTGCTTGCTAATTTTAGAGCTGTGCGCTCTATATTGTCACTTCTTGTGTGTGTATTTTGAGTAATTGTATCATTAATGTATGTATTAATTGCATTAAAATGCTGTTTTATTCTTGGGGAACACAATAATGTGTTAAAAGCTTTTCGCTAATGCTAGCATTAGTATACTGGTTAATTTGACTGCAATGTTTGTTCATAAATATTGTTAGGGGATTTATTTTGTTACGTGTTTATGTATATTTGGACAAATCTTCTAACCCTTTGGCAATTTTGGAGAAAAAAAATGGCACAACCATATTGGAACAAAACTAAAAAGAGAAGTGAGAGTGATACATTTGAATCGACATTGTGAGCACTTCCTTCTTTTTAAATTGAACATTGTCTTTTTTCAGAAATGTAGAGTACTACTACTCCAAGCCAGCTGGTACATCTCAGGATGGATGACAGACACTGACATGCAAAACAACTGAGTGAGTGAGTGGCCTTCTCCTTTTCATGTTCTACAAGAGACACGATATTTAGTCAATGACTAGTCATGTACTGCAACCACAATAACATATGATTGATGTGTGGACTTTAAACTTTATTTCAAAAAGTCTCTGAAAAAAACTAAATGTACCATGCGAGAATGACCGCCACTTTATGACAAGTACTATTTATGGAGCAGGCCATTGCAGTCATTGAAAAGTTACTCTGATGATGTTAGCTTCGCTGATGTTCTCGTGAAATAGTTGGCTAGGCCTCAGGTAAGTCGAGCTTAACCAAGTATCAGCATACAATGTTTAGTGTTATGATTTTCATCAATGTTGTGTTATCATAACACATTTCAGAAGTCTTTAGGTGGAAAAAAATCACAATTGTCAGTGCAGTGCACAGATTTTGAGAACCTCTACTTTGGGTCTTCCAAAAAGCTACCTAATGTAAAATGCTTCATGTAAAATGTCTCATTTTTTTGTGTGTGTAACTTCTTAATTGCAAGCTCAATGTCTAGCTTTCAATCCAAACATGATTTGTTTCATTTCCAATGTGTCGTAGTGATGTTTCAAGGCGAAAAGAAAAATCATGACAACTCTGTCATTGTCCAAAAACTAATTGGTGCCCCGCTCGAGTGCACTTAATGCTTGTGAAGCTGCTCTGAAATGACACCGTGCACCGCGTAGACGTCGCATGAGCCGGACTTGGCAGTGTACTGTGTAATTGTAGTATTAAGGGGCCTTTTTGATGTGTGACTATAATTGGGAAGCATCAGAGAGCGGAGTGGAAGAAGGGCTCCCTGATGATGAGGCTTTTGCCGTGTCGTGTACCCCCCTCTCCTTGTCCAGACGGCTCCGGGCTCCCTCTGTAATTAGGGGATGGAGTGTTTGTATTTATAGGCTAAAACCCGCAAGTGGCTGCAGCATGTGTGTGTGTGTGTGTCTCTTTTGCAGCTGCAAAACATCAATCCAGTGGAAATCAAGTGCTCATATTTTTAAAATTAAAGTGCTTACACAATGGCAACATGTATAACCCATTTTAGTTCTGCTATCATGACGGCTTGCAGCTCCGAGTCCAAACGAAGCTATTTGGAGTGAAAGAGGCAAAGGCAGTGAGATATTTTCGTTCTTTTTAATATTTACAATAAATACACATTTGACAATATAAAATACATGTACATTTTTATATAACTTTAAGTACAAAATAATGTACAGGACGTCAAGCCCTGATAGTGTACAGAAGGGGCTGGAATCGGGGAGGGCAGCTCTGGGACAGCTGTTCAATTCATCTCGGAGGCAGTTTTCTTTGGAGAAAAACATTGTCTATACACAATGTGTGTATTTCACTCCTGTCAATGTGATTGTCTACTAAGTGGTGGTAGTTGTGTCACCATGAGTTATTTGTTTAAACAGTAGCAGAGTCATAGAAAGGCACTTTTGTGTCAAAGACATTCCAGTTGTAAGTATACACTGTACAAGGGCCAGCCCCTTATAGGTCTGCTCTCATAAAACCAAAGTAGTACCAGCTACATGATTGGAAAATAATATAGATTTAAAGGGGGGTAGGGTTAGGGGGGGAGGACTTTGGTCATGTGGAGAACACTTTAAATAAAAAAGAAACATCTCATCAAAAAAAAAAAAAACAGTCTCTTGTTGTTGTCGAGGCTCCTTTTACATGTGTCTCTTCATGTGCAGCGCGAGGTGGTCAGATCTGGAGAAGGCACGCTCACAAAGGTGACACTGGAAGGGCCGGTGTCCAGTATGTTTGCGGAAGTGACGCGTTAGCTCATCCGAGCGGGCGAACTTCCAGCCGCAGCCTTCCCAACTGCAGTGGTACGGCTTCTCACCTGGCAGGGCAAGAGAGGGAAAGAAAACATGATTAATCGGCACTGGGATAGAGGTGTGACCGAGTTGTGGCATTGCGTAATGCGTGAAAGGGCGAGCAAGGTGAGCTTACCTGTGTGCGTCCGCAGGTGAGCTTTGAGGTGAGAGCTTTTTGTATACGTTTTCCCGCATCCGGCGAAGGTGCAGGTGTGCGTGGCCGTGCGCTTGCGCGGCCAAGTGCGCCGCCCCCGCTTGGGCTTGGACTCGAGCAGATCCAGCGGCGAGGATGGCGGCGTGAGCATCGACCTCTGCGCGCCCGGCGGAGCCTGCTGCAGACCCATGGCTTCGTCATAGACGCTGAACGCTGGGTGGTGCGCGCCGTGGTAGGCCATGTGCATGTGTTGTTGCTGCTGATGCTGATGCTGCTGATGCTGGAAGGAGGCGCTATTCTGGTATTTGTGACTGACGAAGCAACTCATAGGCGCGCAAAAGTCCGAAGCCGCCGCCTGCTCGTCCGGGCTGAGCGGCGGTGTCATGCTGCTGCTGGCAGCCCGCGGAGAGATAGCCAAACGTGGCTGCTCGAAGGGCATCATGCACGAAACGTTGCCTTCCTGCTTGATTTTGCTGCAGCTTTGGGGCACCATGCCCAACACCGGGCCGTAACTGTCCATGGCGGGCTCAACTTTGATGTCCTGGCGCGGGAAGTGCGAGGTGTAAAACCTGCCCTGCAGCGTTTGTTGAGGGTTGCGCGTCACTCCGTAGCCGGCGTCGGAGCGCAGCAGCTCTGTCAACAGGCCGGCAGCGTACGGCGGTGGCGGGGAGCGGTGCTCTCCCGCGGGGAAGGCTGCGGGCACCGCTGCGTCCGTCGCGGCGTATGCGCCGGGGTCGGCCGGAGCCACGTAGGCTGAGGCTCCGTCAAGTATAAAATCCAGATCTAAGTAGTTGCTCAGATCCTCGTCGTCCTTCTTGGCGAACAGGTTGTCCGCGCCGTGCACCATCTCTTGCATGGAGCAGCTGCCGGTGGGGAACTTGTTGTCATTCTCTGATTTCCACCTCTGAAAAAATCAGAACAAGCCATTGAGAAACCACGATTGCAATAAATGTAGAAAAGTCATGCAAGAAGACGATCGTATAATAGCTCCCATTTTTAACGAATGCTGAAGTATCTGCTACTTCGTAAAACTTTTAAACGTCTCTGTGTGCGGCAGAGGAACATTTCAGTTTAACTTACGTTTTCCCAGCTTTTCTCCCTTTGGTTGCTGAATGTGGCAAAAGAAGGTAGCATCACTCCCGATAAAGCCATGTTTTTGGTGTCGTCTTGTTTCAACAACTCGCTCCCAAAATCGGTGTGCGCAATCCGTGCGCTTCGACTTGTCGATATAATTGTGGCTGTGGCTCCAACGCCACGAAGTGTTCTCAGTGCAGTGAGTTTCCACCCCCACCGTGCTTGACTCTTTATAAAAGTCCTCTTAGCCGCCCAGGAAACCACGTCGACGTCGCGTAATTTTAGCTCTTTATAAAGCGGGACTTCTCTCGAGCCGCTTCTTCCAGTTGCGCGCGCGCTACTCCAGTGCTGACAGCCGCCGGGTTCGAGCGAGTGGGGTTCCTTTAAGCGAGCGAGGGAGGGAGTGGGGGCTGCCTACGCGCAATGACGCACACGCTCCAGGGGCCACGCCCCCTTTGGAGCTGGAAAAAAAGTGTCAAACACACAAGCGTACACACACAAGCGGTTCATATAGCAACCGTAGAGGATTACGTAATTTGGCGCAGGGATGAAAACAATGTTGTCAGAACATCACCGACGTGATTTATGCACTTCTCAAAAAAGTGTGGACGATGAGATCCATTGCATGAAAAAAAACAAAAAAACGCGTGACATGACACGAATGTTTGGTGCTAGATGACCTGCAGATTTACAAGAAATATCTTACATGTTGTGCTTCTAATTAAGAAAGGAATGAGGAGGATTATTAATTATTATTACTGTAGAGTCACTGGACAGTACGTAGACCTCTTTGTAATATTTTGTTCCTACTTAGGTGCGCCTATTGAAGTGGCATGGTGGGAGTTTACGCATGTCATGCGCATGGTGCGGTGCGCGCGCGCGTCTCGTGAGCATGAACGCAAGCGGGTTTAGTTGTAGCCCAGCAGGCTTGTGCAAACAGGCGCCAGCGTGCTCAAGAGCAGCCGCGATGTAAACACGATTTAAGGTAACATGCCATTCAAGTGCTAATGGTGGTGCGGGGGAAGGGGGGGGGGGGGGTCCAATTTACATCACAACCAAACCGAGTTGTGCTTTCATGCGTAATTCTTGACCGAAACTACAAGTTAATAGCAGTACACATGGATATACGTAGTATATATTTTTAGTGTACAGGTAAAGTAATGATTTTGTCGTACACTTAGTCCATCCATCCATCCATCCATCCATCCATCCATCCATCCATCCATCCATCCATCCATCCATCCATCCATCCATCCATCCATCCATCCATCCATCCATCCATCCATCCATCCATCCATCCATCCATCCATCCATCCATCCATCCATCCATCCCAAAAGCATGAGGTGGCGGGTGGAGGGTCGTGTGTGATGAGGACAGGAAAGTTTTTTTTTCTCCAGTTTTGCATGGCGGTGAGAGAAGTGAGTGCTCGGCGCGATGATGTAAGCAAACAGACGGACAGCTCAAGATCGCATCCAACTGTCATGTTCAGCCATCAGCCGTGAGCTTTCCCGTTTCCACGCCATGCACGTTCTGGCTGTGTGTTCACTGGAAAGCGTATGACGCCACGTGGATCCAGTTAGATCAGATGACGGAAACCTGTTTGTTTTGGCTAACAAGACTCGGAGAAGCAGCACGTGGTTCTGTAGCATTGATAAACGATGAGTCGCAAATCCATCTCAACGGCGTAAATAATAATGACTCATTTTTTATTTACTCCTTTTGTTAGTCAATTCAACAGCTGCTCAGTTCATAATTGTGGCGAAACCTCTCGTCAGGTGTCTGAAAAGTTCAAAACGCTCATAAATGTGTGATGAAGAATTTGGATTTCGGTGCTCCCGTGCAGAGTCACAGGTGTGAAGTGACAGTTTGTGAGTTTGCGCAAATTACGATTCTAGCACTTAAAAATGAAGAATTTAGTCAATTTTGATGAAGAGCTTTCTTTGGATCATTTTTCTCAGTCAAATATGTGCAATTTTTTGCTTTTAGAATAATTTTCATTCCGCATTTTGTTTGGGTTTCAAGTCTACCTAATAATTAAATCCTTGAGATATTTCCTTTAGCAATTTCACAGAACAGTCACTATTTTTCTCACTAAAATGTCAATGATGTGACATGTTCATTTCATGAGGCTTCTTTCATCTTCAGTGAGATCTTTGGTACTTAAAAAAGTTCATTTCATGAATTCCCCCCTGGGGACATTTTCTCTCTGAAGAACAAGACAAATAGCTTGTCGGAATTGTCAAGTTTGGCATATTGACCCGGTCGCTCTTGACTCTGCAACCTTTCCAGGAGAAAGCAGAAGCCGCGGCTGCTCGAAGTCAATGAGCAACGTTTCTGCAGAAGCTATACCGAGAATGTCTTTCCCGAACGCACTCTTGCGCAATCGTCTTGACGTTGGGCAACCCATGAGTGTGTGCGTTTTTATAGTATTTTTCATATTTTTTGGTCATACATTTTTCATCAGACATTTTTACATTTGACAGAAAATATTAGCCACTAATTATTTCTGATATTTCACATTGCTTTTGAGTCATATTGTTTTATTTTGCCTTGTATTTTTGTCCAATATTTTTGTGTGCGTGTTTGTGTTTTTCAATTTCCCAACTGTAAAAGCACAACCGTTGACTTGTCCGCGCTATCAACGCGTTGTCACGCCGCTAAGCGAGTCGCAAAGGCGCTGACGGCTCTCCACGCCAGCCGCACATTTCTTGGAGGCGCCTTGTTTTCTTTTTTCACCTACTTTCCCACGAGCGCGTTTTGTTCCGTCCGAGGCGTGCTTTGAGGAATCTGGGCGAGGCAGATGGCCGCCCCACATGTTCTTTGCAAAAAATCAAACTCATTCGGATTCTTTTTTTAACTCACTGACCGAAAGTTCCAATACTTTAAGTTCTACTTGAAGTAAAATTTTTGAATGTACTTTTTTCTTATATTTTGCGTCCTGCTTACTAACAGTCTAGCAACTCCGAGAACAATGGCCAAAAATATTTCCCGGCCCTGAGGCTTACCCGTTGAGCAAGTGTAAAATTACTGGAAGGACTAAATTGGGACAACATTTCATGGAACAAATAAGTTGTGAAAGTAGCTTCGTGCTTCTGATTGCAGAAAAGGCCTTAGTGACCCCCGACCTCTTCCCCCTATCAATCGGGGTGTCCCAAAACCCGCAAAATGATTTGACACCGCATTAATTGAAGCAACTCGGAGTAAAGAGGAGGAGGTTGAAAACTTGATGGAGAGCTCAGAATTTCCGTGACCGTGTTGTTGTTGTCGTGGGGTTCGCGCCAAGCATGCATCACGTCTGTGTCAAGTCTGCGAGAAGGAGCATTCCGTCACCTCGGCGGGGGGACCGACCCGCTTGCGTTACGACAACGTCCATGGAAAATGTGCGTGCGTGCGTGAGCGTACGGGACGTCCCGACTGGAGCGGGAGGCAGCGAGCGTTTGAGAGCGAGTGGGCCTCGACGCTCGGGCTTATATAGCTAGTTATTTTTATCCGCCCGCCCCTCGCTCATTACAGCCGTTTCCCCCTTCTCGGACCCACTCAGGAAGCACGTTTGGCTCCTTTTCCTGCTCGCACGCGGCCGCATTCAAACGCAGGCAGAGAATGAGAGCATTCAGCCTCTTGTGCCCCCCCCCCCCCCCCCCCCCTCCTCTTTGGAGTAAGAGAATGTTTAGCCTAAAAGATGAAGCACGTGCCAACAGTCTGACATTCCAATATTGCTCCAGTTTCACTAAAACATTTGGTACAAAAAAAAAAACACAGGGGGAAAACACAGAACAGACAGGATGGGGACAAGTCTTGGAATGTGGCGCTTAATTGTTAGTTTGCAAGAATCTTAACAAAAGATACAATATCTTTATGTCCTGCATACATACATACAAAATATTATGTAGTAATTGTTACTGTGTTTTACTTTTGTAAAAGAAATAAATCTAAACGACATACAGTATATAGGGCCCAAGAAACATGCCGATACTCTGAAGGAATTCTCGCTATTAGCATCACCAAAGACGAGCGCAGTTTCACTCCAAGACCTGCCAAGCAGAAATTGGCCTTCATCTTAATTTTCCGTATTTGCATAAATCTTAACATGAAAGCTGCTCGCTGCAGACAAGCTCGTCATTGCCCCGAGCCTTTTTCTAACTTCATGTAAGTGTGGCCTACACAGTACAAAGTGCCTCTCCCATATCGGTTCATTACGGCACCATTATGTGCTATTAAATGTCTGTACTACTGGATGTTATTTTGTAACACAGAAAATATATTACACTTAAAACAAACATTGTGGACGTGCGACACCCTTCTAATTGCTGCGCTTCACATTTTCTACCAGCAGGACTTTTTATGACGTGTATAGCAATCACCTGGAAGAGTGGTCTGATAATAACATGGGCGGATATTTATTTTTACCCATAAAACTTAAAATTGCACTTGTGTTGATGCAATACAGTGTGTAGATAATATAAAAACTATAAATGCTGTGGATATACGTGCATGAATATAAAACTGTCAGTAGCTCAGATTAAAAACTGCAGATGCAGCACCCTGTCTGGTTAGCGTAGCTGCTAATAATGAGGCTAGCATACGGAGATGATTGAGCCAGTGAAGGTCTTCACGAGCCTCAATTTACTAGCTGTTAACACTAGGAAGCATACCGGCCCCCCAACACACACACACTGCTCCACTTGCTGTAAAAATGTTATTTTTTTTCTCTTCTAAGTGAGAAGAAAGGCGCTTTTTATGTGTAAGCAAAACAGGCAGACGGGTGGGCGGCCTCTCTGTGTCTCCTCTCTCTCTCTCTCGCTCGCTCTCCTGTACAGTTGCTGTTTTTCTCATTGCATTTCGAAGGAAAATAACTGCAAAGTTTCCTGACTTGTCTTAAAATACAAAACTCCCAGAAATGACAAAAATCCGCCCTTGATGCCAGTTTTATTTCAACACGACATTTGGTTGGCATGTCTACAGTATCACGAGTAAACAAATGAAAAAGTCCCAAGAACCCATGCCCCAAAATTAAACAGGAAGTCTACCATTTTAATTTGAAGCCACCATTTTGGTATAAAATTACATTTGCACAGCATACGTTTTTTTTTTTTTGCGGTGAAGAAACCAGTCCCTAACTCCAACTAACATGAAATTTAGTCGAATCAGGATTAGACGCAAAAATCTTAAGAACCAATGCCTGAAAAGATCCCCCGACATTTCTATTTTTGTTTGGAATGGTAACTTTGTGACAACAAAAATGAAGGCTGATAATCAACCTTGAGTGCAGTGCAGTGACAGTGTCCAATAAAAGTGGACTCCATTCTCTTCTGTTTCTTTCCACGGTTCTATTTGAACATGCCGAACTAAACTGTGCCAGCTGTCCAAATAGCGTAAGCCACCAGGGCCCGCTACACAGGTTCCCCATTGAAGCCGCTGCTGCTCGCCCTTGATTGAGCGATCCGGCCTGCAGTGCACTTTATAGTGTACACACCTCCGAATGGTGACACTTCTAAAAAAAATAAAAAAAAATAAAAAGAGGCTAATAAAAACATTCCTGCCGCGTGGAATGCGCCAGGTATTTCCTCCCCTGCACCTGGTTACGATTCCTTGAGTGCACTGGTGTGTTTGCACAGGACGACGCTCTGTCAGAGAGACCTTGTTGTTGCTGCTGTACGCGCTCAATGGCGTTATGTTTGTGCTCAATACGAAACTTGGACAAACAGACGGCCCCGCGTTTCAGGCCAATTTGCGAGGGGACAGCGGCTGCTTGGCATTTACTAGTAGAGCCAAGCGCTGTGTTTGAGCCCTCAAGTGTTGATTTGGCCAGATTGACCTTTGATCTCTAACACAGCTACGGCCTCGGGACGTATTGACCGGTTGAAGCCGCGAGGCTGAGGTCTGCCGGGCCGGTCGCTCCGGAATGGAAGCTACGAGGTTCCTCAGAACATCGCTGATGTTATCTCAAAGGAGCACGAGTGCATTAATCCCCCCCCTCTTCGTCCAAAGGCTGTAAAACACTGTGATTTAGTGGTGGGTGCGGGGTGAGAAAGATGATGCTATCTACTTCTGTGGATTCTGTATCAGGGAGTCATCGTCAAATGTCTAATCAAAAGTCTGCTTCCAGCCTGCAATCCAGATATCAGATTCTAGGTTGACCCGTGCTAAGCGATCGTATAAAAACGTATTTAAATCCTTCAAAAATCAGCACATTTGCGGCAAAATTTCTCGGTTGGTGACATTCGGTCGGTTAAATCAGTTAAAGGGCGGCTCTCGCGACATTGCTCTCGTTGACTAATATGGTCGCGATCGGCGGTCGGCAAAAGTGAACGAGATCCGGCGTGGCGTGAAAGGCGGCACGCGCGGCGTTTCATATTCTGATGTGGCAGGAAGTTAGCGCGCGCGGCGGCTAATGAAGTGTCGGTCTAACGCAGTTTCCTCTTTGGCTGTCAGTTTGTGATGTAATTTGATTTCACATTTGACAAAGAATGGCTGCGACTTTCTTGCTTGGGTGAACCCACGTGTACACACACACACACGCACACAACTGAGTCGACAAGCCTGTCGGTTTAGCTTGCGCAGCTAATTGATGCATTAACTATCGCTATTTAACACTTCAACTGAAGGGGGTTGTTAAGCCGCTGTGATGGCCCGAAGGCTCCCTGTTGCTGCTCTTTAATGACTCGTGTTTCTCTTCGGGCTTCCTTGATCAAGCGGGTAATTTATGCTCCCCTCTTTGTCATGTTTCTTAATCTGAAAACTGGAATGATGACGGCTTAATTAGAATGCATGCAATTCTGTTTTCTGTGTGACACAACTGTCAGTCATCCGCATAGCTGTGAGCGTATCTCACCGGGCTGCTCAGGAGGTCAAAGTTCAAAGAGTCTTGACTTCTTGACCTAAGAAGTTGCACACCTGCCTTCCCAAACTTGACCAGTCTTACACAGTGTTTGTGAACGCTCAGAAGCCCAAAATGTTCAACTTGGATCTCCGTGGTTGACAGCCATCATAAGCTAGCATTGCTTTTGTCGTCGTTTCAGACCCGTGACAACAAAACGTGCAATGTCACACAAGACTTTGACTTACAACGGCGTTTGATTACGCTTTTTGAGTTTTCCAAGTCAAAGGTCTGAAAAGTTGAATTTTCACCTCCCGTCACCTCGCCCAGCTGTCACGAACGCCTCGTCCTCGGGTCACGACGCTTCATTCATGCCTCGCCTGATTCCATTCCCATCAAAACTCCTCCGGCGAGTGTCGGCATGCCAGAAAGCTCAACCCAAGCTTTAACCCGGTGGCGAGGCGAGGGACGATGAGATGGGACTGGCTTTAAACACCCTTTGACCTCTCGCTCTCCAAAATGGCAGCTACTGCAATTCACCTGGAGGAGAGACTTAATCCTGGGTTAATCTACCTGCTCAGCATTTTTTCCTGCGTGATCAAAAGGGGCCTTGGTGTTTTCCTTTCTAACGCGCTCATTGCAGAAGCGCATTCCGAGACTTAATAAGGCGTGAGTGGCGGGTGGCGCATCTCATAATGGAAGCTGAGATGCAGGTGTCCTCCACTCTTTACGCTCCGATGCGGCGTGCAGCTGCCTAACCGCTTCCTGTTTTTCGAACAGTGAATCTTCTCTGCAGTTCGGCCACTATTTCCTGAAATGTGTGTGTGTGGCGTGTGGTGAGTGGTGTGTGTGTGTTCAAGCTGAGGTGTGCCGCATGCACTCGAGAGGCAATCACAGATCGTCTCTGCTGCAAATATGGCCTTTGCAGTATTGTGCAGTCGTTGCAAGAAGGACTTTGTTTATGTCACTTCATAGCAGATGGTAAATGGAAGCCACCTTGGCTTTCTGTTACAAAATAATATTTTGTTGATTGGCTTAAAAACATCCTGTATAGGACAACATTATTGTCTTGTATTCTTTCAGTCTAAAAATTATATAAAATTATAAATAGGTTAATACAGCATGCTAAGCTAATGGCTATTAAAGGGACCCTGCTTGCAGATCAGACTTATGGAATGGAGAAGTTTTGGGAAGACCCCCTAAAACCTTGATGCTAAAATAGCCTCATCATCAGAGAGGGGCTGTAATGGAGATGGATGATGGGGTGGGGTGAATCCCACTAATTATTGGGGGGGGGGGGGGGGTTGTTTGCATCCAGTTTTTTTTTTCTTTTTTAACATTTGGATTTGTGATTACATGTTTAGTCAAAGGCAGTGACCACATGGGGAAGGGCTGGTAACATTTTAGGGAAACAAAACTATTAGGACAATGAACTTAAAAGTAATTTTGTAATCCAAATATTTAGAATTTTGAAATTTCAATCGTTATTTATCAAATTTCAATCATTGTTATTCCCGCAAGGGTAGGACTCTTCAAAATGTCTTCAATTTAGATTGATCAGAAAACAATGAAGCCCTCTTTGATGAATCCCCCGATTAAGAGCCTGAGAAATGCTGTAATCGTCTTTCTTTTCTTTTTTCCTCTCTCATGCCAACAGAGACATTATGATTTAATCAGCCGCAAGCGTGCTGATATCATTCCTCGGTGAAGCCTTTGTGTCCCCGCCGTGTTGCGTTGCGTGTTGTGCTTTTCTTGGAATGTGCGCTCTGATTGTTCTCTTTCCTGTGAGGCCCTCTCATACCTTTTGTCTGCCGCTAATCAGGGAGCTCCGACACAGCGTCACCGTTATGATATTTTTGGCCGTAAAGACAAACAATATAAAAAAAAAAGGGAGCTGTGTGAGGCGTCTGACCACTTCTATAATAACACCACAAAAAAAAAAAAATAACGTTCCCTCGCGGGGTCTTTTTCTGCTTTTAACCGCAGTGTGATTGACGACTGGACGCACGGTGGCCTGACTGGGCTGCACGGGTGGCTTCTCACGCCTTCTCGAAATGTGTGAGAAGGAAGTTGTGGGAATCCAAAAGCAGGCAAAAGTATTCATTTTAAACTTCTGCAAGAATCAAAATGTTGTGGGAATGCATCTAGTCACAATTGGACTTACTATCAAATGTCGACAAGAGTCAAATTGAACCCAAATTTGAAATGCAGTAAGACAATATTTGCACTTTACTTCCCACCACTGTCCTAAAGTTTACTTTCACAACAACAATGAAAGCAGATGTGCTTACTAATGCTTCTTCTCTCAAGTGTGAGAACGTTGTGCTGTCCGAAGGCCTCTTTTATACCGCCTCCTAAAATAAGCCCCCCGCCTATTGGCTGGGAACCCGTCGCATCACGTCAGGCCAATTAGAGAGTAACACTTCCTGTGCCGCCAAAGATGTTTCCTGTTGATTAGTAAGCGTGCAGCAGAGGACATGAAGGACAGAGAAGGGAGGCAGGGGGGGCACAGGGGTGCTGTTTCCTCAACCTTTGGGACCTTCGTGTCGGAAAAACTGATGGTCGGTGTCCGGCTGAAGTGTGTGTTTGGACTGTGTGTGTTTGTGAGTCACGCACACACGGACGTGACTCCATGATGATGGCAGATCCTGATGTTTCATATTCTGGCATGAGCTTATTCTCATGAGAATTTTGTTCCTAAAAAGTCACATCATTTTTTCTTTTTTTACATTAAACAGGGAAGTCTTTTGAATGCAACCTGTCGGCCATATTTGTTGTGTGACGATAGCCACGCTTTAGCCTCCGCTAAGCACTGCAGCGTGTCAGCCATACTTGTGGAGTGTATTGCGGTGAGAATTTTTTTTTCCCTAGAACTAAATTCAACCCATCGACCCACGGCGTGGCTTTACAAATCTTCACCTGTGTGTGTGCACGCTTGTGCGTCTCTAGCGAAGTTTTTCCGTGAGCAAGGGGCTTGCGGCCGCAGGTTGCAGGAATGTCTACCGTCTGGACGGGAAAACGCAATCAGCTGAGATCAGCGAATTAGAGGCCGCTCACTCTTTCTGCTGCGCTCGCTCGCGCACGCACACACACTTGGATGCTTTCAGCTGAGGAAAAGTGACACCTTTTCTCTCTATTTCCTCTGTTTTTACATACTCGGGTCTGGGGCTAAAGAGGCGCGCTTGTGTTTGTATGTGACAAAAACACATAGAGGGTCTTTATGGAGCGGGCAGAAGGTGAATGGTGCAATTCATCACGCCACTTTTGGCTCTCGCTGGAGAGAGACGCTCGCTATCTGCACTCAACAAGCGGTGCCGTGGACTGTGAACTTTCACCCTTGTGTGACATGATGACCAGCATCCCTAGAGGTCGTTTTTTTTTTTCGCCCTCACAATAGCTGGAAAAATATTTGAGTTACATGTCACCAAAACGGAAAAAGTAAAACTGCATGTTAAAAAAATAATCGATACCTGCATGAAGGTGACAGGACCAATCAGTCCGTGGTGATCTTTAATGATTGATTAGTGTATACTAGACACAAACAACGAGTAGAATGTACACAAAAACTCTTACTTTGAATTTCTGATTGGAAAAACGTCTATTTTTTTTCCCTATTTCACTCCCCATTTTTGCAGGGAAGTTCTTGTATGATGTGAATTGACTAAAATGAAAATGGAGATTTGCACGATAGATATAGTTAACTTGAGTTATGTCAGCATACTTTCAGCTATCTTAAAGAAGCAGCTTAATTTTGATTTGATTTATGTACTTGCCAGTTATGACATATTTCCTGAAGGTTCTGTGCTCGATGGCGGGAACTCAAATCAAGAGTTAAACACGAGGTATTTGACAATGATGGACGTATAGTGCGGCCACTATCCACATTTATTTTTTTGGTCTTCTCCAAGGTCACATAAACACCAGCGCCAGACCTGAATGGGATCAAAGTGGTCATTAAAGAAGCCCACAACCCTGAGAAACGGCAGAGCAAATAGTGCACGCGGTGGCAGGCGAAAAAAAAAACTAAATTTGGAACAAGGCGGCACATTCATATGCCAGGAACCGGGTGTCTTAGGCAATTGCCATTGAGCAACGGCAGCGTTTTTAAAGCAACAGTAACAAGCTGCGAGGCTGAAAACAGCTTGGGAGTTTGTTCTCCCGAGGAAGCCCGTAAGTTCCTCAGATGCTGCCTTTGAGGCGTGAGTGAACTTTGCGTGACCTTCGCAGAAGAAATAAGTCACACACGCCTCATACTACACATCCAGGCCCGACCATAAAACTCCCGCTTATCACCGAATGAATCGTTTTCCCTTAAATATTAATTCCGTCCAAAAACAGCTGCGTGACCCAAAAGAAACGCACGCCCAGATTTAGTTTGTAGTTTTTTTTAAAAAAAAAAGAGTAAAACAAATGGAATAATATGACATACGCGTCAACAACTACTCTAAATACAGGGCCTTAAAATAACACGCTTCTATGGAAAATATACGCCATGACATCATTGGTGCGAGGTGTCATAGTTTCTGCTCATTTAACAGCTTCCGCCAGCTGTTGTGGAACAGTGCGCCGATACACGTAAGCAGGTTGAATGCCATCGATTCAGCGGCTCGCTGCTAATTGAAATTAACGAAGAAAACCTTAACGACAAAACCTTTTGCTTTAAAAGCCATAGATGCTGCCCGTAATGATTGACATCTAGACTACTGTAAGGCGGTAATTGATCCAACTTGCTAACCCTAACCCTATCAAGACATAGCCAACACCTGCGACTTCAGTTGACGCATTCACTACCATTGACGGATATAGACTATCCATTTTAGCTGGGTTGGCAGGGAATGATTGAAAGAGGGAATTTCCATTTGTAAAACTGCTAGCAAGAATGCTATTGTGCTGAGCCAATGTGACTGGGACAGAAACCAGCGAACAACTGCAGGATGAGGGGAGGACGGAACCAACCAATCAGTGGCGCGGCGTGTTTTGATTGACAAGACCGGCGCATAACTGCATGAACTGTGGGTGAGCGAAGCAACTAATTTGTGGCGCTGTAATGACTGCTAGACCGGCCAGTGACTACAAATAAGATGACCGAGATGCCAGATCATGTGGTTGAATGTGACAGTATCCGAGCGTGTTCATTTGAATCCCGTGAACTAAGGCGGCAACAGAATAACACAAGCCAACTGTCCTCAGGACATCGATGTCAACTGATTTTTGGAATGTCTTCCTTATGGTCACTGTAAAAATAGGACATATCTGGTCACTCGAATTTCCATCAGCTTGAAACAACAAGTGGTCAGCGTGCAAGTCAGCATTGGGTCAAGCGGCAAGGGTTGACGCCACGACGACAAAAGCTGGTTTTCCCCTTGTTGTGACCACAAATCAAAGAGAAACAAGCAGCAAACAATCTGCTCTCATCTGTCAGCTCGCATCTTTCTATTTGGGTCTTTGTGATTATGGCTCTCCCCGGCGCGGCCCTGTAATTACGAACCCCTCGCCCCCCCCCACCCTCCGTCCTCATGTTACAAGTGCGGTTATCGACATGTGTGCCACGGAGAGCGAGGCGATGCTGACGAGGACTTGATCAACTCCGGCGTGCTCCGCCTTTCCGCTGATGCAAATATTAGCTAGCGTGTTGCAAAGCGTCCATGACAAGCTCTGCATTCATCAGTCATAATGTTCAAAATAGCCTCGGCGTTTGTGAGCTGTAAAATTATTTGTCATAAAAATAGGAGACTTCAAATGTTTTGAATTTTCCATTCATCCTTAGCTAGCTAAGTTCTCCGCCATTACAGGCAGCACCATTGATTGGTCGGTCATCTCGGTGGAAATATGTTCTCGATCATGGTTAGAAGACGCATTGATAGTTATGCTAGTTTTTGCGCAAGCGTGATTAGCATCAGTTGTCAGCGCCCCAGGGACCAGTTTTCAGTTCTTAAGCGAGGACATCGAGAAGATAGCCTTGAAGTTAGAAGAAAGAAGGCCAGGAAAGGTGCGAGCCGGGCAGCTCGCTTAGACCTCTGCGCTCTCGGCTCCACATGTGCTCTCCATTAGGACTCCTCTTTATCACCCTCATCAATCCATAAGTCGAGCACTACAGCTTTTTGGCAATGCGCACCCGATATTTTATTTCTAACTTGGCCTCGATGCTGAGCAGCTGTGTTGTGTGTTTTTTTTCTTCTTCTTCCCCTCGAGCGCCCCAACTGTAACCTGCCGAAAAGCCGCAAGGCTCGACGAGATCCTTGTTCTTGGGTTTCACATTTTCTCAAGGAGGAAACATCTGTGGCTTACAAAGTGCGGGCCGTGGATGAGAATGCTGACATTTTAAAAAGAAAACGTGGTTTTTCAGACTCCTATTTCAGGCGTCAGGTGTTCGGCAGGAATTGCCGCATTCCAACCGAGGGATTAGTGCTGCAAAAAGTCAACCGACTGGCATTGTTCATTTTAGCCTCAACGAGATCATCTCAGAGGTGTCAAAACGTTTTCTTCCATATGACAATAAGTGTAGGACTAATGACCAAGTCCGCAAATTTGAGTAACTTTTCAAGCCCACTGATCTATATCGACTCGGTTAGATTGGAGAACCTCACCGGCCGCTGCGTGAAAGCACCACATCCTGTTCAAAGGAGGAAGCGAGGGTGTGCGAAGAAGCCTCTCTAAACCGTATGCGGTCGCCTTGACAAAAACAAAAACTATGCTCATAGATAACACACCGTGCACGTGAACGCTCACCTCGCAATACCAATGCAAGGACGAGCTGAACGTCAGTGGCGGATGCGGACGCCACGATTCCACCCGTGGCCGAACGGCGTGTTGACCGAGTGACTCACGGCAGCTTTTCTTTGTTGTTTGCACAAGAATTGAAAAGCATACGAGCGGCCGGACCAGCAGGATCCTGCTACGCTCAACTCCCACAAACTTGCCGTACGACGCACGCACAAAGTATTTCTTGTGCTGGCGCCTCACCGACAAAGCAGTGAAATTCATTAGGGATGGGCAAAAACAATTTTTTGATGCCACCATTTGATTGTAGTTCGTGCATCATTTCTGCACAGTCTGCACTTTCACATACTGTACCAGCAGACAGCGTAGGAATGTGCCGCAGTTGGGACCTGCCCGATAAGTGCCAGTCCACGTGTTGCTGTATGCCCATGTGCCAGCGCCCGTGACTCATGCGGCAGACAATGTTTGCCCACGAAGCCGTGAGTCATCATCACTGCACCGAGGATAGGGTTTCAAAATAAGGCTTCGAGCCTGCGTTAAGGTTTCAAGGCAGCTTTCTGTACACGCATGACCGTGAGCGTTCCATATATATCCTGACAAAGGTGCCGACATGGTGAAGCTCTTATCTTTGCCCTTATGGACACTCTTCACTCCTTGGCAACACTTGAAAAGCAAAAAACAAAGTGAGTGATAGCTGCAGTCAGTCTCGAATTAGCATGAAAGAAAAGTCACGGGTCACGCCGGGACACGGGGAGCTCCCTCGGTGTCCTCATGCCAGGTTCGCTTTATTCCAGAGCTAATGTTGCTTTCATAATTGTTTCATTTCGGCTACTATGACTAATAGAAAGGAGGGGTGGCACGTTTCAGACAGATGACGGCTTGATTAGTGGAACTTCAATAAAATCACGTCAATAAAAGTTTGTTTTATTTCGGTTTGATTTTCTGCTGCACGCAGTTCAAACTCAAACATGTTTGTTAGTAACCTAGAATAATTTTTGTAGATATCATCTGTATATAAAGTGTGTTTCAGTGGTGTGTGTGTGAGTCAAAAAGAATTTCTGTACGTGTTTTAGAAGTACGCGAGAGCATTAAGATGTTGCAGCCCGCTTGCCTTCCTTTTTCATGGGAAATGGTTGGATCGCGTTTGACCCCGTCGGATTTATTGGACACGCCGCCACGCGTTCAAAGGCCTTTACGACATCCATCGTTATTTCCGAAGGGAATCGGAGCTTCTCGCTTTGCGTGATTTAGGGTCAAGTTGGAACGCGGAGCAGCTTTTTCTTTTTTGGGCGAGATCCATGTTCCCACGAGTTAGCGTAGAGCTGATGATGACGTTTACATCGCTTGGGCTCTTAAATGTTCTGCTCAAGGGCCACGCTTGTAGCCGAAAGTTGCTAACTCAACAAATTTTCTCAGTACTTATAAGAATAAATCCATCAATCTAATTTCAACTTGAAATTTTTCGACACAATAATGTTTTCTGCAAGCCACACTGGTCTATTGCAAATTAAAAAGCAAATTTCACCCATTTTTATCCGGAGGCGGCCATTTTGCCACTTGCTGTCCACTGAAAATGACGTCTCAGTTCCATTAACGACCAATCACGACTCAATTTGCAAACATCACATGACCATAGTCAGAAAATTGACAGATTTGAATACAAAATAGATACATGCAGTTTAATGGAACTTTTTTTTCTGAACTTTTGATTTAGTAAATACTCTTATAAAAGAGTGGATCGTAATGGACTGTCAAGGTACACACACGCACGCGCACACACACGCACGGAATGTTGTAATAATTTTATAATCCGGCTGCACACAAAGCGCACCCACTCTGTCATATGACTGTACAAACATGTCCACGCTTGATTCATGGCTATTAGCTGCACATAAATCATTCGTGCAAAGTCTCCAACGTGGCATATTTGACACGACCCGCTATGGAGTCAATTCCCTCTCGGGTCCTCACGTTTTGACGTTGATTCATCAGCTCTAGCTTATCAACAGAAACGAAGATAAGCGCCTAAGTGGAAGAAGAAAGAAAAAGAAAAAACAAGAGCCAATTTGCTGCAAAGCCTCTCAAGGACTCAGCAAACACTGACATCCTCGGAACCCTGCGTACACCTCAGCGAGGGTCTTATCAGCGTTGACAAAAGAAGGAAAAGCCACTCGGAGGTCCTCATACCTGGCCACCTTGTGCTTAAAACGGAACTTGACTCAAAGTATTCCGTACTTCAGGCATGCACAATACAATACATTACAGGAAATACAAAAGTGAGGGTCCAATTTATTTGTGTATACAGTATTTAAAGCAGACCCCCAAAAAATCCCTATTTTTACCAATTCACTCTAAACGCCCCTTTGTACTTCCATTCTTGCCTGTGATTAAAATGGTGTTGGTGGCTCCTTCCAGTGGCGACCTCAGACCTCACAGAGTCTGCGTCAGTGCCCACCCAGCCAGCAGTGCAAGCTTCACAGAGATAACTAAAATAACACAAGAGCTTCCCCTCACAATACAGAGACCCCCACACACACACGCACGGACAATGCAGGAATCCCGACTGGGGCAAACCAGGCCTGCGCGCAGACGTCTGGGCTGGGGGGATTTAACCCAAGGCCCTCAGGGGCCATCATACCTGACTGAGGGCAACCTGAGACGCAGGCAGGGGGGTGGGGGGGGATGGGCACACACGCTTTTAGCTTTAATAGGTTTCAGGTGAGGCAAATGTTCAAAAGAATTATTGGTGATTTACCGCCATCGTATTGTTGCTTTAAACAATGCAGGAGAGGAAGAGCTCTGTTGATTTAGAACGGCCTCTGATTTTGAGGGGTCGGGGAGGGGTAAATATCCTATATCAACAAATCTATGGAAACATGAACCCTGATAAATTTCCAACAATCAGTCAGATCTCTACAGTATAAAGAAAAATATTATTGACACTAACATGCTAACAGTTGCTATGCTAACATATAGCAAGATAACGTTACGTAAAGCAATTTTCCTGTTGGATACTATTTCTGCAGATCAAATGCTTGATGCTAACAGATTTTGGAACAATAAGCCTGTGTGAGAACGGATAGTGACAGCTATGCTGAGGAAATTAAAAAAAAAAAAATGAGGGATGCCCGCGTAACTGGATCTGTCATCCAATCCTGAACGCCAGCTACCATTGTCCTCGCGCAATTGTGTCACATGGGAATGAGGACACTCGTTTACCTCTTGAGGTCTACTAGTATCATCACTGTCCATATTATATTTACACAGATATAAATATATGGATCCAGATTAATGAGGATTTTATATTTTTGAAGTAGTTGGAAACTATTCCTAAATGAAAACCAAACAAATGCTAACACGCTAACAGTTGTTAGCAGTGGCCAAAGTGCATTTGTCAAAGTGCTCCTAAAAAAACAACAGTGACAAGCATGCAGGCAAATAAAAGTAACACTTAACGATTTTGCCCTTTACGCCTCTGATACAAAAAAGAACATCTTGTGGTCGTTCCGCTTGGGAGCAAAACCAAAACAAACTCTTTAATTCTTTCATTGACGGGATGCCAGGTTGTAAATTGCAGCCTTTCAATGACATCCGCTGGCCTCCCGGAGCCTAGCCTAACTCATCTCTTTGCCTTTGCGAGTGACAAGCTGTAATTGCAAAATGCAAAAAAGCAGCGCCCTACAGATGTGTGGCAGATAAGGCCAGCAACCCTGGCTGAGGCCTTCTTCCTCCTATGGACAACTTTTTTTGCTGCCAGAGACTATAAAATTGCGTCTCAGCTAATGGTGGGAATTAACAAAGTATAAATACTTGGTTGCTGTACTTAATTAACTTTTTCAGCTCTACTAGACTTCTGTTTTCTTGAAGGTCTTTTGCCGCAGAACTGCGACAAGAACCGGTGACTGTTCACCTTTTAGTCCAACTCAGGCTTTCATTAGCGAATGGTCATCTGATACCATCTCTGCAAAGTAAGCCCCCCCCAACCCCTTAGCCCACCTCTTCTTCTTTATTAACCGAAAATGAAGTTAACAAGCAGCCCCGAGGTCCTTCAGTGGAATGACAATGGAAGTCTCGTTTGCACATCTTTGCTGGCGCCCGACCTGACCCCAAACCTCGAAATGGGCTGTGACAAAAGCAGTTAGCTTAGAAATTACACCGTGAATAAATAGTCTTGAAATAAAACAAAACGTATTTCTTGTTCATCGTCACGAGCCAGGCATTATCACCGTCCAGTTCAAACCAGCAGAGGTGTAACCAGAATGATAACGGCATTTGCCCAGGCAGATGCTAGCATGTGCTAACAGCGCTAATGAGCAAAGCATCCCAGACGACAGGGCGCGTAGTGAAAAGCGGCGGCGCGTCTCTGAAGGACAGCCGAGACAAGTCGGAGCAGAAGCAAACGGCAATTATGCCCTCGAAAGGCTTTGATGATTTTTCTGCGCTAATAAATAAATAATAGGGGAGGGGACCGTGTGAAGACTTGTTCTTTAGCCAGCAGCAATGCCGGGATTCTATGAAGCCTCATGTTTCCTATACAAGTCGAATGTACCGTACTTGTGTTTTTCAAACACTGTTTTACTGCTTTTTTGCAGCTTAAAAATACGACCTGTTCGCACCATATTTTATCGAACATATACACAGTAATTTCTAAACTCAACTCTCGTGTGAACTTTATTGTTCCAGCACTTAAAAAAAAACAACCATGGATCTAACAAGGTTCTATATGCAGTAAATATCAAACATTCTTGTTTTTATGATGATTACTAATGGTAGTAGTAGGGATGGGTACATACCAGTATTGGACAAAAACCAGGCTTATTTCAAAGTACCGAGTACTCGCGATGGTGGCCGATACTGGTAAAATGCTATACTAGGGTTTTTTTGCGAATATGAGCCGTCCTGAGAAACAACACTGTTCTTGGCTGCGCATCCATTCCCCTTTGCATGTCTTTGCATGGGAGTTGTTGACGCTCGTATCAAAATAGAGATTAGTCAGGCCCTTTGGCAGACAGATGATGCGTCGGTATGGACGTTATGCAGACCGCAGATAGTGTCGAGCTTGGTGGGGGAGTGCGAAGGTTCTGCCGAGGTCAAGGCCAACAACATCCACAAACCCATGATGTTCTTTCTGAAACCGAAAATTGCTGTTGCGCATCAAACGGGTAATTAGTAGAGTTGTAACATGGTAGAACATTCTTTTCTCCAGTGCCTCCAAAGGACACATCATTCCCCGAGATACCCCCGGGATTACACACCGCATGACACAGGATTCAACTGAATTTTTTTTCACGTATTTGCTGTCTGCCAAAATGTCAGTCTTGTGTAGGCGGATCGGATTATATTCAGACTTCACCTCATCCAACCTAAACCAAGGCGTGGCAATTCCTTACTCAAATCCATGAGAAGATAAAAACATGTAGAAATCAACCTGTGCTACCTTTTATTAGGCTAATGCCCCGACTTTTGACGTGTAAAATCCACCAAAGTGGACGATGCGATGAAGCCGTTAAACTTTTATTGTGAAATGCAACCCCCCCCTCCTACACACACACACACACACACCCAACCATTGCAGAAGTCAAACATTTACAGACACCAAAAATAAACTTCTTTTCCCTTCAGTTCATTGTGTAATTACATAGTAGGGAGAGTTATCGTTTGGTGGATGTTTGCAATGGGAAGGGGTTTGCGGGCTGAGAGCCGGGGGCAACATATGTTACAATATAATTAAAGCCGACTTGACTTATTGTCTTTTCAATGTAAAAAATAGTCGTCCTTTTAGTGTTTTCATAGCTGTTCCTGTGTTTTTTTGTTGCCTGTTCATAGGGTTGTTCATCCTTGTTGATACGCTTCGTTCGCTTTTATGTGTCTGTTCATCAGAGGTGAGGAACTCGAACCGCGTAACTTGACTGAAGTCAGACTAAAGTTGGCAATTTCAGATCTTGGAACTGGTTTGGCTAAACGGCAGGCAAGACTCAACTTGGTTGTTAATCCCTTTTCACATCGGCTGGTTGTTTCTTCACTGAGATGAAGTAAAAACGTGAGCACCTTGTATTTGCTTTAAACATGCCGATTAGTTGTTTTTTGCAGCCGCCGTAAACCTGTCAACGAGAAAACCCCCATCCCTGCTTCTTTTTAACTGGCAAATGTTCAGGTAACCTTCCACTCTCAACTAGACTTATGCAATTCCTGCGCTAGAAAGGTATTTTATTGAAGTGGTCGCCTGTTTGCCTTCGCATTAAACGGCCCGAGGAATGCATCCCTGCGTTTGCTTGAGGTTGTTTTGATGTGCATTCACAAAAAGGAGCTCATTCACAGCTCGCCGGGGGGAAGTCAATGACTTCGTTTGTCCTCGCGGGTAAACACTCACCCCGAGTGAGGCCCTCAAATATGGACCTCGCTCCATCTTGTGTGACAATGAACAAATTGCCATTGAAAAGCACTTACTGTGCGATAGCGCGCCATTGTGGGCCCCTTGAACACACCTGAGTAAATGAATGAATGAGCCAGAGCGAGACGGGAAGTGGGGGGGCGGCGACAAAGACGACCTTGAACTGTATGAGCTCGTGACGGTCTTGTCACGAAAACAACAGGATGGAGGCAAACTACCTTTGAAATGGATTTGACGAGTTACCTGCGCAATCAAATGAGATCCGATAAAAGCCATCCGATACATAGATTTTAGTGAGTAGCCACCAAAATTTCAAGAATCCATGCCTGAAAAGAAAGCTAAAAATTCAATTTGGTCATGTACTTTTGGTTTGAAAATTCAGCCCCCAAAACCCATTCCACTATTTAATATAAAATTTGGTAGGCATTTCTGACATGAGCAGACCCACAAAAAAAATATCAAAAAGCCATAGTGTTCCAAACGTTTGGATCCATCAGGGATAAAAATCAAGGTTGTCATGGTGACGCTAAATATAAAACTATTGTTTGTAAACACAATTGCGCTAGACACGGAATGTACTTCGACAGATCATCAGCGATTCAAAACAACAAAACAACGCGGTGCAGAGTTCTGTGTGTAGTCTGGATCTGATAATTGAATCAAAACACACCCCGTGGTGACTCACTGCCGTCGGACCACTCCGGGATGCTTGGTGAGCGTGTTTTTGTGCAAGGCATTCTCAGGTGGGGTGTGATTGTTAGGACTGTCTGTCATGTCTGTCACTGAGCCCATCAATGATGGAGGTCCTGGCGGTCGCCCATTGACAGCACTTTTTCTCACAGTCGACAAGCTCCGCCCTCTCTTGCTTACTCCTCGCCGCTACTCTCACGGTGTCGGAGAGTGTGTAGGTGTGAAGGCCTCACATTCCGCACACTCATACTTCACGTGAAACAAGCGAACGCTTGCGTGACCAAAAAACACAATGCCGTGGGCGGCTTAAGTGTCACGCCAAAAGTCGCGCTTGTCCGTGCTCAGTGAAGCATTCAGAAAGATCGGTAACGCGTGTTGATGCTTCAAGCTGGTTTGGCTACTTGTGGCGAGTCAACGAGTCATATCGGTACGATGTCCAACCAATTCTGTGTCCATCGGTGAAACTTGTCTGGACCTGATTATTTTTTTCTTCTTTAATACCGCTGACTTCGCAGGGGGCGCCACTGAGTGAGTTGGGGGTGAGAGTTATGATGGGGACTCCTGAAAGTTCTCGACGCCAAATAAACAGCTATTATAAAAAAGATAAAATCAAAGAATGTCACCAACATGTGATGATGTATTCTAGTGTCGAGTGTTTTGTTGAAGTCAAGGAAAGTGCCAATTTGGGATTGTGCAAACATTTGGGCTCGATTGTACTATAATCTTGATACCACACTTAAAGCATTTCTGGCCAAGCAAGCTTTCATGATTAAACATGCTTCACATTTTGGTGACCCACTTGCAAAAAAATGTAGGCCAACATGCGTCAGCCAACCGCCATTTTGGGCTTCTCAGGGTCTCCCACGCAGTTTTTTTTTTTTTTTTCCTCGAGTGGACCCGGATGGCATTCTGTTTAGCTTGTCGCTCGGGTGGTGAACATAAATTGAAAAGTAAGTTGTGTCAGTGATATGGCAGCATGGTGTGGGAATACTAAAATTCTAGCTCTTCTGTAACTAATTAATCCAGCATGAAAACCTTCTCTCTGCTTGCCGAGAGCACCAAACATCCCTCAATTCAACATGTTCTAAATTTCCTTAAAAGTACCTGCGAACGTTTGCGACCTTGACCCAACCCAGGCGAGAACGCCACATTAGCATTTTGTTCCCTCAATCCAAACCCAACGGTAGGCTTTAAATTCATCTTGATGCATCGGCGTGCAAATCTGAATCCCATTGTATCAAATCATGTCAATTGCAGGGGAGGGTGGGTATATAATTTGAATGGGGACATGTGTGCCTAAATTAGAGTGCTGCGTGGTCAGGCTTGGGTGGGGGGTGGGGGGCATCACGGAGGCCTGCGGCTAACTGCTGGCCGCGCGCTGCGCTAACACACTGCGTCTTTCCACTAGTCTCGACGGGCGCTTGTGATGTGGCCGACCGCCGTGCCCCCGATGACGGGCTCGCATGTGTTCCTTGACCCTGACCATAATGGACACGGCTTAGCCGCCGGAACAAAATTACAGCCCCTCTGGAATGCCACTGTTATTATTTTTCCCCTTCTTCCATATGAAATTTCAATGTGCGGGCCATTATAAAACCGTGGCAGCTGAACTGAGGCAAATGTGTACGTAGGAGGCTAATGGATGATTAGCAAGGGCAGGGATGGCTGTG
The DNA here is from genome assembly GCF_059516105.1 of Syngnathus floridae. Taxonomy (NCBI): domain Eukaryota; kingdom Metazoa; phylum Chordata; class Actinopteri; order Syngnathiformes; family Syngnathidae; genus Syngnathus; species Syngnathus floridae. The sequence goes on along the minus strand of NC_142426.1, from coordinate 8,420,268 downwards.
TGGGGGCGAAGCATGCGGAATTAGAGAAGAACAATCAACACATTTGACTAATTCCTTCCTGCGAAACTGCCTTCTCTGATAGGTTCCACCCCGCCTCAATTGTATCTGTCACAAACGCCTGATTCGATGCTGAGGAAATGATTGCGAAGACATCCAGTAACTCAAAAAAGTACTACGTAGAGTTTTTACTCATCCTGAAAATATTGTTGTCAGCAGCACTTTAAGCAACCTGCTGCTGCTTTTTGGAATAGTCACAAGAGTAGCCAGGCAGTAAATGGACCCCCAACATTTTTGAACCTGCTTAGAGATGGCAACAGATCTGCTTTTCTTTTTTAGTAGGACGTTTTGAATATTCTCAAAGTGCACAGTAGGCCGGCAGGGATCAAACCACATATTGCTGATTCGTGAGATCCGGTCCAGAGCAATGCTTCCAAAAACGGACTTGATTTGATCCCAAAACAAATTATGTCATTACTTTTTTTTGTCATGCAACACTCAAATTGTTTTCATCCTGAAAAGACATCAGCACAACTTACAGCGACTGCTCAAAATGAGCCAAATGTGACTCATAAATTCAAATTGCTTGATATATTTGGCCCGACTGGGGTGAACTTAATGGGGATTTTGTAGCAGGCTAAATAAAAGAACCGCATGGGTCAACGCTAAAAAATCCAGGCCAGCCTGGTCTGCTTAAAAGCTTGACACCAAAGAGGCTGCACCCTTCGGGCAGCCTTTGGATGCTAAAACAGGTGGCGAAGCTGATTAGGCTCATTAGGATTGTTTTGTTTCTTCTTCACAACTTTGAGAGAGGATTTTAGTTTTGAAGTGTGTAGATAAAGATCGCAGAGATTAGCGCGGCTCGGATTCAAAGAGGTGACCCAGGGTCGTTTTGGATAGGAAGGGGCGAGCCCCAAGGGGTGTTGTAGGAAACCTCACAGCATCATTTTCCAGAGAGTTCAAGTGTTTAATGGTTACTGAGTATTACAAATTTTATTGATTTATTTTTTTACTGACCTGCATTGTCACGATCGTTTGAGTACTAAGTCATCTTGCGGAGCTTTTGTTACTCACCCGAAGACGTGACTATGAGTACACACTAAGGCCAAAGTTCATTGTCGAGGTCAAAGCAGTGCCTGGAACAGTAAGCAATCAATAGAAAGAACAGATTACACATTGTCAAAAAATTTTTTTTACTATACTTTGTTTTCAATAGGACAAAAAGTGGTATTTCTTCATTTGTAAACTCCCTAAGCTGCGTTTCCTGTTGGCTGTCAATCATTACCAGCACGATGATTTGCATTAACAGTCCTATGTGTGTTTAAGGTCTTGATACTGATCTGAGATAAACTTGTTCAACCAGGAAGCACATCCTGGGCCATGATATGATGCAGTCTGATATCAAAGTCTCTTATCTTAGGATGACTTGATGATTCTTGAGAAGTTGTTTGTTGAAAGGAGTCCACTCATCTCGAGTTTAGCTCACAAGTCAAAGCAAAGAATCGTCGGAATTACACCTAGTATCCCATTTTAAGTTGGATCACTGGTAACTAAAACAGCCCTACTGAAATAACTTTTTTTTTTTTTTGGTGTGCTGTCGCGTGCAAAGGAGCTATCAACACTTTGGCAAAGATGTTGCACATGAGCAATTAAAAATCACCTTTCTACAGTACAATATAGTACATCGCCTCTAATGGATGATTAAGCAAATGAATCACAAGCGTCGGCGCTTTCTCCTAGTTGCACAACTCTGCTCTACAAATCCTTTTAAATAAGAGGTAGCAATTACACATTGAGAAATGTGTGTGTGTGTGTAATTGCAGTGAGGTGCATTAAGTCTGACAGCGCACGCACGCACGCACTGCGGGCGGCGACCACACCTGCACATCAACAACGCTTGTGAAGCCCCGCTGCAAGACTTTAGAAAAAAATACGGTGCTAATTAAAGCCCCAGATAAACATTAAGGCACATCTTGCCATGCGTGTGTGTCACGTTTATTGTCTAACGTGCGGCCTTTCTGCAACCGCTGGATTTCCCCCTTCCCCTTCAAAAAAGTCATGGAGACCCCACCTCTAAAAGCACATAGTCATCAAACTTGCTATTTTGGGCTCGGAGCGTCTTCATGTGGTTGGATTTCTATATTCGGCATCCCCTGACCCTACTGCAAATTATACAGGGGGAATAATCTGCAGTTAGGTTATTATAACCAGCACAAAGTCAACTTAGCACCCCCCCTGCTGCCCCCCACCCTCAAGTGTAGAGGATGCACCCCAAACGTCTTATTTGGGGCTCATCTGCGAGCAGTTACGGCACCAAAGCGCCATATGGCTGCAGGCTGGAAAATTAGAGAGCCGGCGGGTCCTTTTCCCCGCAAGCTGATTGGGTAAACACTCATGGTTTGTCAAAGCGGTGGGCTTCAAGTTGGGGGGTTGCCGAGGCGGGGGTGGTCTCTGCTCCTTTTCAGCCCCACGTCCAATTTAGGGTCACAGGAAGCAGTTTGAATAACAGCAGCACGCGCCTGTTTCTATAGCGGAAAGCCGTCGAGTGACACGAGCCCCCCTGGACACCTTCAAGGTGTAAACAAGTCCGAATGCATTACGGTCGGGAGCGCTAGCTCAAACGTCATTGGCTCGAGTTTTAAACTCGCAGCAGCTTCATCTTTTATGACAGCGACCTCTCTGGACGGACTTGATTGAAAGGAAAACCCCTCGGCCTTTGTTGTTTTCATTTTCCCCTCACCTAATCCTCATCTCTTTCAAACCGTTTCACAAAACCGCCTTTCAAATATGATGCATGGCCATGGCTGGCAACAAAGCCACTTGTTGCACCCCGGTCACCGCCGAGCATCCGCGCGGTGGAATTTTGTTGATTGATCGATCTGTAATTACGTTACTGGAGTGTGAGTCGGAAGGGGACAATGGCGCGGCAGCGGCGGCTCGGGCAGAATGACGCTGATGTCAAACACATGTTTCCCCCCGCAGCCCGTGCGCGGAAATAGCCGGGCCTATTTCGAGGGCTGGTTAGCATGCAGGCTCCACAAGGCCCTGATGTTTGCAATCTGCGAGCCGCCGCAGTGGCTTTTTACATGATCAGTAATTCAAAAAAAAAAAAAAAAAATGTGGTTAGGGCCCAAAGAATTTCTCTTTGTTTTGCTGCTGTTGCCATGCACTTGTGCTCAAATATGGTGCAGGCATTAAGAAAACAAATAGACGTCAAGATGGTATTTCCAGAGGAACGGGAAAAGAGAGAATAGCCACTTTGTCAAATGCGAGGAGAAAACAGAAGGCGCAGTCGACACCCGGTGCATGGAGTAGCAAAGCAGCCCCAGAAACCAACTTTGTCTCATTCATGTTGTTGTTGTTCTGGAAGGGATTTAGTTTCGTCACGTCTTCCCAGTGTCCATTTTGTTGTTGTCTTGTTCCTTTTTGTTTCCACCAATCAGCTCCCTCGGCCACTCGTTTCTAGTCCAGGTGTTCCTTGTCGTCTCAGCGATTCCTAAACTATATAAAAGAAATGGATGCTTTTGAAGCTCCATGCAACTGCCAGGTGTTCAGTGCTTTTCAGCCTCTATTGTGTCCCCAGAAAAGACACGTCCGTTCCCCAGGCCCTCCGGCGACATTTATTTGGAACCTTTTGTACGTCGTCTTTTTTTTCCCCCCTTTACGATTCGTCTATTTGGAACATGATAACTCACCTGTATTTGTTTTAAGCGGAGATGTTTGCTTTTCAAACCTGAGGCCTTTTATTGCTATGTCACTTTCATGCAAGTCTTCGGCGTGGCGAGGCATGTCGTGGAACCACGCCGAGGTGGTAATAGTTGGCATATTTGTTAAGTCGTTTCTTTTGTCTTTTGGTTTGGATAAGAGCAATGGAGGATGACACATTTATTAACAGGCAAAACAAACAGACTGCTAGCGAGCTGCGAGTGTAAGCTGGGCTTTTCTTTGTTTTCTGTTTCGGATGGCGTGACAGAATCCAGGGAGGCTTTCCAGGAATAACCACAGAACATCCAGGTTCTCTTTGTTGTATTGAATTCTAAACGTTCATTTTGAGTCCAGACATTTGCGGCTAGATAGCGGAGAGACCAGTTAGCTAGTAAGCTAGCCGGCTGTTTCCTTTTGCAGTAATATTGCTTAATTTTTTTCTACATAAATTTGTGTGGTATCAATTTTATTTTAATGGTAGCTTGTTGATTCATTGTTTTCTTAATTTATCCTTTTTGAGCAAACATATTTTCATGTCAGGTCATTTGCGGTTAGCTTTAAACGATTTACTTGCACATTAGCCGCTGTAATTTGACTCTGATTTATAACAGCCTCAAAATAATACACATATTTCAAAATAGAAATTGTTAATTGCTAAGTGTAGTTTTTGGACTGGACCTGAAAACCATGTGTGGGCTCCGTGCGCATACGCAATTTGTCATTTTTTTGGGTCGTATTTTTTTGATAGTATTTTAACCACAGACGTGTAAAAATAACTGTGGAAAATGACTTCCCCCCCAAAAAATGGACAATTTGCCGTTCATAAAAATAGTGTTAAAATAATCCTTGGGATTTATTTGGAGACTACTTGGGAGGTCCCACAGCCAGCCTCCAGGTTGGAGAACTACCACAGCAGCAGCGGTAGTAATTCACACGGTTGCGCTGACAGCAATGGTGAGGACACACGCAACAAGTCGACTTTGCTGATCTGGCAGACTTGGGAGAGCGCTCCTGAATTTCCGAGATGGAATTCAAGCAGGAAAACCTTTCAGATTTTTTTTTTTTTTATTGTCAGTTTAATATACTGTAGTGACACTGGCTAATAATTACACGTGCATGAGCTTTGGACCGTCGCACCCAGGTATCATGTTCGTATTTGTACACTTCACTGTCAACCCTCATATTTGTGGAATTTAAATAACAAATCCACTTTAAAAAATCAATTTTAAAAAGTATTTATCAGTTATTTGAAATGTTGTCAGAAATAGCACCGGACTACAGTGCAAGATGTAAAATCCTTTTCAATCGCCCTGAATATTTTTTGTTTTTACGTAGCAATTTTGCTATATGTTGACATACCAACAGTTAGCAGCAATGGTGCAGAAGTTTCACGTGTGTGTCAAGGTCAGCTAAATTGAACAGTCAGCTGCGTGTGTGCTTTAAAGCAATATTGTTGTAAAGTCTGCAGGAAAGTTTCCCTGGTGCGGGCCAAGGACCACACACACGGTATGCGGCCCGCAACCACTTCTCTCCATGGGAAGGAAGTCGGTGGCAATCCTTCACCTGCCGAGCGTCTCTAGGTGACTCATCATAAGCTGCCATGTCGTCGACATCACGGGGGCAGCCAGTTGGGCTCGGCTTTGACGTCAATAGTCAGTGTTGAGGGTTTCCCTCTGTTGCCAGGCAACAATAAAATGGGGGTTCCTTTTGTTATCACGGCACACCTACGCAACAGCGGTTACCTTTATCATGTGTTGAGCAACTAGCCGTAAAATGTTTGTGTCATCACCACGGCAACCAAACAAGCTCGCGAAGATGACAGGTGCTTCGACTAGAAACTATGAATCATTTTCAATAACTGTGAAGTATATTTTTAGTGGAATCAAATGAAAAGGTTTTTGCCCTTTGGGTTTGCTTTGACGTTTGACATTTTTTGGTGTGATGTCATCAGTGACAGTGAGGAAAAAAAATAGGACCAGAAATCAGTGTGACATATGAGTTAACAAATCGTAAGTAATTTATCATTTTGCGTTTTACTTGGCGGTGCTTCAATTTTTACACTTATAGGAATGTTATGAATGGTTTTTGCCGCTTGCACAATTTTTAGATCATTTTTCCGGTGGCCAGTTTCACCCTGGAGTAGATTAATCCTCGGTTAAACATTACGAAATGTCGTTGAAGCTTCTTATCGCCAAACAGCGGCGAAGTGTGCAGACAAGATGTGGTCTAATTGTACGGCACTACTAGCAGCCTCATACCAGCCGTTCCAGAGGCGACGATACGCATGCGAGAGTATAAATGGTCCATTTCACAACTGTCATTGTTGTGAGCACCTCCAGGCGAGACAACACAGGTGCACATTAAAGCTAATACATACTGATCTTTTTTTCCCCGCAAAGCACTAATTATCTCATTAAGTTGACATTATGGACACATTCCAATATAGTAGATATGAAAAACAAAAACATTGTCAGTGAGAGTTATTAGTTTGTCTAAGTCTGCCATTCAAAGCACATCTTTTCATTTCAAATCTATTATGCGGGTGTTTGGATCCAGCTAGATTGTTCTCAATGTCCTGATCTTTGAGGACCTGACTGTATTTGATCAATTCTCGTTCAAAAGATTACCCAACTACTGGACAAGATGTAAAATGATAAAATCCCACTAGCCAGTCTTTTTCCAGCTGATCATCCTGTGTTAGCATGATAGATATTTGATAATTTCTTAGTTGTGCCAGACTGTGAAAAATGGAAAAGATTTCCCCAAAATGCTGTGACTGGTTACAATGGCCACTTCAAATTGAGTAAAACGCACCAATTATGAATATAAGTATTAAGTGTCGTGACGTGGATCTTGGTCACCTGTATTTCGTGACTCATAACCACTCCCCCCCTCCCTCCCAAAAAGAACGTTCCTATTTTTACAGCAGTGATCTCACTGAACTGTGGTCCCAACTTGGAGGTGAGCACAAAGGCCACAGTGTCTCGGGAGCATCCTCTGACCGTTCGCCACAACTTGACTCACATCCTTTTTCCAGCTAGTCGGGCCAGTTTAAAAAGCGTCAAGTGGCACTAAATAGACTATGATATCACAGATTGGGGATAAGGGGAGGGGCTGATTTTAGAAATGGCCCTCCATCCCAGGAGCCTTAAGGTGCTTGGGTGAATTGCAATGTCACAGCAAGTGTCAGTTCATCTGGAGCGTGAACATTTAAGGCAGCTGTGGTCGAGTGGTTGGGAATGTAGCCCGTGAGCGGAATGCCGCAAGTTTGAGTCCCTACCGAATGATTACTCCCAGGGCACTGGGTGAACTTCTCCAGTATGTTACTAGAGACTAAATTTCTACAACTTGCTCCAAGTAAAATTATTTATCTAGTTTTTTTTGTTTTTTTTGCTCTAGTTGCTATTATCGCCTAGCAACTGCAAATAGGATTTTATCAATTGAATTATTTTGGGTGTTTAGTAAACAGTGAAGTCAGATATGGGTCACTTGAACATAAAAAAAAAAGACACCAAATTAGAATTGCAATGACGAAAAAGTATGACTAAGGAAGTCCGCAAGTATTTTCTCTAAATATACATTTAATGATTTTACAAGATGTGGTTACATAGGAGTTATAGATACGGAATCACCGTGCGAGCGCCGTATGAAAGCTTTGCTTTACTTTCCGCGTGTTTGAAAGCAGGCAAAACAGGGCAAAGCGGATGGCACTGTAACACAAAGAGACATACTGATCGGCTCACTTGTAAAACTAATAATACTGACCTCATCGATATGTCGCACATATATACAGAAAAAGAATCAACAATCAGGCGTGTGACGTTTTTGACCTATTGATGATGACAGAGTGTAAACATGATTCCTGCTTTAGTTGGCCGCACAGTAAAAAAAAAAAAAAACGATCGCTTTCCATCGATGTACGGACTCGGCGTCTAATATTTTGCATTGGCTGGAAAATGATAAAAAAGAAGTGGGTCCTCAGCTGTCTCTTGACTGACGACTGTCAACGGCGGCTCATTAGCCGCCGCCGCCGCCCGGCTTCCTCCCGCCCCGGCTGAGGCGTTGCCTTACTGCGTTCGGAGCTGATAATCTGCGGGAGGAAATGGGACAAGACTTAATCTAATATATGAATAAATAAAAGAGGAGCAATTGTAGGGAAATAAACGGTGGGAGCGTTCCAACCCGAGAGGATGGGACGACCGAGGAAATGAGATGTGGATGTGTGGTAATTAGTGAATTTAAAGACCCGACATGTGCAACCTTTTCCGCATTATAATACGAGAGTGAGGGGGGAATAAAAAAAAAAATCACTTTCACAGATTTCACAGGACGTTGCCTCATGCTGTAGCTTTTCTTATTTTTATAGAAGTACAACAGTTCCCACAACATTGCAGGCCATTGCCTAACTCTTGCCTAATGCCTGCATATCAATTGTGTGTGTGTGCGTGTGTGTGTGTGTGTGCATACTTGCCTCCATTCTGGGTGATGTAGCGCACCCAAGGCAGAGCCTGATAGCCGCTCTTCTCGATGATCTTTAGGTAACGCACCTGACAAACGACAAATGGCATCGTATGAGCGTTTTACACTTTGTTAGCATATAGCTAGCAGGCTTTTGTAAAACTATTGTGCTTTGATTGTCCAAGCGTAGTATCAGTAAATACCTCGAAGCAAGAACTTGGCCTCCTTTTTAAATTGTTCACCATCTACCGAACTGCTGCTTGTTGTGAAGTTGATTGCTACCATACCTAGAGATCAACTTTTTGTAATACAAATTGTAAAGCGACTTTAAAAAAAACACACACGCCAGATCATGGTCAACTGGTCTAAAACTGAACCGGAATTGACTGTTTGGTGGCTTGGGTGATTCAAGGTATTTTTAGTAGATCAAGTGCGAAGGACAGGAAAGGTTCCACGCTTCCCGAGTCCAAACCACAGACTTTCCAAGCCCTCGGGAGGCCGAAGAGTTCATCTTCTTCAGGGAGTCTTGCGATATAGCACTTGAGGAAGCGGCGGTGTGACTCAGGAGAAGGGGGAAGCGGCTACAGAGGCACCGTTCGGAGAAAAGCACCTTTCTTCAACACGGCCTTAGTTTTCTTTTTTTAGCTGCGTCAGCACAATCCCCCGTATGGCTTTCACAAGCCGTTAACCGACAATCGGGATTGACAAGTGTTACCACACGGGCAGGTTTCGAGAAAAGGGCCCTAAAATAACTTTCCATCTAAACATGATCGCGCTTGAGTGACTCAGCGGCGTTTTCCGTCAAAGTCACAACTTGTATAGTAAAGATGGCTGTCGACTGCGCTTGCATGTAAACAGCACTCCCGTGCGCAGCGACGACTTGACCACACGTGCGCGCTCTCACCATTAGGAAGCCCGTTTGCGCATTTGACCACTTTAAGGCTGACGTGACCTTTTTTGTGAGGGGGGGGTGAACCACCATGTCTTTGTCACGCCAGCTTCCAGATGAGAGCGGAAAAGCGAGGAATTTGTTGGCGGATTGGCGGCAGTCCTCGGCCCTCTGGCCGCCTTGTTTTCTCTCGACCCAGCGAGGTCACAGAACGCCGCGGCTTCTGGATTCACGAGGCATCGGGCTGGCACGGCGCGAGCGTGTCCACGCAGTCAGCAAAAAGCCACCAAAATACCATTCTCGCTTCTGACTCTGTTTGCAATAAAGAAAAGCCGTCTTTCTGTGTCGTCGCTCTTTGGAGACGGCAAGGAAAACAAAGTCACAAGTGAGAAGGTTATTTTGGTGGCTTTTTAGCTGACTCTATGGATCCCACATTTGTCTTCTTTAACAGGAGGGAGAAAGTTGACCCCAGGAATTTGCAACCTGAGCGACGACCAGAGCAGTCAGCAAAACAATCAAAAAGCCACAAAAATACCATTTGAGATCGTAACTTTGCAATGTTGAGATGCTTTTTTTTCCCCCCATGATGCTCTTCTGGCACAGGCAAGAATGGAATTTTGATGGCATTGTCGACTTTGCCGTGCCAGCCCAATCTTTTGTCGAGGCAGTGTTTGTCCTAAACCATTTGTTGAAAGCATTTTAGATTTGAAACGGCAACACCGGAACCAAATGTGATACCTTATCGCTGTCAAGGTAATATCTCCCTTTGCTGGTTTCTGCAGCTCTGATGCTGTAATTTTGTGGAATTTTTTAAAGAGGCTCACGTCTGCCCTTCTGGTCTTGTCACCTTAGCTGGCGTCTGTCACCTGCTACCACAAATGTGGCACGTATTCGGGCACTTCAATTGCGCTAGCCCGTCTACAATTAGTGGTGCCGTTAAGAGGAACTTTTCCATGCTCAGATATTTACGCGGGTTAATTAAACTTGCTCGCAGGGAGCACACAGAGACGTCTGCTGCTGCCCTCTAATATAGACCCTAACCCTGCCGGCTGCACCCGAATGCGATAAACGCGGAGAAAAGGCAAAATCAAGTCACCCGAAGTCGGTCACGTCGGCGCCGTTCTCTAAGGATGTAGAAAAGTCTGCTAGGCGACACTACCAAGAGCAAAAGATTTACAATCTTTCGCTTGAACAACAGAGCATGATGTTTGACTGGTATGGGAAAACTTCTGCAACGTCAGTGAAAGAAAAAAAAAAGGACATTGTTAAACTTTGGTTTGATGTGGAACGCATATGTGCAATTATGGCGACCTGAGCAGTGCACAAACAAGTCTTTTGACTGCGCTGCCAAGCGTCATTCGCAATGCGCCCCGTCACGACATGGGAAAATGTGATGCTGCGTTCCTGCGCCGCGTATAATCAAGGGACGACTGTCATTATGCAGTCGGCGCGGCTCGTCGCTGCCAATAGTTAGCTGAGGAGGGAGCACATCTGCTTTGTTTTGCAGCAACATAAAAAACATTTTTTTTACCTTGACAAACAAATGCCAGTCAGACAACTCCATCCCTAACTGAACCTTTGCAGCTGCTTGACTTCCTCCTGTTTGAATTGTTTGAATTCCAATGTGGAGATAGCGAAGAACATGTGTTGTTGTGCAATGGGCTCAAAAGTGGTGACCTTAAATGACTCATTTGATGCTCACTATTTATCAAGCTCGAGGACACTGTCTCTCTCTGTCATGTCTTACAGCAAGTGTTTTCCATCAGTTTAAGGCTAAATGTGGTACCCAAGCCACTTTTCAAGGAGTGCATCGAGCTTTTCCAGTCGTGCATACCTGGATGCCCGAAGTGGTGAAGTAGGGGATCTCAAATTTGACGCTGATCGGGGGCTTCCCTTCCTTATCTTCCGCTTCCACGCTCGGAAGGCCGAAGTGAGCCCGCATCAGATACTCCTTGCCGCCCTGTCACGAGGACATCGACATCTTAGAACCCGATGCGTTGCGGGTGAATTAAAAGCAAGTCGGTTTGGCTCAGGAATGTCTCATTGCAAGACCAATGAGTCCCACTGAAATCTTATTTGCATAAACTCGCACTGTCTGGTGAGTCACTCACAGGGAAGGACTTGATGGACCAGACAATCTCGCTGTTCTCTGGAACCCACTTGACGCTGCCAACCGTGGTCTTAAATTTAGGAGAGTCGGCGTCTGTTGGCACAGGAATGTGGATCTCCACGTTGTTGGCGGTGGAGCGCCGTTTGAACTGGCTTTTGGCCTATGATGGGCGGTGGGAAGGCAAGCGGGTAAAAACAAGCAGGTCAACATGAGAAACCAGTTTGTCATTTTTAAATGTCGCCATGTGCGTGACAAGCGAAAAGAATGAATCATAAATCACTGGCAGTGGCAATTCAAAAATGAATTAATTGCCATCTTATGTCATAGCGACCGATAATACTTAATACAAACAAACAATAGAACTTACCTTAATCATGTACTCAATGCGACTGTGAGAGTGTTTCTCGATGACTGATTCAATCCAGATTAGCGGCTTCACCTGAGATGTAAATAACAGCACACGCACCCTATCATCCGTTTGCAAAGCCAATAGATTGCCTTGACCGTACTTTTCCCTGTTACACAGGCGCCATCTAGCGACCATTACTATAGCTATAGTGCATAACAGCCGGGACTCATTTTGAGTGATTTTTTTTCCAGTCATGCTCAGCTATGTCTAAGGTCCAATGATTTGATTGTTTTTGTTGTTGTGAAAGAAAAAAAATACTGAATGGACGATTTTAGGGGGGGGAAAAAAACAAGAGCAGTAATTTCACTTACATGACCCAAAGGCAGTGAGAAGAACTGTAATTTATTTAATCCCAAAACACGGTACTACTCACGTGAGTGTTAAGGCGGTATGACATGAGCTCAAACTCGCCGTCAGGTGGGATGAAGGAGATAGTGCGGTCATTCTCAAAGCGTGACAGGCGGACGCACTGGTGAAATTTGACGTCTTCCAACTCCACAGATTTACTCTTGCCGCCTAAATCCGCAACAGAAGAGATTTGACCACAATATTGCAATTCATTTTGTTTCTAAAATATTTGGCAATAAGAGCCCACGCTACGTTATCATGGGAACTCACGTCCAGTGTTTTCAAACAGAACCTTGTCGTTGAGGCCCAGGCGCAACTCGGGCATTCCGGATAAGAAGACACGCATCTTAATGGAGCCGACGATTTCGCTGCGCAGGACGTTGCCGTTGGCACTGACCTGAGAATAGCATGGAGAGGCAAAGTCTTTTAAGATTTGCCATCTTGACTGATGGCAGAGCAGGACAGACAAATTTAAACAAGGCTAAAAGAATTAGTTCCTACCAGGAGATTGACTGACTCGATGACATCCAAGAAGACTTCGTTTTTTCTGTATTTGATGCCCTCCGAACGCCATGAAACAGCGTTGGTGACAGTGGCGGGTGGGCGGGGTGCACCTGTGTCCAGCTTGTGCCCCTCCTGAGTTATATACCTGACAGAAAGGGAAAGCAACTCAGGTGAGGTGAAACAGCCAAATGCTAGTATGCGCCGGCATTGCATTATGGGATTTCTCACTCTTGCAGAATCTTGCTGTCGGTGGTCTGCGGGTAGCCAAAGTCCATCAACTCGTCCATCAGCTCGTAAATGATGACAAAGTTATCCCGGATGCTCTCTTCCTCCAGTTCTTTGAAATACTCGGCGAAAACCTTGGGGAATTCAAACGTGGCTTTTCAAAATCAATCCACCAACAACTGTTGCCGCGCAAAATGTGATTCTTACTTGCACAATTTTGTACAAAAAGGAGAAAACCAAGGAAACGCTGGCATTTTTCTTCGATGTGGCAACCACTGAGGCGATGAAGGTTAAGAGATTTGTAACGATAATGAAAGTGCAGTTTTATTTCTGTTGTGCAATAGTTTTAGTTTTTATGTGCGCAAGTCCTGAATTTTTATTACACAAGGTGCGTAATTATACTGATTCATAGTAATTACTGTTTCATTTTTAACTGTGCTTGAGGTGCATTCAAGTGCTGCCAACAAAGTAGGAAGTCTCAAAGCAACTGATGAAAAAAAAAAAAACTAAAAGTACAACATAGAATATCCACTAGATGGCGCCAAAGTACTAGTTAATCGTTTTTGCTTAATTCAAAATGGCAAATAGATGAGTTGTCACGGAGTTAGGGGAGGGCAGCTCGAAAGGCCTAGTGTGAGTCCACGTTTAGTGTACGGAAGGATACAGTAGAGGTTATTATGCTTGATCCACATGAAGCGCACCCCGCCGTGGGCCAGGATGGGAGACAGCGTCCCCTCCTCCTCCTTGTCCATCAGGAGGCTCATGAAATGCTCGATTTCGGACATGTCCACATCGCCACGGTAGTTCCGGCATACCAGCACCTAACGGGAACACCAATATTTTAGGAAGCAGGAAGCTTTCAGAGCTATTGCCAAAAAAAAAAAATCTTTACATAGAGCTGCAGTCTGGATACTTTTTATTGTGCAAAGTGGTAGTTACGAATAACTGGCAAGAACACACAAACTGGTGTTGAAATAAAAATACACGATTATTTATACGATTTCATATCTGAACGGTTTACAACACTTAAATAATAATAATGCGTAAGATTGCTAATACCAACATCCCAGTTAAATAGACCAGAGAGGAAACAGCTGTCAGCTTGTTGATGTTTTTAAGCCCTCACATCACGTCAGTTCGTGTTTAACACGATATACTGCCCACCCCGGAGATGATTTTGCAATTATTTTTATTGCACACGAACATGATCGATGGACCGTTATCCACCTCGCATAAAGATGCCAGCGAGGAATGCGACAGGACAGCGGCTAGCTTCTTAGCTGCTAGGCTAACGCTAGCCGGCTGCTCCCCGTTATGCGGCTGTCTTTACCTTTCCTTTCAAATCCAAAACGTAAACGGCGCTCGCAGACATCTTGGATTTTTTTTTTTTTTCACGTCGAGCGCCTCGCCTCGTCCACACCGCGTCAACGTTGCTAGTTGATCACTTGCTCCGAGGGGTAAATTAATTTTGGGCGTTCATTCATAATACTTGAAAGCGGCGATGGGGGGCGGGTGGGTGGCTGGGGGGGCTCAAGGTGAGCAGCACTTCCGTTTTTTGTCACGCCATTCAGCGCCCTCTGTTGACTCGGAGGAAGAAATACATGACTATCTTTGGTAAACCTTAGTCCTTCTATTTGTCCGCATGAAGCACTACCCATGTAGCCTAAGGATCCAAAACTGTAGAAAAGTTGGTGTTCATTCAAAAATGACTTAGTTGCACACATTAAAACCATGTTTCACCAGCACTGTATTTTGTGCAATATTCATGTTGGTGTAAGACAATTTTTATGTATATAACCAATATCAATACTTTAAAAAAAAAAAAAAGTAAAGCTGGCAGATGTTTCCCCCCCTCTGAGTGTGTTACTCAATTTTTGTGCAAGCTCAAGGTGGAGTCAGCACTTGAGGAATGTGGACAAACAAAGGGACTATGTGGGCAAGCGATAACACCTGCGTTTAAGTTTTAACAGGTCACTCCAGCGCCAGCACGGCACCCTGTCAACTAAGAGCACTCTTGAATTGAGCTGCATTAAGTGACGCACATCCATGTTTAAATAAGGTCTGAAGCTCTAAAGTTCTTATTTCACCAAGGTTTAGGACTGTATATTGCACGTTTTTCATGTTTTTGGTTTGTTTAAGCTTGCAAAGGTTTGACATTTCCCTGACATTTTTTCTTGTCACCATAACATTTTTAATTCTTTGCGCTGTTTGGTGCATGCAGCAGGCACATCCCCAAATACAAACACCCACACATTGACAACTTTGCTAAACATTTGGCTATGAGCTGCTAATCTGATGCTACCACTGCCGTGAATACAAATTGAGCCCCAAGCTAGAAAATTTCCCAAATGGAGGCAACACTGTACCACAACACGCTAATCGCACAGTAATGGGTGGGAAATGCGATGTGACTTATAGTAAAGTAGTCGAGCTTATAATATATGCTGTTTTAAATAACTTGCAATCTGACGCCATCCCTCTGTTGCTCTGGAGGACGAGGGCATGAGGAGCCTTTCAGCGCAGGCCCTCCGGTGGGATGAGTGGGCCTCTTCAAAGTGACACATGCCACTGCCAAGATTGAGTAGAGACATTGTCAGGACACAACAGGGTGGTTGCCGGGGCCAAAACCAAAATGTAACTCTATACACTCTATCAGGGGTTCCCTGACCGAAATGAGTCGAGGGTCAATTTGAATTAGGTTGCAATTTTTTGGCAACATCTCCATGTAGTTCTGTTCAGATTGTCGCTTTTCGGAGACTGTCTTGTCCACAGCTAACTACAAAAGCTTGGCTAGTTGTGTAATTTCACACTTGGTAGAAAAAATTGCATTGTGTATATTCATTTACATGAGAATTTTTCATTTATTGGAGAATTTCCTTTGAGCAATTTGTTTGACAAGATTGAACAATTTACTGTGTCAATTTCTAAAAAAGAAGACAAGCTGCACTTTCCTTAAAAAAAAAAAAAAAAAAAAGCAAACCAGGTATGTTTTAAATGTACTGACTATTGCATGTTTGGTTCATCCCTCTGCTTTGCTCATGTCTGGAGGACTGCAGTGGTTGTCACTGCATAATTTGCAGACATGTTTGTACAGATGGGCAGAGGGGCGATGACGCGTTTGTTGACTCAGTGCACAGGTGTTACAGCGTTGCTGCTTTTCTTTTTCGGATTTTGAACGAAACATAAAACACACTCGAAGACATGTTTGTGTTCCTCTGCAAATTTGCACTCCACCGCTTTATACTTAGCAGGCCTTCTCCGACGATACACTCCCAAGGCGCTCTTATGGCTTTTGGGGAAGTTTTTGACCATAAAAGGAGAAGAGGAGTTCAGACAGCTTTCCTGTGGGAGGGTTCCCGTTTCTAGCGCTCTGCATGTGATTCCTCCCTCTCTTCACTCATTTGCTCCATGTCTTCTTGCACAGATAACGCAAATGATGTTGTGGAGATGAGACAGTACAATGAATTGTTTGTCAAAGTTGTGTGTGCGTGTGTGTCGGCAGCATCTTGAGTGGCCAAATAAGGCACTGAGCTCATATGATGTGAGTTCATGTTTGAGAAAGTGCGCTTGTGCCACTGATATTTTATGACTTCATGCTTGGTTTGGAGGAGGTCCTCACTGGCAGCGTTGTCGACTCGAATGCCTAAAAACCAAACAACGCGAGTCGAGAACGTCTTTCTTTTTTCCACCTACAATGCTGCTGACTAATTCTAGCATGCTAGAGAATTTCATTTATATATTTTTTCTCCATTCACACCTGCTATAGTATTCCATTTATCGTTCATATGAAGTTCTCAATCCATGCCTACATTTTGAAAATGTATTGATACTACATATATGTACAGATTTTTACCTCTTGCAGTGCCGATGACTATCCTTACTGCTTTTCAAATTCACATTGGAACATATGGCATGCTATAGTATTTTATTTCTATATTTGTATTCACGTAAAGCTGTCAATCTATGCTCGTATTTCATTTTATTGATCCCTGTATAGCTTTTTTCCCCTTACGTTGTGTTCGGCTACATATATAGCATGCTATTGTATAATAATAATAATAATGATGATAATTTTGAGTCTCATGTTGTCCTCTAGGCTGAACGGAAATTTGGCGTGTTGTTTGATATCCAATGTTTTGTGTGACGTATGGGGAAAAATTGTTCAAATTGATTCTCTTAGGTGATGACGTGGTGAATGCAAGTTGATATTGAGATATATCGCTTTTCTGGTCACTGGCTACCTTTCTTGCGAGCTTTATTTTTAGCACCCCGGCAGCTGGCACATACAAGGCGAAAGCCATCACACATGAACGATATACTGTTACATGTCTAAACACACACACGCACACACAAATGACTGTTCATCCACCTATGGTCAATAAATGCCGCCCTTAAATCAGTGCCTCTTTTTGCGCATCTGGGGAAAGATTGCTCAGTTATTGTTCACAAACAACCACTAAATAGTCAAGTTTGTGGTTGAGCCTATCAAGTGTATGCTGGTTGAGTCATCCACTTCCGATCAATACATCCATCATTCAAGTAGACTGACAACATCGTATTACTGACCAGAAAGTAAATCCTGCAAAGTAAAATGTGCTTTATAGTTACAGGTAAACCATCTAAAAAAAAAAAGTGGAGTGTAACAATTAGCTTCGGTGCGTTTGGTTGATCCGAAATAAAATGGGAACTTATATTTGTTGGCACCTATTGTTATTTTTCCACCCAGAAGAAAGTCAGAAGTCTTTTCTAACCAGCTCTGGTATTAACATCAATCTCAGCATTCCCAAGCCAGAACACATGCGCCAAAAGAGGGGGAGGGGGCGGAGGGAGCAGTGGTCCAAATAAGGACATGTGCTGCCAAAACATCTCCACCACGTTGCTCCTCCAGAAGCATTTGAGAAGTTTATATTAGGGAGGGAGAGAGGGCTGCAGAATATGTTTTAGTGTAAGGGAGGAGGGGAAGGAGGGGGAGGGAAGAGGGGTGGACATGTCGGGTTTGTCACAGGGGGACCGAGGTTGTCTCCACTTTAAATCACACGCGGCTCCAGCGAACCTTCACTTTCCGCATCCTCCTCTTCCTCCTCTCTTGTCGCTCCTCTCTCTGTATTTGTAGCACCTCAGCGCCATCCTTTTCCCCCCTTCTGACTGACACCCAACAAACCCATCACCATGGAGGCCATCAAAAAGAAGATGCAGATGCTCAAGTTGGACAAGGAGAACGCCTTGGACCGAGCCGAGCAGGCCGAGACTGACCAGAAGTCAGCGGAGGAGAAATGCAAACTGGTGGGTCTAAAAAATATTGTTAGTAACATCTGCATGATTAAGCTTGTCAAGTAGTTGTCAGGTGATGATGCAATTGTATTGTATAGTTATATCCACTTGGAACAAATAAACACCTGACTCAAATATTTACCTTCCTTTTTCCATGAGGGAAAAAATGGGTAGGTACAATAATTAGTCAACTGCTCAACAAATAAATATTCCAACGCCTCTCTATACCCATCAGGAAAAACAGCTTGTAATTATGTTAGTTTATATTCACAATTGTTCACACAGGGATGTGAACAATTGTGAATATAAACTAGGAAGTAGTTGCCCACTTAAATAAAAGGCCTCCTACAAATAATGCTTCATTTTTAATTCTACGGCCAGAACGGCAGTGATGCACCCTCTCAGATTACACTGAGGGGACTTGTCACATTTTGTGAAAAATTAGCGGCAATCAAAGCTCCTTGTGGACTGTTACGTGGTCTTCATGCGCGCCTCCCTTCAACAAATTGTCACTTGATAAGAGCAGATTGGAGCGTGGAGATGTAAGATTATCTTGAGGAGGCTAAAAAAAGACAATTACGGCTCTGTGGGAGACGGTGTCAACACAGTGGTGCGCCAGGAATGACACAGCATGGCAAACAAAGCCAAGAGCATCTATCAACTCAAGTGGAAGTCTCCGAAGGGAGCACTCAGATGCCCACTGAGCTCGTCTTCCACATAGAGAAGAGTCAGCATGAAATCCTAGAACATGGCGAGTTTTTTGAGCTTTCTTAGCTATTCCTGGCCAACCTCAAGTGTACAGCGGATGACAAAATACGCCGTGAGCATCCACCAGCTGCAATTTAGCCACGTTCCTCATGGGAGGGTCAATTCCAGTGGAGCAAAGCCCTACCAAAGTCCTGTCATAGATCAGTGTCGACCCGCAACCACTACCATTATGGAAACCAGAATAGCACAATGAGCGGGCTGCAGACGTCCTCCACGGCCGAGACCATGGCCCACTGCAGCTTTGGAGGTGCAGCTCCATCTGGTGGGCTACTGCCCTGCTTGGCCCCTGATATAAATGGCCAATAACTTCTTGCATTAAGAGTATTACGACATTAAAGAGTTGACTGCTGATGCGAACCAAAACAGGAGCACCTACCACAGGACATAAGCAGTGTCTCAGGTTAATGAAAGTAAAATATTCTGCAAGAACCAATGTCAAATATGTGACAAGTAGCATTCCAGTAGACTAAACTGACAATAACACCTGACTGCTGTTTCAGCTGGAGGACGACCTGCTGGCTATGCAGAAGAAGCTGAAGGGAACAGAAGATGAGCTGGACAAATACTCGGAGGCTCTGAAGGAGGCTCAAGAGAAACTGGAGCTGTCGGAAAAGGCGGCCGCCGACGTGAGTTGGCCCGATGTGATGCTACCCGAGGCGCATTTTCTGCATGGGGGGGGAAAACAAAGTTGTGGTTGCCTGACAACGTATCAATGGCCACGTTTGCTGATGGCCTCGGAATATGAACGCGGATGCTTGATGTGAAACAAAGCTTTATGTCAATCAGATTCAGGGGGGGGGGTTCAGAATCTTTTGGAATTTAACCTTGGTTTCATTCCACCTTAACAAATCTTCCAATAGGGTCGTAGTTGTAAACTGGACATGGAAAATGCTTGGTAAGAAGTCAGCACAACAAAAAAGAAAACACCTTTTGGATGGATCAGGCAAGCACAAATCTTGATTGTTGACCTTCATACTCACAAACAATAAGATGTTCTTTGCCTTTTTTTTTTTTTTTTGGAGTGTGGGACAGCATAAGCGCCCCTGTTGGGAGTTCTTGGCGCTTTTTGTCATAAGCGCAGACAAAAAGTGGGCCAGCCTGCAGTTGAACAGGAATGCTAGGAATGCAGGCTAAAGCAAACACGCTGCACAGTCCAATGAAATCAACGTTAGGGCCTTATTTGGTGCAGTCATTACTTACTCATGCTCAACTCTTGAACAATATATCACAGTCATTACATCCAACAGTGGGACATAGGATTGAATGTTCCCTTTTTATAAGTTGTGCTTTTGTAGAAGACAATTAGAAAACATGTTCATACATCCTGGCGTTTTACAGCGATTTTTTATTGTAGAAGTCTCAGCTAACATGCACCAAAGCTCACTCAGGAAGTGTGATGTTGGAAGGTGAGGAAAAAAAATCTTGATAACAGTTCATTCAATCAATACGAAACTGGGTGAACATGTTTATCATGATAAGACATGCACAAAATTCTCAAGGATGCATGCCTGAAATTGCACCGGAAGACGGTCTGAAGGAGCAAATTCCAGAGTTCATTGATAAAAAATGCCCTTAAATAATGTTTTAATTGTATTGCATATAATAGCATGTAAAAGTCACACTGTCCCAAAATAAAATGAATAAGTGAATTGCACCAAAAAGTTAAATACAACCGAATTGCAATTGAACAGTGATTGATTAGCCACTAGAGGGAGCCCATGTTACACTAGGAGCTGTCAATTATTGTCCTCCACAGACAGACAGAGTGACAAACCTTTAATTCTGAATTATCTTTGTCATCTATTGCACACAGAGCATGGTTTCAAAGATTGGCGACCATTTCTAGAGCTCACCATAAAAAATGGGCGTTAGGGCTTATTTCCTCTTTCACACTGAGGAGGAGGATGACAAATAAATGCGGGAATGAAGCAACAATGAGGAAGGAAAAGGAGTGGGTGAAGGGGTGAGGAGCCTGATGGTTGCTTGCCCAAATCGATTGGCATTCCACAAAACTGGGTTCAACAAACCCACTTGAATGAGGATTAAGCAAGACACACACACACACACCTCTACGAACTCGATTTCCCTTCTCATTCGTCACCACACCGAGACAATAACGTCACTCCATGAATCAGCTACTGAATCATATCAACCGCCCCTTCCAAAAGCACACCCCTTTAATCAGGTCACAAAAATGCATTCTCCTTATAAGTCCACACTTGCCAAACTATTGCACACACGCTCTCGCGCAGAAGGCGGACTTTGCACACCTTTTCCTTTTGCGCATGCTCACAGTCACGCACAAAAAAAGAAATTCCTCCCCTTTTCGCGTCCTGTGATGTCACCAGAGGCAAAGACTTCTCAGGATTGGAGGAATTGGCTGTAAATTTCCCCCCCTACTCTCCCTCGTCCCTCCCTCCTTGCACATCTCCGCACTTCCCGCAACGTCCCATATTTCCTGCCCGGGGAGGAGCAGAAAAAGCAGAGAGAGAGAAAAAAAGTTTTCCGCACGAAAAAAAACGTTTTTTGTGGAAGGCGCACCGGCCGCAAAAACTCCGCTTTTTTGGGGGCGCTTGGAGGCTCGTTTTTGCTGCTTTCTCCGCATTGTTTATCGGGGAATTGGAAGATTACAATGGAAACTGTGAAGAAGAAAATTCAAGCCTTGCAGCAGCAAGTTGATGAGGCGGATGAACGTGCAATGGCCGTCCAAAGGGAGTTGGACACAGAGAAGGAGCTGCGCGAAAAAGTGAGCTTTTCGCCCTAGAAATGCTTCTTTTTCGTCTGTTAACTTTATTATACACGAGAAAGCCAACAATATGCCTAAAAGAAGCACTCTGAGGTGATGCTTTTAACTTAATATGAAGTTTTTCAGCAGAAGCCCCACCCTATAATTTGTTTAAAAGCTTTGTTTTGTTAATTGTACAAATGTTTTGGTTTAGGAGATGAAACGGCAGTCTGGGATCGTTTCTTGACTCATTTGGGGGGTGTTAAGTAACTGAAAGCACTCCATTGAATTGGAATGTATTAATCAATGGAAGAAAAAGCAGATGGATCACCACTGTGGGCGCTCATAAGTCTGTGTAAAGAGAAGGAAGCTCGTTTCGGTTTAGTACTGGAATTGTAATTTAATACTGTCCAAATGTTCGGAATTTCAACTTCTCGAGAGTAAATATTTGATTTGTGTAGTCCTCCATGAAAGTGCACTGATTAGTTTTGTATTGAATCGAACAATTAACAAGGTGGAAATTGAAACTATTTTAAATTGATACATCAATTAATTGACAGATGTATAAATGATTAAAATAAAACTCCTAAAATTATGAAAATTAATCTTTTTGGAACTTAACATTGCTTGATAATGCTTCAAATGTAAATTTAAATAGAAAAAAAGATCCTTTTGAGCCGAACCGAACACCCAGTCGTTCCTCCAGGAAGTGGCCATCAGACTGTTATCAGCGCCACAGGAAGCAGGCCCCCGACAATGCACCATCCCCAACATCCAGGGTGGGATGAGGAAAAAGAGCGAGTGAGGGAGGGCTTGCGGGAAGGTATATAGTGATGCCAGCTGTGCCTCTAGTCTAGGGTTACATCACCAGGTGTAGCATTTGTAGGCCATCTACAGGAGGTCAAACTGCAATGATGTCACTTATTTGCATAAAGCACACAATCACCTGAGAAAGAAGGGGCGGGGGGTATTCTGGTAATCCCTGCATAGTCCTTCTTCTCTGGACAAAGATGCGTTTCCTGTTTCAACTGTGACAACTTTCTCAATTGCTCTCTCTACCGCTACAGGCGGAAGGCGATGTGGCGTCCCTCAACCGCAGGATCCAGCTGGTGGAGGAGGAGCTGGACCGGGCTCAGGAGAGACTGGCCACGGCCCTGCAGAAGCTGGAGGAGGCCGAGAAGGCGGCGGACGAGAGCGAAAGGTGACGGACGGGCTACAAAAATAATGTCATGGTTTTTTTTTGTGGAAACATTTCCATCTCTTGTCTATAATGAGGCTTTGGAGCACACCATAAGCACTTTTCTGTAGCATTTGCCATCAAGTTTAGCTTTGTTTGACTTTTGAGCGTGCATTAGCTCATTTATTGATCGCATCTGCCTAACACGCATATCATAAGCTCATTTCCTGCTATGTTTAGCCCTGTTAGCTTTTTTTGTAGTCCATTTTATCTTAAATGCTAACCAAAACAGCAGCACCTATTCATACACACTAACAGGTTTTTGAATTCATTGAAGTGGCTCCCCCACTTATTTCGCTGCATTTATTATTATTGTTTAAAAAAAAAATGCTCCATTTAAAATGCCTTCCGCTACCTGCTGTTCAATAGGAATGGTAATATTTTTTTGAATTTGCTTTTTAATTTTCTTAATTTGCCTTTGCAGAGGCATGAAAGTGGTGGAGAACAGAGCTATGAAGGATGAGGAGAAGATGGAGATCCAAGAGCTGCAGCTCAAGGAGGCCAAACACATCGCAGAGGAGGCCGACCGCAAATATGAGGAGGTAGGACAAGTGATCTGCGTGCTTCGTTCCATTGTGTGTGCGTGTCTGCTCTAATTCATGTGTGCCTGTCAACAGGTGGCCCGTAAGATGGTGATCCTCGAGAGCGACTTGGAAAGAGCGGAGGAAAGGGCGGAGGTTGCAGAAGTGTACGAGATTACAGTATTTTGATTATTTGATCTAATTTAATTCATTCAGACACTTGATAATCATGACTCTTCTGATGAAGGGAGATAGAAATGCTCTTGACTTGAACCAATGACATCATTGTTTCCACCCTCACAGCAAGTGTAGTGATCTGGAGGAAGAACTGAAGAATGTCACCAACAACCTGAAGTCCCTCGAGGCCCAGTCTGACAAGGCAAGATTTGCGCACATAGACAAATTGATATTTTCCAGTCTGCCTAGCGTTCTCCCAGAACCAGCTAGTTAACGTATGAAATGAAGAGCTAAGGCAATTCTAACTTATTGAGGGATGTTTGATGTGACGCATGTTTCCTTGACTTTCTAGTACTCTGACAAAGAAGACAAATATGAGGAGGAGATCAAGGGCCTGAGTGACAGACTGAAGGAGGTCAGCAAAATTTATCTTTCACTAATAATAATCATAATAAATCCAATCTGGTAGTTTTATATGATTCTATGACGTGTTTTTTTTTTTTTTAAAGGCGGAGACCCGTGCGGAATTTGCAGAAAGGACAGTGGCCAAGCTGGAAAAGTCCATAGATGACTTGGAAGGTTTGTTTTATTCCAACATTTCTTCACAAATCACTTTTAATCTTTTTTCCCCACTAAATCTGACCTGTCTTTTTCCTCTTCCTGGTTTTCATTCCTGCTTTCCTTTCCTATCCGCCTGCTTTCTGACCTCCAGATGAAGTGTACAATCAGAAGCTGAGTTATAAGGCTATCAGCGAGGAGCTGGACCATGCCCTCAATGATATGAACACCTTGTAAAAAAAAAAAAAAAAAAAAAAAAAAAAAGGCCACCTCAGGTCATAAGCTGCTTTTCTGTTTTCACTCTTGCTCTCTTTGCCTCATGGCCTGGTGGCGGCAATGGCGGTCAAGCGTCTTCTCTTTCTTTACAGCTCTTTTGTCTTCTTAAAGCTCAATAAAGACTTCTTCTATTTTACCTTGTTTTCTGTCTTTCTGCTTTTCACAATATTTATATTTCCGTGTTTATTTTTTTATGTCTTGTGATCTGTCATTGCATTGTATCTCTGACCCCCTCCCCCTCATTCTCCCCCCCCATTGCAGAGAATCTATCACATGCAAAAGAGGAAAACATAGGAATTCACCAAGTCCTGGACCAAACACTGCAGGAGCTCAATAGCTTGTAAAAAAAAACACACCACAGAGAAGAAGCAGTTCTGACAAAAGTTTTGTTAAAGAGAAAACGTTCCCTCCATTGCATCCGTTTCAGCCCAACAATTACCACAACAATGATAGTAACACGTTTAGTCCTTTTTATATATTTATGTTTAGTTTTTTTCACTCCCCGTCCTCTTTTTTTTTTTTTTTATAATGGTTTTGGGTCCATATGTTAAATTTTGGTGCTGATTTTGTTGAATAAAACCTGCTAAGGATGACAATCATGCGGTTGTTGTTTATTCCTGAAGATTTGCCCATCTGTATAATATTCCAGATATGAAGAACATTTCAATAATAGTAAGTGCTTTTTATATTTATCTTGGCTTACAACGCACAATGATTTTGGGTGAAAAAAAAAGTGCATCTTGTTTTATTCAGTTACGCTCAAGACTCCTTTGTCAAAATAGGCTCATTACTTTATTCAACCTACGCGAATGATGACCTAATAAGGTGTGAAGAGAGAGATCAAACATTGGCTGCTGACATTTTACTGATTGTTATCTTGAGTGTTTATCAGGTGGAACTTGTACAGGGCGCACTAACAATGGTGATACAACAGATTCAGACAAACAAGATGTTTCTTAATCTTATTTAGAAGAACAATTCGATGTCAAAACTAAGGATGACTCGCGGTAAACCTCTTGTGCTTTGTGACATCCTAAAAAAACCAAACCTGTCAGTTTTGTTGAAGTTGTGCCAGGCAATTGAAATGGTTATTGCACATATTGTTACTTTTTTAACTTGACCAAACACGTTAATTATAAAATACTTAAGTACAAAGTGCTGTTCTTTGCCCACCGATGTGTGCTTTTAGTTGTATTGGTTCGGTTCAAGTAAAAACATCCTGAACTTCTAGTGAAAATCCATTGGCCCAAAAGCTGCAGTTTTCCTCCAAGCCATACAGATGTCGCTGTTGTTTTTTTTCTTGAATACCATCGACGCACCTGGGCTTCGCCGGGCGCGCCACTTCCGCACCCAATATCAACAACTATGGCGAAGACGTACGACTATTTGTTTAAACTGCTACTAATTGGGGACTCCGGGGTCGGAAAAACATGCGTCCTTTTCAGGTTTTCCGAAGACGCCTTCAATTCTACGTTCATATCAACCATAGGTACATTTAATGTTGATTACAACTGGTACTTTTGAATGGTGCGCCCACTGGTTTGGTCTATTTCCTGGTAGGCTGCTAAAAACGCTACGATGATGTTTAGCTGTCACTAGTATGTCGGATGAGGCTATTTCCCGGGAGCGTTGTTGGAAAAACATTCCCTGATGGTTAGCATCGCTATTTACTATTAGCTGTCAGTTGTTAAGCGTTATAAAGTCACTGCGTGCGGTTAGCTAGTAGCTGGTAGCGCTAAGGGCAACTATCGGGTATGCTTTTGTCGTTCGATATCCCTGATACGTGTGACATATTGAAACTGACTGTCGGTAGCGAGCGAGATCGCTGCTATGATTTTGATTGACGTGTACGATCGTTCCTCAAGGCATAGATTTCAAGATAAGGACAATAGAGCTCGAAGGCAAGAAGATCAAGTTGCAGATATGGTAAGTTGATTCTCATGATACGCTTCTTATTAAATCGTCGAGAACAATCGGTGTCACATCCTGCCTTTGTTACTTGATGTCATTCAAACAAGGTCATCATTCTTTCACAAAAGCAGTACCTACTTTTTGGCATTTTTATTTGCTGTGTAGTGATATTTATCTGCAGGCAAATATGAGTCTTTGGTATGGGGAAACACAGGTTGACAGCACGTTAAACAGTCCATACTGATTTTCTTCCCAGGGATACAGCCGGTCAGGAGCGCTTCCGAACAATCACGACAGCCTACTACAGAGGAGCCATGGTGAGTATGTGGAAAATGCTAGTACTAGAATTCCCCAGGGTTGCGAACACAATGGGTTTCTTGTCTGTGTTAAAAGTGTAAACCAATGGTTCTCAAACTGGAGTCCCCAGATGATGAAAGTGTGTGATACATAACCATTGGCTCCTTTCCATACAGGGAATAATGCTCGTCTATGACATCACCAATGAGAAGTCCTTTGAAAATATCAAGAACTGGATTAGGAACATAGAGGAGGTATCCATTCTCTTACTGTTCTCATTTTTTGCTTTTGGGTTTTCAATGGCATTTATTTCATTTTTGTTCTCAAAAGTTATTGATTCATGTTCTGTTAAAGTGACTTTATTCTCATAAAATTTGCTCTTACTCTTGTTCCAGCATGCGACATCTGACGTTGAGAAGATGGTTCTCGGCAATAAATGCGACATCAATGACAAGCGACAAGTTTCCAAAGACAGGGGTGAAAAGGTAAGAAACAACCTGAGAGAGTAGACAGTAGTGCCTTGAGATACAAATGATCTGACTTAAAAGTTTTTGTATTGACGTGAGAGCTCAAACTTAAGATGCAAGCATCATATTGAACAAATTAAACTCGTATCTCAACTGTATTCTTTTCTGTTTAGTTTTGAGGAATATGTCAGAAAGCATCCTGATGCAATTCTCCGCAATTTCCCTGTAGCTTGCTTTAGAGTATGGCATCAAGTTCATTGAGACAAGCGCAAAGGCCAACATCAACGTGGAGAGCGTAAGTTTCAAATTTTCTTTGACAATCATACTTTATAAGTATTGCATATAAATGTGATGCTGTGTCTACTTGCAGGCCTTTATGACACTTGCCAGGGACATCAAATCCAAAATGGACACCAAAATGGTAAGGAGAACCGTTACGGGACTGAGAATTGTTTTCCTACATTGGTGTCATCATGACGTTTGTTTAGTTTTAATTCAAAGACCAAAATTCACTAGACTTGTCTACCATAAGATCCACAAAAATGTCTCTACGCCTGAGATTACACAGGAAGTTTTGAAATGGTCATTTAGGGGTCGTTTGGTGATGATTTACATTTATTAGCATTCCCCATAATATACAGGTATAGCCATTATCAGTCATTTCTAGGGGTCCTATGACCTCCCAAAACTGAAATAAGTGGTCTTTAAAAAACAAGTTTCACTTCTCAGCATGAAATTTAGTGTCAATCAAAAAGTTTCAAGGACTTATACCAGAGGTCAAACGTTTTTGCTTGAAGCAGCCATTTGGGACATTGCGTTGGTGTTTATGAACTTTTAATTGGGAACCTCCACCTTCTTGCTCCTGTTATTTATTTATTTTGTCCTATAAAGGGTCATATTTTTTTAATCTCTTCATTTTTGGTATAACCGGCGTCAGGGAAAAAGTGGTGCCTTGACTTATGACAGATCTCATCTTTACCCTTTGAAATGATTGGAAATGCCATTCATCCAATCCAGCCACATTGTGCTTATTCAGATCCAATAAAATCCCGATCTGAACTTGTAAGTCAAGGCACCGCTCGCTGTAAGGGTTGTCTGAGGGTCAATCGAGATCGGATCCACATGGGGCATTGAACAAAACGGGTATTCCCAAGCCTTGGCGGAGGTCTCCTGGGGTTTTCGGAAACATTCCAGGTGTTGATCATTTGTGTTGCCTCAGGAGGGGAACACACCCCAGGGGGGCGGCCAAGGAGTGAAGATTCTGGAGACACGGAAAAAAAGCAGCTTCTTCCACTGCAGCCTCCTTTGAGGACCACCGAGGCCTTTTTATTTTGCGAAGAACCCGCTCGAGCCCAAATAAGACTTTTGCTTGCTTGGGAGCATTTCCCTTCGTTTTCCTCTCCTCCATAGCAGTCCGCATAAAAACTGCCCCTTGTGAGCGCTTCCAGCTGGACAATCGTCATTTACAGGAATTTCCGAGGACCGGGCTCGGGGTGCTCGGAGGAGGACAACAACGAGACGTTGCACAAATAACAGGCTTTTACTCAAGTTGTTCATTTTTGTTTGTCATACTTCTTTTGGTCGCCAGATGGGGGTGTTATTTCAGTGTTTTTTTTGTTTTGTTTTTATACTCATTTCCAGCCAGAAACCTTGAAGCTCAGCCAAATAGAGGCATTTGGCAATTGAGTATAAAACAGATTTCAAATTGCATACATGACCACTTTGGCATATGAGTGGAATTTGGTATGTTTGTCATGAGAAGGACCACAAAAGTCCCAAGATTCAATACCCCCAAAACATAGGAAGTCTTTGTAATACCTCTAATAACTGCCCTGAGCAGTACAGTATTTGACTGTCAAGCTTCTCTTGATTTCTGCGTTTTGTTTTCAAAGCTCTTTTTCTACAGTATTATTTGTAAAATAAATCACAAAATGAAATTCCAAGACAAAAGTAGTGTTCATGTTGGACAAAATTCCAGTCATACATTATTTTAAAGAAACATTTATTAGGTGCTTGAATTCAATCCAATACAATCGGGTAGCTTTGCATAATTTTGTTAAATTCCATCAAAGCTTTTGTGTTGGGAAGCCTTCTCCGCATACAAAGTCAAGCTTCTCTCTCTTTGTGGTCCATTTCATGTTCTTAACAGACGTCCAACATACACTTCTTTTTACTTAATTCCTGTACCCAATATCTTGCACCTAAAATCATGTCCATTTGTCCTTGGAGCTGGGTGCTGCTATGCATTGTGAATCTTGGACCTATGTGTGTATATGTGTGTGTTTTCACTCTTAATAATGTTCACTTTGTATGATATTGAACCCCAAAATGGAGCACTGTCCAGAAAAGAAAACAAAATCACTGCAATCAAAGCAATTGGGGTTGGGAAGGTATTAGTGATGCATTTTTCCTCCAATTGTATCACTTTTACTGACTTTCTTTTGCACTTGAACTCTTCCAAACTAATAGTTGAGTGGGACATTTTATGTCTTTCAACTCAAGAGTACTACAGCCACATAGAAACATGAAAAAAATAAATACTCGTGTATGTAGTCATCACTCGCTATATAGCGGAATCTTAATATTTTTACCTTTTTGCCCCCAACACCTACTTTTTATTTGGAGTCCATCTTTATTTTCATAAAAGCTTTTTTTTTCTACAAAAGTCAGGCTTTAGTCTCATAAAATCATATATTTTTTTAAAACAAAAAAATGCACAAAACTCCCCCAAACTTGACTTTAATCTTGAAAGATCAACCTTTTGTCTCAAAAACATCAAATCAGACTTTGTTGTCATAACATTGGGATTTTTATTCCACGAAATGCAACTTTCTACATACAAAAACAAATCTATTCGCCTAAAATTACAACTTAAAAAAACAAACAAAAAAAAACTTTTTTTTTCTCTTTTGTTGCCCGAGTACTCTTTGGGTAATGGCTCTTACGGAAGTTTGAGTCTAATACTTGTTGGGATGCACCAAATGTTTGTGTCTTATGATCCACAAATCCTGTGTGAACAGGCTAAATCTGACCTTTTTTTTTTTGTTCTTAAAGCTGACATTGTGAATTTTTACGGTCCTATTTTCAAATACATTTCATACATTGTGAAGAACATAACATTGCAAATATTCTATTGAGAGATATACTTATTGTACTGTACTTTATACTTCCAGTGTGAAGATGTGTATCTGCAGTTTTTAGAGATGTCTACTTTTTGGGATGAATAAAAAAACAAACAAGTAAAGCAAACTTAATGCTTTGTCTTTTCCTCTTTCTGGCTGAGAGTCCGTGGAAAGTCACTCAAGGCCGTTTGTTGCCGTAACTGACCTTGACCACTTTCATAACAACGGGACCACCGTAATCCGCTGGACAACCTTTTGGCTCATGTTTCATAGTAATGCGTAACTGGATCTCTTGTAGATTGAAATCGCAAAACTCACGTAGAATCAAGTATTGTTTGGGAGTGAATTTTCAAACGTTCCATCGAAAACATCCTCACGCAGAGATGTGAGGACTCCTCCGTTTTTCACATTTGTCAGTGATTCAGTTTCCGTTTTTCACATTTGTCAGTGATTCCGTTTCCTTATATTCTTATGTGGAAGGTGCTGAGGAGGCAAGATGGGATAAGAAGGCAAATTCTCAGTTTTATGTTCGACAGTAAACTTCCCACTGGTTTCCCAAAAATGATTTACTATTTGCCAAACTTCTGTGATTTTGAAATGAGTTGACTGTACATTATAATGTTTTGACCAGACCCACCTAAGAAAGTCTGGCGCCCGTACAATCATGTGCTGAAAGTCCTCCAGCGATAGCCGGCCGTCGTTGTCCATATCGGCTTCATCCAGCACCTTCTCGCAGACCATGCGCACCTCGTCCTCCGTCAACTCGTTTCGCGTCAGTTTGTTCAATGTCTTCTCCAGGTCCGATTTACAAATAAAATCGTCGTTGTTGAAATCTTTCCAAAAAGAACGGAAGCACAAGGTTGCACAGTGTACAGGTCAACATCTGTTCCAGGTACATCTTGCGAAAGAAAATAACACGTTTTAAATCGAATATAGACTAAATTTACATTCTAACCCTAAACTGTGCATCCAACAACACTGCAGCTCTCCTTAACGTTTGGCTTTGACACGATATTGTTTTCACGTCAGTCCATCAGCCATTTGAAGGTGGTGGCTCTTTAGGCCTAGCTGCTAGATTTTCTTCAAATTTGCACTTGATATGTGGGCAGGAATTACAAAATCCTGCACCATTTTTAAACATGAATTTTCCATATGTAAGGTTTTACCGTAAATCTTAAAAGCATAGTAGGCCTTGAGATCCCGCGGCGCCATCTCGCTCAGAACCGAGAACATGTCCAGGAAGTCGTCCAATGTCATGTTTCCCTGGCCGTCCTCGGAAAAAACCTCGGCGATCCTCTGGCGGAACGGATTGTCCTGAACAGCCAAACAATGCTACTTTACACGATTATCTTTGAGTTTCTTTTATGCTACGGCCTTGACATGCAAATCTTATAAATTTACTGTAAGATTAGCCATAAAACAAGAGAATTGTGTATTTAAGACAATCATAGTATATTAGCTTAAGGCTAATGCTAACAAAGGTGGTGATTAGCACCTGTGAAGATCCTAGACCTAGACAAATTACTAGCGTAATGCGGTTCGAAGCATGGCATCAAATTTTGATGAGAATTTGGGAAATCTACCAGGAAAGCGGCTGCGAGCGCCTGTTCATCACACCAAGTCGACTGGAGAGGCGTTAACATTCGCTAATATTAACAATTGTGCGCTAGGCGCATTCTTTGAGATTTGAAAGGAGTCAGGTGACAGGCGATCTTTTCACAGAATTCTGTGGATGAATTGGTCATCAATTATGGAGGCAGACGGAGGGACGGCGGGGTTGCGGCGAGTGCGTCTGGCTACCTTCAGCTCGGGCATGCTGCCAATCAGCTCATATGGTAGCTTCACATCTGGCTGCTCGGTGTAGTCAAGGGGAACGAGTTGCGGCGCCAGATCGTGATAGCGGTGGAACAGCCTGAAACCGGTACCAAACACAAGCTACTCTGTCATCAATAGAGATAAACATAAGGATCAAGAAGAGCAGCCAGTCTTTACCCACCTGAGAATTTCTTTCCTTGTAAAATATGTACAGTCCTGGAAAAAAGTCACAGTCAGAGGTTTCCCAGAACATGATGCTACTTGTGGTCAGATTGGAATGTTTTTAGACGTGGCGGAGTAGCATGGCCTTCGAGATTACTTTGTAAGTGCAGCGCTGCCTTGAGTTTAATTTGTTCCGTTACCGTGGTTGTAAACACTCGCATCTCAAATTATCTTTATCCATTGAAATGAATGGCAATGCCATTAATTCGTTTCTGGCTCCCCACCAAAAAAAACAGCACTCTCTAAAATATAGATCCATAGAATATTGATGTAAAAGCATTTTAAAAAAAAAAAAACTTCTTTTGATAACTAAACATGTAGTGATCATGCTGACATTGTGAACTACACATGTTGTAACTTAAAATTGACATTAAAAGTTTTTGTTGACTATACCAACCTGGTAGGCGTCTAGCTGCCTTGCGGTGAAGACGGTCTGCTTATTCCCCATGTCGGAGCACGCAGACGCCCAGCCTGGGTTCCATCTTCATTCTCATAGGGCACCTACACGGTATGGGCACTGACAGATATGAAATAGCGGGACAAAAGGACGCCAGGGCCAGAGGGAGGCGAAGCGGGGCGGAGAGGGGAGATCGGGTGTCGGGCCGCCGCGGGGCCCCCATTTGGTGGCCCTTAATAACATGGTTTCTCCTCTGTGTGACTGGCAGTTTCTTTTGAAAGGGAACAAGGGCTGTCGTCCAGCAGCGTGCCAAAAGCTATCAAACGCTTCTTTGGTGCCACTCCAGGGCCGACGCCTCCGCCGGCGCTCGGGTTACGGTCCACTCAGACGCCCCTCTCATGGCTACCTAGCTGCACATAGTGCCGAGTTGCCAACTTGGTTATTGACCCAAAAATTAAAGTTGTCTTCGATCTCTAACTATTTCAGGGAGGGACCATGAAGTCGGTGAAATCGGGGTTATAGATGCTGACGGTGGCCAGAGGTGAACTATCACCACTAACCATGCCCCAATATAAGATTCTGAAATGCTGATGAAATAATCACTATATCATATTGATATCAAAATTAGAGCTCAAAAATGTCCTTAAAAAAAAAGTTGGTAAATGCAAAAATTTTTTCCCCATAGAACACAATTTTATTTTTAAACAAAATATACAATATTTGGTACAAAAAATGTGTATTAGGTTAGATTTAAAAAAAATAAATAAATCTTAACATTCTTTTTTGTTTGAATTCATTCTTAGGACATTATTATTATAATTATACACGCATTTACTGTGGTCATAAGTTTACTACCGCATTAGCGCAAGTTAGTGATCGACAAAGGTCCATTCGGACATCTAGCATTATAATTATTTACAACCGGGCACATACAGTATGCACATTTACGTCTTTCACAGGTTAGCACTACTGTCATATATTATAATTTATACCTATTTACATATAATACAAGGCCGGGCCGCACAGGATGGCGGTAGGGGGGGTGGGTCAGTGGCAGCCACAGCTCCCCGCCACCATGTCGTTGTACTGCTTGAGCACCACGTTCTCGTCGTCGTCAAAGTAGAGCAGGTTGATGGAGTAGAGCTTGTCGGGCACGCAGCATGGCGTCTCGATGCTCTTGATCAGCTTCAGGGCGTTGATGATGGACTGCACAGTGGCGTGGTTGGTTGGCTTCATGTTCTGGCCCAACGGGAAGGGACACGAGCCCTTGCAGTGGTAGGCGTTGTAGCCTCGCGGCGACACGATCCAGCCTGACCAGCCAATCTCCTCAAAGTCCACGTAGAGCGGCAGGCGCTGGCACGGCATGGACGCGCCTTCCTCCTCCCACGCCTGGTCCAAGGAACGGGCACTGCGAGGGGATTTGTGGGAGGCCATGGGGGATTGGGGTAAAATGGCGGTATCTTCGGCATTGTCTGGATCTGTCAAAAGCAAAATATTTATTTAAGAGTGATATTGAATCAACGAGAGGGCTTAGATTTCTTCAATTCCAATCTGCAAGGGTCTCACCTGCGCTCTCCAGAGTGGTGGACCGCCGTCGTCCGTCGTCTGTGAACAGCACGAGCATGGGCTGTTTACTCTGGTGGTGGTTGCGTCCCGATGCAAAGCGAATCAGCTTCAGGTCCATCTGGCT
Source organism: Syngnathus floridae (assembly GCF_059516105.1). Lineage (NCBI taxonomy): Eukaryota > Metazoa > Chordata > Actinopteri > Syngnathiformes > Syngnathidae > Syngnathus > Syngnathus floridae. Next base: position 8,386,169 of record NC_142426.1, on the reverse strand, counting down.
TCCCCCCAGAGTCCGCACCACCACGTGGAGCCCCAGGTTGCTGCCCTCGTCCACCGTCCACGAGCGGACCTTTTGTTGAAACACCAGTCGAGGTTAAAGGAGATCGGTCATAGGTAGTTAGGGTCGGTCATAGGGACTCACAGCTTGAGTGATTGTAAACACCTCCCAACCGTTGGAGTGGATTGGGATGAGTCGAGAAGATAGGAGCTTCCTCTCTTGCGTGTTGTTGCTTTTGGAGGTGTCGAGCAGTTGGTAGACGCTAACCTGGAAATTAGCTTTGTTAGCTCGCCCATTTGGCATGACTAAGACTAGATGTGCAGAATAAAATATACCTGGCAGAAGTGATGCCTGTTCAACACCAACGTAGCCTGAGGTCGCAGCTTGAAAAGGTGGAGCTCAGCTGTGAGGATCTTCTCTGTCCTGGCGACAGTGGATAGGTTGAATCGGAACTCCACCTGTTCGCTGCGAACTGCAAAGACAGAGCCAGAATTTTACACGTCACAGTTAAAAACAACGAGTGCCATATAATGGTTTTATCCCACGATATTCTTATTCTACAGTTTCTGACTATAGAGTCAAACTATGATGCAACATAATTCTAAAAGTTGAAATTATATGAAATAGGTATATGCAGAAAAAAATGTTTTAGGGACATGATTCTTATCCAGACATGTTTAAAAAATATCCCTGTGTGTAGCATGGTTTACATAGCTTTTCTGAGTTTGACAGTAGTGATTCTCAGTGTGATACAAGGGCTCTCTCTAGTGGTATGAAAGATAATCACTGAACTATTCAAACTTCTCAATTTTTTTTCAAAATTACTTTTTTTTAAACAATACATTTGAGTACAGTTCACTTATATTTAACTTTTAAAGAAAATGTAATTGTGGTTAATCTCTTGTAACTCTTGTTTATTTAGTTACATTTTTCATTTAGCTTATATTTTAAGTAAGCTTATCATTAGTGTTTTGTTTTACTCGTTTGCTTAAAATACATTAAACAATTACAAGAATTTTATTAAAAATTCGCCAAGAAAATCTAATATCTAGGAAAATACATAAAAACGTAATGATTGTATTTGGTTTATTCTGACACGTGACAGTTTTTTTTTTTTTTACGTTCTGCTTTTCAGAGCGCCAGGTGAAGTTAATTGTAACATATTTTGACTCACGTTTGTCAAAGAAGCTCCGGACTGTGTTGCCTTCGAGCAGATAAGGGTCCTTGGTCACGCCGTCCACGTCGGCCACGGTGTTGTACAGGTCCAGCATGTATTGCGGCGGCTGCTTGCGTCGGTGTGTGACGGCTACGGGCGGGTCGTCCATACCGAACACCTCCAGGAGTCGCTTGATGGCGTCCGAGCGGACCTCCTCCGACCCGGTTTGGGTGGGCTCGGTAGCGTAGGGCTCCTCCAGGTAGTTGAGCGACGGCCGCGCCCGGACCATCGTGCACGGCAAAGCGACCAGAAACACAAGCGCGAGCATCTCGCAAGCTCTAAAAAGTGAGTTATGAGGTCAATAGTGAATTACGTGGAGGCACTTATTTATATCTTCATCGCGCACCCCCTCCTCTTCCTCCTCACTTAATCTCATGGTAAACAGTAGTAAAAAAAAAATGCTATTTGGCTGCAAATGTAAATCACCCATCAGTAAATGTAAAAGGAGACTAATGGCGGTGTTGACAAAGGTGTCAAGTCCACCGACTGGCCATTATTGTTCTCGAGTCTGGCAATAAACGCTCAAATCAACTTAAAAGTGGAAAAGAAAGGAGGGGGTAGGAGAAAGTGCAGTAAATTCAAGTTTTACTCTGTGGGTTATATACGTAGAAGTGTCGCCCCCATCCATTTACCCCCCATTTTGAGGAAATGTATGGCAATGGATTCATTAATTTGGAATAATGGAAACCGATTAACTGGTGTTGTTAGTTACACGTCCTTTTCCTCGATTTGCATGACTGTATTGTGTCACAGATGGTCTCGGCACAACTTAAATTTCTATACAAGGTGGAGGGGCGGGGTAAAGCCGTTAACGTGCTTGTGAGAGGAAATCATTTTCGGCGCAGGTTGATCGATTCTAAACTTCGGAGGCAGGCGGGATCAAAGTTGTTCACTGCACACTATGACGAAGCGGGCAAACAAGCCATAAAAAAAAGGAGCACTTGTTGGTTGTATCACTCAAACGTGCCGTTTCACACATGTTGATATCAAAGAACCCTTTAAACAAACGCGTGTGTTTGGACTAAGTTGGACAAGTTAGGTCTCATGCAACGGCCCGCGACCACACTGGAGTGGCCTCTTGCTTAAAATAAAATAATTCAAATGTGTATGGTGGGGGGTGCATTTTAATTTGAAGTTTTACAAACCAATAAGTCTTCAAGAAACGCTCGACAGGTTTTCAATTAAAAACAAAACGGGGATTGAAACGAAACTCTCGGAAAAAAAATAATAATTAGGAATGTGAAAATATGTTGAAAAAAGGGTTTTTGTTGTTTTACAAATAATTCGACTCCGACTATGCATAGATTGACTGTATTTTATACTGTACTATCACCAATAACCACTAGGTGACACGTTTTAGTTACCGTTACACGGAGTCTAATAACTGCTCTATACTGCAATATTCTTTCATTACTACAATTATTTTTTGGCCAATTTGGTGATATGCAGTCCATACATAGTACCCCAATAACATTTAAATTTTGAGTGAGTTCATTTTTGTGATCTGTTTATTATTTAAATATCAGGAGTTGGAGACTTTAGATATTTTTATGTTTAAATTTTAGAAATACTGGAACTACCGTGTTATTTCTTTTTCACACAAAAAATGTAACATGGAAAGATGGTAACAGTTTATTAATACATTAATTTATAATAGTTTTTAGCTATGTTTTTATACTTTCAATGAAAATGTGAGCTAAAAAAACTTTTTTTTTACAGAGATGTAGCTGGCCTCTGAACAATCCCGTCGACTTACTACGAAAGAAGAGCGAGGGTATGTACAAACCTTTATAGAGAATGTTTAATTACTTATATACAAATGCAGCAGGTCCACAGTCTTACACAAAACGCTGCAATGATGCTTACTGTTTTACTTACCAAGATTGACATAGCTGTTTAATAGATAAACACTGGCACATTTATTTGAGTATTAGATTTATTTTTTAAAAATATCAATTTTTACATATATTACATATCATACAAAAATATTTTAAGGAGTGGCACGGTGGGCTCCTCTGCCTCACATTTAGATGTCGTGGGTTCATATCTGGCCTGTGGCTCGCTTGATTTTGTGGAGTTCGGTTGAGAAACTAGATGGGGTGGCTTGGCATCCATGTCATGTGCGCTTCCATCCAGCAGAGGGCTCTGTTTGTGAGCGTTCAGTTTGGGCAGTGGCAGGAAGTAATGGACAGGACGGTGCTAATCTTGCCGTGTTGGCTCAAGAAGCTGTGTCTCTCGTATCCTTGAGGCACACATAAATTGGACTGTTTCTCGGCCCACAAGTGGCAGATTTCGGGGTCCGACGGACTCCTGGAGAAAAGAAAAACGATGTCATTAACGTGTCATAACACATCAAGTACTGATTACAAGTGAACACGTCCTGATTTTTTTCGGGGGGGGGGGGGGTGAAACCATAATTAAAATACCAATTATTGATATTCGTGGCAACACTACACTACACTACAATGTAAGGAAGTTTTTTGCTCCAAAACAATTTGCTGAGTTGTTTCCACTTGTATCTGTATCTTTACTTGGATCTATCTTTCTCAAATAGTTTATAGACAGTTGATGTTAAACTATAATAGGAAAACACATGAACTATAAAATTGACAGTTGTATGAAAACAATATACTATATAAATAATATATTTGTCCTTCATTCTTTCGATAAAGTTTTTAATGCCTACTTCCATGTCTTAAAATGTTGATATTTTGATGATGTGATAATGATGAAGGTGTAAAATTAGACTAGCTAGTGGAAAAGTAATGATAACATACATTTGTATTTTTTTTAAAACTTTCTACCTTCTTTCTCCCTGATTTTGTCCCAGAAAAGAGTTAGGGGGTGTTTAAAAGAACATTTGGTGTTTGTGGAGGAAACTTAAAAGAGTCTGATTGAGAAGGTGTCAGAGCTCGCAAGCAATTGTGAAGTGATGGCCATTGTCGTGTTGGAGGGCTGTTGCAGCTGCGCTCGTACGTACCTGAGAAGGCATCGGTTTCCTGCGGTGCAGCCTCCTAAACATCTGCCCACGTCCACTTCCTGTGGAACATTAGCAAAAGACAGAGACGGGCCGTCAGCTCACAAATATTGACGTCGTTCCGCTTTGATTTGACACCTGCAGGGCCCCATTTGTGTTTGCCCTCCATGCTCGCACCTTCACTGCTGAGCCCAGAACACCCTCCCAATAGACACCTCCAACACACGCACACACAAAAGGAGATAATCTAATGAAGCCTTATATCCATGATGTCTTTTAAAAAATATTGATTGTAAGCTTTTACATGCAGTGGCATTGACTAGAACAGGAATGAATCATTTATTGATTTTATTTCAAAACTATTGTTGGGTTATAAAAAAAAAAATCTAGATTATTTTTTGAGCTGACATTTCTTCTGGGGTTCATGTTTTGAATTAAAAAGTATTATGAAGTGCTTTAAAGGCCTTAATTATCATGAACAAATTAGGCACAGTAAATATAATTTTCAATGAATTAACATATTGCATTTATTAATTTTGTTTACTGATGGTGAGTATTTGTAGGACGTAAACCTTGAACTCATCCATCACTCTCCTATTAGCTTAGTTCAATTCAGTAAAACTACAGTAAAGCCACATGAAATCAATCTTTTCTGGTACTTGTGGCACAAATAAGCAAGAGGAAGGCAGGAGGCTGATGAAGTGCTGTCTGTCGCCATGAATGAAACTAATTCATTAGCGTCGAGCACTCGCACAGCAGCAGCGGCGTTTGCCATTTCCTCTCAATTTGTGAAAGCTGAATTACAGATGAGGCTGCTTAGCATGTGCCAAACCATGAAAGCCAAAGAAAGGTTTTCCAGGGAAGGCTTCGTAAATTGCTATTTGAATCTTATTGTAAGCGTACCCTGAGTCTTTCCTCCTTGACGCCGTCGCCATGGTGCACAATTTCGTAGTAATATTCCACATAAGGGACTCGGTAGCAGCTCTCCTTCAGCTCGCAGGCCGCCACCGTCTGGATCACTTCCACTTTGTTGGGGGTCTCCACCAGGGCCGAGTCGAATTTGATGGGTACGCAGGAGAATCCCTCTGTGAAAAAAAATGATTGACATGACGCAATTATTTATTTATGTCTAGAAAAAAAGTGTAGAATTTCAAAGTATTTCCAAGGATTTTAAATCCCTTTATCCTCCTTTTAAAAACACATATTACATATGATAGATAAATATCAATGCACATATTTAATTTTATTTCTATTTCATTAGTTTTTGGTGTTGAAATTTATTGCAGATTATTTTTCCGGGGTTAAATATTTGAATTCACACAAACTGGGTTTGGAACAGGGGCAGGAAATTTGACCAAATAAAACATTATTTAAAAAAACTCATATATGTGGCGCTTGGAGGATCAGTGTTAGGCTTAGCAAATATCAAACGATTTTTCTTTAGCCTAAACAATTAAAATGGGCCCAAAATGGGGTAGAGAGGTTGAACTCAGCAGAGCTATGCATAAAAATGGTTTAGGCTGAATTTATTTACTGATTTTTTTCCATAACCTGATGAAATGTAAAGGTGCGGCCACCTTGAATGCCCTTGAAAAATTACACACAAAAATTAAATGATATTCTTAAAAAGGACAGTAAGATTACACAAAAGCATGCTTAAATTACACAAACATTAACATTTTAATTAAATTACATTACAAACAAAACAACAAAAAGCACCGGAAATCACACACACATAAAAACAACAAAAATTAAATCGTTCGCCTAATAATAATCGCATTTGGAACATTTTTTGGAACATAACTTTTTCAAGCCTTGATTTAACTCTTGCAGATTATGGCCTGGATAACTAACAATCTCCACAGACAAGAAAAAACCCAGGATGGAATTCACAAAGAATGAACTGCAGCCATTGATAACACCTTCAATTGCGCTTCATTTGCACGGGCCGTTTTCTCCGTCTTAACATCCTAGTCACAAAGGATATTGCGCTAATGACACACCAGTGCAAACACGCCCCCAAAGTTTGACAGCTGAGTGCAGTTTACCCCCTGACCCCCCCCCTCCCACTTGTAATAAGCCACACATGGCAAAGTATAAATGTTGGCTTTGTGCCGAGAAATAATTTTTTAATTTTAGAACTGCGTGTGGCTAGTAGCGTCGGTGTTCGTGAATTGGCCGTTTTTCAATTAATTCAGTTCATTTGCAAATATACGTAACTATTATCTTATTTAAATTATTATATATAAAAGATTATATCAGAAAGTGGAATGAATTACCTGGGGCGCCCTTGGACTTGGAACACCCGCCTACGTCCACTACGCTCTCGTAGGGTGTCTCTGAGTAGAAGGTCCTCAGCGAGGGCACCCGCATGCACTGACCCGGTTGGATCTCGCAGTGGCACTCCTGTATCACCTCCACCTCGCGAGGGCCCTCGAACAAGAGCACCCGGTCCACTCGCATGCCCGTCGGCTCGCACGCGTGGTTCGTACCACATGAGGACAGTGGCGGTCTCTGGGGCTTTCCCACTTCCGGGGCGACGGCTGCACGCATCCTCACCTGGTGCCAGATTAGAGGTCAGAGGAATGACATTGGCCAAAACAAGTGTATTGGGGCCACAATACTAGACACAGTGCCCCCATGTGGTGGATAAGAGGTACTGTACCTACTTTTTTGCTCCTGAGGAACTCCAGCATGGATGCGTGTTGCGTAAGGTCCTGCGCTCCGGCCTCGTGGGGCAGCCTGGCTGCTGCCCGTTCGCAGTTAGGCCTACACATGCCCACGTCCACGCTGATTGGACTGCCTGAGATGTCTGCAATTAAAAAAAAAAAAAATCAATCTTAAGATGAGAGTGTATGGCTAAGATATTAGAGGCTTTACCTTGACCGATGTAGACAAAGTGAGTCTGCCGCCGGCAACACACTCTTTGCGTGAACAGGTTTCGGTGGTCTGTGCGCTTGTTGAGCACTGCCGCCACTACAAAATAACACAAGTTAACAATTCAACAATGTGTGTGCGTGATGTTTAATGAAAAACTCAATAGAAAAAAATAGGAACAAAAAAATGACTAAGCATTTTTGATTATTATAGATATAATTATACATTACACAAAAATATTTAAAATGTTGTTGGATATCCACGAAAAACTAACATCTTGCATTAAAAATGTATTGCTAATTGAATTCTACTGCAAATATTACAGCAAAATCTTAATTATAGATAAAAAAACATTACATATTTTCATGCTATTCATATAGTGATCAAATGCCCAAATTCTGGCACACGGTGCGAATCCCGGCAAAACATGCAAACAAATACACAACTACTCAACAAAGCAAACAGCTGTACTTACAGGTCACGTGAAGTGCGCACAGCAGCACGAGGCACAATTGCAACACGGCCATGGCTTTCAGTTCCCTCAAAGTGCTCCTCGGCTCACCAGACCCAGAGTGTCCCTCTCGCCCCGACAACGCCTCTGTTCTTTATATGAGCTTCGGCCTTAAATGTCACTGGTGCGGAGTCAAAAGGAACAAGTGAGAGCTAATCAAATTTCCATGCTTTTGTAGGGGATGCTCGGTCCTCCTGCAAGCCACTTCAAAGGTGGCCCAAAACAAGGCCAGCGTCCGCTTTTCCGGCCTGTCTCCTCCGTGTGTCGAGCGGGGCTCCAGCTCGGCCTAATGAAGTGCCTTAAGTAGCCCAGTGGCCATTAAACGTGTCAATCCAAGGCATTAATCATCTTTTATCTCAGCGGGGGAGGTATTTAGCACCTCTGACTTAAAACAAAAACCAGGCCAGGATCAGCGTGGGGGCGCCCCGGGGCTCACCTTCCCGGACCGCCCCTCAGCACCTTTGTGTTTATTCAGCACGGTGACAAATGGTCCAGGAGCTGGCCCCCTTTTGCAGAGGAGCAAGATGATGTGCTTCACGTCAGTGCATTCCTTATTTTCGACTTGAAAACGACGTGTTTACTTTTAGGGTCAAAGGTCAGAGTATGTCGTCATAATAATAATGAAATTAGTTTAATGTTGAATGAAATGAGTTATTGTGAATGATGACGTTCAAATGTGCACATACTTGCAGTGGTGTCCTCATCACGTGCTGACACGCTCAGCGGGCATCCGATGATTGGATTATCCAGCGGCAACATGTGCACAAAGTATGAAGCTTATTGGTTATAAGATCTTCACGGTGCGGTGACATGTAACAGACTGTCTGGAGTCAGGTCGTGTGTCTGTGCTGGTATGTTGTTGGGTGTCTGGGTCACTGGGTCAAAGGGTTACTTACCATTTGGACTGGATGGGACAGTGTTCTTGAATACTCTCAAAGATAAAAGTGCATCATTAGGACAAAAGTTATATTGCAGTGATCTTTTTTTTTAATTCACTCATAGAAAGACAGCTTTGTCAACTTGGAAAAAAATAAACGAAAATATAAAAAAAATAATTTTAAAACACCCAAGAAAATAATTAGATATTCTGATGGGAATTGCTAAAACAAATAATTGAATTGAATTAAACTAATATAGTTCCCAGTAAAGTGTTAAAACATGTTAAAATGCCAGCAGAATTTGAATATTCACAAATCGAACTTGATAGCAGGGGCCACGCAACGATGACGAGAAGGATAAATGATAATCCCACCTGTGTGTTTTACAGGCTCCCACATTCACGTTTGGAAGCCTCTGCAAAGCCTGTCTGCGGGGGAGGAGCCCGGATTACAGCCCTTGGGACATTACGGGGCCACCACATGATCCTCCCACAGCAGTGGACAGGCGGGCAAACAGCCAGCAGTACCTGAAGATCTTGACGAGTTACGGGAAACATCACCTGAGGATGCTGACTTAAGTTGGAACTGATGCCTACTAACTCCTCGACGGAATTGTAATCATGTATTTGAACAAAACGAGCACCACGGAGCGCAACAAAAAGAAGATAAAAACATGTAAGTGAATGAAAAGTGATGAAATGGTATTTTGTGTGGCTAACTCTATGCCCTCCTTCTCAGGGGGTCCCTCTGGACAACACCCAAATAAGGTGTTGAAACGGGCGTCCCGGAATGTCGCAGAGAAGAACCAAAAGCCAGATGTGAAGGAAATCAAACCCGAGCAGGAGGTGGCATGCCACACGCTGTTCGCCATGGCGTCCTACAACCTGAGCCACTCGGAGAGGGTGATGGACGATCTCACATTTGGACGGCGGGTGGGCTTCTACGATCTCAGGGGAGAGATTGGATCGGGGAACTTCTCTCAGGTCCGTCTGGGTATACACGACCTGACCAAAGGTGAGTCAGGCTTCAGTAGTTTTATTCATTAGGTGGCTTGATGCATATAAAGCACTTTTCATACTGCACTTAGGCACTGATAATGTCTTTTGGCTTGGTGAAGCAGCACGTGCCTCGGTATCCATTCATCGAAGGTAAATTGACAGCATTTTCTTTTGCAGAGAGAGTGGCGGTGAAAGTCCTGGATAAGTCACGCCTGGACAAGCTTTCGCAGACACTCTTTGCCTCGGAGATCTCGTGCATGGAGAAGCTGGTACACCCCAACGTCGTGCGCCTCTACGAGGTGGTGGAGACCTATAAGAGGTTGTATCTGGTCATGGAGTTCGCCAGCGGAGGGGAGTTGTTCTCCCATATCTGCACCAGGGGGCGCCTCTCTGACCTGGAGAGCAAGCTGGTGTTCGCCCAGCTGCTGGCTGCGATCAAGCACATGGTGAGTGTCAGCACACACAAATACCAATTTATTGTTTTAAAATTACATTATTTGTTGTACTGTTTGTATTAATTACTGCATTAAAATTGTCATTTACATTTTTGTATTTTGTTTTCTTACGACAATTTTACATGTTTCCTCTTCTAATTTTATTTTGTGTGGCTTCACTATCGAACACTTCCTCTCATGGCAGCACGACAGCAACATGGTGCACCGCGACGTGAAGGCCGAGAACGTGTTCTTCACCAGCACGTACTGCGTCAAATTGGGTGACTTCGGCTTCAGCACGTCCTGCCGCCCCGACGACGTGCTGCACACGTTCTGCGGCTCCCCTCCGTACGCGGCGCCCGAGCTCTTCGGGCGCTCGGGCTACACGGGCCGCCACGTGGACATGTGGGCGCTAGGCGTGCTGCTCTACTTCATGACCACCGCCACCATGCCCTTCACAGCCGTCAACACGGGTAGGCTGAGGCGCTGCATCCTGCAGGGCTCCTACAGCATCCCCTCCTATGTGCCGGCCTCCTGCAGGGAGGTCATCCAGGGCCTGCTGAGACCCGTTCCCGCCGACCGCCTCAGCGCGGCCAAGATAATGTCCTGCGAGTGGATGAAGGGCGTCGACTACCCGCAAGCGTACCTGGCTTGCCGGCCCACACCCGCGCACCTGGTGGGGCCGACGGTCACGCTCAGCTCTGACGACCTGAGCGTCAAAGCAGCGTTGGAGGCGCTGGGCATCACGGAGCGCCACCTTCTGGACAACGGGTCCGGCCTGAGGAGTCCCATCACCGGCGCCTATCGCATCTTAGTGCACCGCGTCCAGAGAAGAACGTCGGCGGAAGCGGCGGGCTACGGCTACGTGTGCATGACGGAGACGCGCAGCAGACTCAAGCGGCTGGACAAACGCACCTCTGCGGTTTGTATTGTCATGTAAGCACTTTGCATGCTTTTCAGTCTTTCAGTCTAAGTGACTGTGTGTGAGATTGCAATCAAACACACAGTAACCCTTGCAAATAACAGTTTTTTTTTTTTTTGCTCCCTGGCAGTCCCATTTGATGAAAATTTGTAATTTGATCAGTTACAATAATGCAAGGCTGCCTGGAGTTAAAGTTTTTCAACTTACAGGTTGCAGTCTTGAGCAACACACGCTGCATGGTGACTCAACTCAATTCAAACTCAATTCAGCTTTCGTCGGCAGTTTGGCAAACAGGGAACAAGTCATGAGTTTAATGCCACTCCCATTTCAAATTTACTGTCAAACTTGACATCCTAAGTCATAATCATGAGCATAAATCATGTACACAGAGTTTGAGTAGCTTGGCAGGTTTATTATCAAAATGCTTAAGCTCGGGCTCATTTTCAGATTCACATTTTATGGTTTCCATTTTCACATAAAGTGTTTCATTAGCCAATAGTCACACGGCGTCGTAATAAAAAAGTCCAGTCAATGCGAAACAGTCAAAAGTAAAAATGCGGGTGTCCTTCTCTCCAAGAGGCCGAGGTCTCACTCAACCGAACAAGCGACCCTTGATGTGCTGTGGAGAACAAACAAGGCTCAGCCAATGCGCAATGTAAAAAAAAATAATAATAATGATAAAAATAAAAGACCTTTTGGCCAGTCCTTTTGATGTATTTCACAGCTTTCTTGTCAATGCTGGCCATCAGCTCTTGCACCCACATCTCCTGTGGGTCGCAGCAGTACACGCGGCCTTTCCGCATGGTGAAGCTGCAAGGGTGACAGAATTCAGTGGATGAGCTACACCGGGGCTCACCAACGAACCCATAAGCGCTACAAAAATCGTTTGCAATTGCCACGTTGTGCTCACACGACAGCGCGGATGTTGCAGCCTCCGTCCGTCTCCTGAAGTCGGTACTTGACCGCACGCTCCTGAGTCTTTTTGCCGAGCTCTTTGACGTACATCAGGCAGCAGTCATCGTAGGACACTGAAGCAGAGAGCACATTTTGTTTTCTTATTATTAGAATCCTATTCAAAATGTTAAAATCAAGAATTAAACATGTAAGTACTTTTTAAACGCCATTCAAACTGACAAAAATTTTTGCACCTTTGAGCTGTCGGTGCAAACAAATCAAGCGCACACCATTTTATTGACCTTAGTCATAATACTTTGCAAACAGTCGTTTCATTTCATGTTTATTGAGCAACCCAATCTAACAAAAAAACATCAATATATATGTAAAACAACACTTTTCCCTTGCTCAAGATACCCTTAAAATAGTCTATTTGGATATAAATAATTACGAATAGGATCGTATTCCCAATCCACGATTGAATTCCAGCAGGAAGCAATAAAGGCTCAATGAGGACATGTTCAACCTTCCCCCACACGGGTAATAAACAGCAACCTTTCACTTTATCTCCTGCGGTATCTCGCCATAATAAAATAGCAATTAAGAGATGAAAGTTAGATTTTTTTCTCTTACCTTGGGCCATTGCCAAACTCAGGCATGATAAGACCAAGAGGATGAGTGGCGTGTTGAAACGCATGGTGCTCTCTATCAATTTTAGATAGGCTGTAATGCTGCAATAATAGGGATAATAAAAAAAAAAAAGATTGGTAACACATTTATTTGGTCACCTGCGAACCTTTGGACGTGAAAAATACTTGAGATTAAAAGGCAGGAAGCTTGCTTTTCTAATAGCGCTAGAATAAATGACACTCAAACTCATGTGTAAAGCACACACGCAAACAAATTTTTAACATTAGTAAAACTCATACAGATCAATTAACTACTAATATAATGTTTTTTCACAGTCACACAAATCAGCAAACATTTGAACTAATAAGTCATTTTTCATTTTATTATAACCTATATGACATACAACAATAAATTAACCATTAACTATTTTAATGTGTGTATAAGTGTCCTAAAAGTCATAAAATAATAATCATAATAAAAGTTTACAGCCATTAGTTAAAAAATAATTAAGCACTCAATCCTGTTTTACATCTACAAAAGTTGTGTATGCACAAGTTGTCACAATCATAAATAATTAAATGCGATAAAAGATAAACAACGAAATGCTGTTATATGTGTGTGCATGTGTGTGTGTGTTGCGCTGCTCACCTGTGTGTGAAGCTTGTGTGTTACCTGCTCGGGCGAGGCCTTCTTATAAGGCGAAAAAGGGGGTGTCTCAACAGGTGTCGTATTTCCGTGAAAGACTCACCTTTGTACCCCGACTAATTTTTGTTTCGCTTTCCCAGAAGATGTGAACCCCCCCAACTTCCCCCTCCTTCCCCTTTCAGAGATGTTTGTAAGATTTTTGTAGTGCGGTGAAATGTTGACATAACATTATTTATTTAACTGAATGAAACTGCGTGATTGGCTCAGTACAAGTGAAGCGACGAACAACGTGTTGGGCATGTTGAGGGTTTATTTTTGCCCATGTGATTGACGTTTCATGCATCATAAAATGAGAAAACGTATTAAAGTTTAATCCAGTGGGAAATTATCCATCATACGGTGTTGCGTTAAATTGATTGGCAGAAACAGAAAAAAAAAATTTCAAGGGGCTGAAAAACAGAATTTGTGTGTGGCTTAGTTGTATAGTTTATGTATGATTAAAATATATGAAATAAAATGAGTCACTAATTTTAGTGATTAATCGGAAAAATCATGCTGTGTCAACAAGGGCCTGATTGATGACAGCCCGTGAGGCCTCCACTTCCCTGAAAAAGATTTGGCCTATTTACTGCATTCGTTTATCATCAGGTGCACTCTGCGTCTGTCAGCATGTCAGTCGCGTCTTGTCTTTATCGTAACTTCGCGGGAGCTTCAGGACAAACGCAGCCACTCGGAATTATGGCTCATTTCCAGTGCTCATAAAAAAAAAAAAATTCTTCCCATCATCACCCATACCAGGATGGGATGTTTTTTCCCCCTCGTTTTTTTTTTTTTTTTTTTAATCTGTTAAAGATTTACACACACATATTCAATATATGTGTGTGTATATGTAGCATGATATTAGTGTTGCTGCTTCTTAATGGGCCTTGAGTGTCCACGTGGAAATTTGATAGCGCCGCTGCCTGTTTACACTCCAACCAGGAGTGAAGCGAAGCACTTAAGGCCAGCCAAGCGTATGCGGAGCTGTCGTCGTCACAAGAGTGATGTTCCGCTCTGTCAGGATGAACGACGCCATCCTCTTGCTAACCTCCAATCATCTACTTGTGGATGAAAATATTGTCATGCTGGTCATTCATGTTTTTTTAACATTTTTTTCACATTTTTTACTGAATGCTATTGTTTTAATTTGTTTTTAACTTATTTTAACTCTTTGTAAAGTGACCTTGAGTGACCTGTAAGGCGCTTCTAAATTAAATGTGTTATTATTATTCATTGATGAAAACATTGTTTTGGGAGGCTGAAATGGTAATGATCATTAAATACAATGTTGCATTGAACAATCTATGCATCATAAATTTATGCATTGATTGATTGAACGTTTATTGAAGATGATTGAACATTGACATTATACTCAACTAAGTAACTCGATAAGCTGAAATAATGTTGGTTATTCTTTTGTCTTTATTAAGTTAGCATTTTTTGGTGCAACATTGCAAAGGAATTGCTACAAATTTTGCTACCACAGTTCTATTCTCTTGGACTTTTCAGCTCAAGATTGACAAGTGTACCTGCAAACTCAGCAAAACAGAACAAAACTTAGAAACGATTATTATCGCCACTCCTAGGAATGCATTACCAAAGTATTACCGATAGATTAATGCCGGGATTTGATGGTACCTCCCCGACAGGGCTTGGACATGAGCCAAACCTTCATCATTCATTCCCGACAACACAACATTGTTGTTTCGGTGCCATGACTTTGGCAGAACACGGTCCGCAAAGAACGCATCTATCCTGCGGGCATAGAAGCCCATGAGTGAAAATCTACTTTGATGTATTGTGTGCAAAAAGACAAAAAAAAAATCACATAGATAATAAAATAAATAATTATTCTGATAGTTCTATTCTTCTTTGTCAAAGAAGCAGTAACATTATTTTGCTTCCAGGCTCTCCCTACAATCTGAAAAAATATACTTGTAAACTTTATTGTGGGTTTTTTTTCAATCAAAAATTACAATCTAGTTAATTTGGTTTTGTTTATTTGAAGATAGATATGCAGTTCAGTGTGAATTCTGCATTGCAAAAGGTCACATTTTATTTTTAGCTCAGTAGCATGTTAGCCAAGCGTAAGAAGTGCCAGTGAGTGAGTGAGTGAGTGAGTGAGTGAGTGAGTGAGTGAGTGAGTGAGTGAGTGAGTGAGTGAGTGAGTGAGTGAGTGAGTGAGTGAGTGAGTGAGTGAGTGAGTGAGTGAGTGAGTGAGTGAGTGAGTGAGTGAGTGAGTGAGTGAGTGAGTGAGTGAGTGAGTGAGTGAGTGAGTGAGTGAGTGAGTGAGATACTAAGGTATTTAGGAAATATAAACATTTAGGAAGTATAAATATGGCACACCGCTTTGAGATTTGACAGCTGCTTTAATATTTGTGTTTATGTAAGGGTGCATTCGCTGTCAAGATGCTGATGGATGGCAAAAGAAAAGATAAAGCGTTCTGGTTCCAAGCACAAAGCAATCTCTCCAGATGAGCGCTAAACACAAGCGGCAGCTTGTTGTGGTTGCGCCTGAGGGGAAATGTTAAGTATCATTCTTTCTGGAAGCCTTTGGGGCCTTTGGGCTTTGCGCAATATCAACTCTTGTGTAATGTAATTTTTGCTTTTGTTAGTTTTGGTTGTCTTTCTACCAAATGTCAGCAATCACAGATGCTTTGTGTTTGTGTGTGCGTGTGTACGTGTAAGTGTGCGCACGTGCTCACCCCTTAAGACTTGCTTTACTTTATCATGATCGAGAAATTAACAATAAGAGAGTTACCTTCTTATTCATTTTAATCCTGGAAAGAGTGCTTTTTTTTCAATCATTAAACCACATTATCTCCTGATGCTAATTATTGTGGTTAACATTTTTGGCTTGTTTTTTTATATATATAGATTTTCCAAATATTTCTTATTACTTCTGGTCACTTACCCTCTTTGGTACATAAACCTAGGAAAGAAGATGTGTTTTTGAGGAAGTTCTGTGATGAGTAACAATTACATATAATGCAAATTTGCCTAATTTGTTGTTACATTGAATCTCATTAGATTGTGGAGGGTACCTAATATACATAGTACTCTGCCTGACTCTAGGAGACAGTTTCAGAAATGTCTCCCTCTCGTGGACAAGTTAATTTCTACAATACAAAGCTGTGTGAGCTGTCATCGGTAATGAACAATCGTCTCTTTAGTTTTGATTTTATTTTTATATTTTTTGTTTTAGTTCGTGTATGCATTCTTGATTATTTTATTTAACTGTATTCGTTATTTCGTTTTATTTTTTTAATTCCCGAAATGTCTCCCTCTCCTTTTGCTTTCCAGCTTCTTGGGCTCTTGACTGCCAAAGGCCTTGGTCATGTTGCCATCCATCATGAGGGACAGAGAAAGCGCGAGTGATCTCCAGACGACCAAAGCGTCAAAGGAAAAACAAAAATAGGCCAGCAAGCTCACTTGGAGTTGGAAAACACATGACAAAACATAATTATTCATCCAGCCATATTCTAGGGTCACAGTTGATGTTGAGCCAATCCCACCTGACTTAAGGTGAGTACTATTTATTTATTTACCTATGTGTTTGTATTTGTTTATTTGTATTTATTTATTTGCCGTGACGCTCAGGCGAAAGCAGACGAAGGCCGACGAGTGCAGACCCACTGACGCAGCCAGACGAAAGCAGACGAGTGCAGATGCAGGCGGGACGCGTGGAGCTGTTGACGGCGAGAGTGAGTGCTCCCTCTCCCGGCCTGCGCCTGTCTTATCTGCGCGGTGGCTTGTGGGTGTGTGAGCGTCGAAGTAAAATGGCGGACTTGGCGAACGAAGGTGAGTCGCTTAGCAGTGTGGAGTAGGGAGGGGACACAAAAACACTCATTGCCGTGTTCCAAACGTCGCATTTCCCGCTGTTTGCACTTGGGCCGAGGATGATAAGACACAAACCGGCGGTTCATTTGGCCCCGGTTGGAGTCGCACGAGTGCTTCCCGGCGTTTCCTAGGCTACACTGTTAGCAAACATGCTAACAGGCTAAAGGCTTGGGATGCGGCTAATAGCTGGAAAGCTTCGGAACGCCCTCGAATGCTAGCTCACTGCTTAGCGAGCTAATCGTACGATGCTAGTACCCGGCTATTTATAGCTAGTTTATTATACATGTAAAGACTGTTATAGACGCTTCGCGTTTTCTTGCACGTTCACAGCTATTAGAAGTGTTGCTTTGTGCGGAGCCACTGTATACATGTCAGGCCGAGTCTGTTAGTTCGTAGACGTGAGTTTAGGCGCGTAAAGTAATATTTTTCTTCCTATGTCTTCGGGACCAAATGCGCTTATCCAGGAGTGATTGCCATTACGTTTATTAAGCGGTATCGAGATTATTGCGAACGACGTTAGTGGAAACGTCATAACCGGAGCGATGTTCAGCTACTCTCCCTCACCATCGCGGTTCTACTAGGTGGCACCATCTATTTGCTGGATAGCTTCCGGAAGATGCTCGTGTTGGTCCATAAATTAAAAAGAGATAACCTGCAAAGAGGTGCCGTTGTGTTATTTGATACCAGTACGGAACACACACACACAAAATAGACATGTTTACGAGTGTTTGCTGCGTTGGTAATACCAATATATGTGCTAATTTCGACACTATATCAATGTTATCCGATTTCTACTTGCATTCATTGACCAAACTGTCTCGTATTTTTTTGTATATTACGCACTAGGTATGACATTAGGCGCGCTCGATGGCATATAATTTGAAATCATAAACTGGATGAGCATAGTCACCTATAAAACTGTTGTTACAGTTGCAGTACTGCCTTTGTACCATAAAAGCAGCAATCAAGTTGCTTTGGTGAAATGAACTAAAAACCAACAATGGCTAGCAAATGCCTGTAAATATAGTCAACTTGGACCAGTGCTGTGTCTGACAGAGAACTATTGCTTTGGCTCATTTTGGGGCCAAAGAAGTAGCTTGATATGAGACAATGAGGTTCATTGCCTTATCTAATATATTTATTCACACTCTGTCCCTAGTCCTCTGAACACTACCTATGCAGAAAGTCTTTTAACAATTTAACAAATGTATGGTCGTACAATGTGTAACTAGATGAAGCAAGTTCTTTAGAAATTGTGTGTGAATGCTGAAATGCTGAATGACAATTTATGGAAGCGTGTTTAATGACGGGAAATGCTTAGGAACCATGTGATATATCTGAATGATAAATAATGACATTGAAAAGTATGGAATCATCTGGAAGGATTAAATGACACTGAATTTTTGTTTTGAAGAGAGAGGAAAATACAAATAGTGGTAGAGGATGAAACTAGGGCCTGACCTGAATTTAGCTGGTGCGCCTCTGTAATGACAGAATTGTTTTATTGAGTTTCATAGGTGCATTTGTTTTTATTGTTTTGGTTTATGATCACGTTTGTGCTGTTTCTGTACACTTGTATAAAAAACAACTAAAACAAGTAGGGAAAACAAGAGTTTTAAAATTGTCATTTCAAAATTGACCTCAAAATAACTTGTTCGATCCCCTAGATGCAGTTGAGTCCATAAATATGGTCCTATTGAGACAATTGTCATCGTATGCTGCCTCCTGTTGGTGCGGAGTAGACACAACATCGCTCTCCGTTTAATCTTTTTTTTTTATCCTGACAGACAAGCCTGCCATAGCGCCCCCTGTGTTTGTTTTCCAAAAAGACAAAACTCAGAAGGTGAGTGTTTTTTTTGTTTTTTTTCCTCGACGATGATGAAGCTCTTTTGCTAGCTAAAATAAGAACGTCTTTGAAGAAGGCGCTTAGCACATTCCTCACCACTGGCTGAACTGTAAACAAGGCTCCACGAGAGGGCTTCTCATGCACATATATCAATTGTAGTCACGATGGCGCTTGATGTTGAGTTGTAAATTTTCAAATGACAAAGTAAAGGATATTTTTAACCTGGTACAATGTTATTTCTTATTGAAGATTTGCCCTTCTTGAGATTGTTGGTTTGTTTGTTACAGCGATCTGCAGAGGGCTCAAGTGCAGAGGATGGAGAAGGTAAAAATCTGACATCTGAAGAGGCTGATGGCTTTGCTATTGTTATTGAAATATTTCTCGCATTTGCTCGCTCAGATTCAGATAAAGACGAGGCGAACTACTTCCCTCCAGTAAAAAGGGAGCGGACTTCATCATTCCCACCGCTACAGTCGGGTAACAACTTTGTTGCTGTTTGCTTGGAGCATAGAGTTGATTTGTATGCTGAGGCTTTCTCCCAAACTCTTTTGCAGTTCCCAAGAACAACATATTCATGCCCCCCAGTTTCTGCCAGTCTCCGACTGGGAACTCTGACTCTGAGCCTGGTGAGTTTTCCAAATTTATAACATTAAATTGTTATGTAAGGAAAACTATCTTGAGAACAAAATGTGGCAAAATGTTGGTCTTCCAGAATTTTAGCGCATTTCTGTTTTGAGGAGGAGTTCCTGTCTCCCCTAAAGTTGCCACCGCTTACCCTCCAATACTTGCGTCACCGGGACAACTAGAGGTGGCTCCTTTTTTGAGTTCAGGGACTGGAAAAAGTAGATCAAGACAGAATGTCTTGTACTTTCACTCGAGAAAGCAGCGCTGCAATACCAAGCAGTGCAATTGTCAGTTGGTATGCAGATCAGTGAATGCGGTGCATCCAGAGCATGCACCCCAGAACCCCCAAAAGATATAACTAATAATGTCAACATCATGCTTTCTTAACAGGGCATGAATGTTTGCATCGGTAGAACGTCCAAACACAGCTTGTCGCCTGTGTCTGGATCACTGCCACATTTTAAGACTCGTGTCAAGGCATTAGAATCAAAATGAAGTCGCTAACATTTGTCTGAATTGAGGACTTAGAAATGACTGAGTGTTGCCGTGGTAACAGGCCCAAGCGGCTCAGAGAGGTGCAAAAGAACAAGTTGTTATGTGATCGATGTATGTTTAATGTTTTGTCCCTTCACCTGCTTTCGGGCGTCGCCAGAGGAGAAGCCAGTTGGGTTCCGATTAAAGCCGCCAACTCTCATACACGGGCAGGCGCCCAGTTCAGGTTTGTGCCACATGTTGCCTCAAGCCATGCCTAGCTTTTCCACATTGAATCCAATGTAAAGGAAGTAACAAATGTTTGGAACAGTTGTTGCAAACCTGCACGAAACGGCATCTTCTTGTTCTTGCAGGCGTCCCGAGTCAAAAACCGAAAGAGCAACAACGCAGCGTTCTCCGCCCGGCGGTTCTTCAAGCGCCACCCTCCAAATCCCACACAGAGTCTAGTAGGGAAAATCACATTTCCTCACGTGCTGCAGAGTCACAGTTACTTTGCTCGGCATCTTCGTTCACACTTGTGTCTTTTACATCTTTTCTTTCCTTGCAGACTCCACTTGCGGAACTAATGGCGTGAAAAAGTTGTCAGACGGCCCTTCGGTCGCCCAGTCCCTTTTCCTGAACAACACAGAGCACTCAGCCGCCCCGAACATGTCACTGGTAACATCCTGCAAATGATTCCTCCTTGGTCCTAGTTGTGGAGTTTTTGTATTCCCGTTTATTTCAGAAACACGAAAATGAGGAAGACGGCCCAAGTGACGTCAAAGATGAAGGAGGGGACGAGAAGGAGGAAGGAGATGTAGCAAATTCTTTTGTATTTGGTCAGAATATCAAAGACAGAGCAAAGGTGGGTTTGCATGAGCTACAGAAAAATGTTCAACATTCTAATCAATTTTTTGGGGTGAGACTCCAGACAATGCAAGAAAATCCATTCGTAGTCACATGTCTGTTGCTGCTCTTAGTTTGCGTCACTTACTTGAAATTCACAACACTCTCTGAAGATGTGAGCGATTCCTCCCGTGTCTTCTTTCTAGTTGGACCAGAACAGTAAAGAAGAAAAGTCAAAGGACATTCTTCCAGGAGATTGTCAAGCAGAGGGAACCAATTATTTCTTGCAGTACATCTCTACCCCAAGGTAATCTCACTATAGTCTCTTGCTCATTCATATTGATTGTTATTATTGCATGAATTAATTCTTCCGTTCTTTGTCTTCCCAGTTTAAATAATGCCTCAAACAGTGCAGACAGTGGGGCGAAATTTGTGTTTGGACAGAACATGTCCGAACGAGTTTTGGTGAGTGTTGGCGGCTTGTTTGCATGGTCAACCAAGTTGGACAATGTCCAAATTTGGAACATTTCCCTCATGGCTGTGTGTATCTTTATTTTTCTCCCATCCTAGAGTCCTCCCAAGGGTGAGACTGCCAATGAAGATAGTAAAGAGGTTCCAGAGGCTTCAGAGCCCCCGTCACAGGAGGCCACCCCAGAGAAGGGTAACTGCCACCCCGCCTCCCTTCATACACGACAATTTATGTTCTCATTAAGGGTTTTGAGACTGAAAAAGTACATCTCGGAAAAAAGAAGTCAGCGTTTCTGTCCCTCGAGGTGAAGTTGAATTTAAAGGCAGTCCTTGGGGAAACAAACTTCAGTCTGTCTTGCAACCAGTCCTGTATTTTGCTCTGTATATGGGTTTCCAGTACCCAAGCCACACATGCACGCAAACTAAAATTGAACTCTGAATGGGTGGGGCGGGGGGAAATGGCCCAAGTAAATCAACAGGCTCTGTTTAGGTAGGATACAGTAAAAAAGCCTTTCCTGGCTACCTCTTTGCTTGCAGTTTGAAGTCGAGTAGTGTCCGTCGGAGTAGTTTGTAGTGGCTGTTCAGGCTCTCAAGGTTTATAGTCCAGCTCAGCACTTGACAGTTTGCACTCTTCTCAGCATTGAACAGCGTGTCGGAGTCTTTGGAGGAGTCTGCCGCCGCCTACACCAAAGCCACAGCCAAGAAGTGCATCTTAGAGAAAGTGGACGTGAAAACCGGGGAAGAATCAGAAAGCAACGTTTTACAGGTGCCGTCGAGGGTTCATTTGACATTTTGGCACCTGCAAGAGGTACACAGCCAGTGAGTTTGCTTTTTCCCGCAATTCAGATGCAGTGCAAGTTGTACGTCTTCGAGAAGACGACGCAGTCATGGATAGAGCGAGGGCGGGGTCTACTGCGGCTTAACGACATGGCGTCGACGGACGATGGCACGCTACAGTCGCGTCTAGGTAAACGCAAGCGAAATAAGTGTATTATGGCCTGTCGTGACTTGTGATGGCTAAGCATGGTCTTTTTTTTTTTTGGACTCCCTCCAGTGATGAGGACCCAGGGCAGCCTTCGGTTGATCCTCAACACTAAACTTTGGCCCCAGATGCAAGTGGACAAGGCAAGCGACAAAAGTGTACGGGTCACGGCCACAGACACAGAGGATCAAGGAGTCAAGGTCTTCCTAATATCGGTATGTTTTGACCAAACTGTTAGATTGTGTTGTAGTTTCACCAATGTAGGACTGTTACATTCAGCTCTGTACTTGTATTTACTACTAATGAAACGTGAAACGTTGAAAGCTAATACACATTCACACAACTCACAAGTCATAATTCCTGTAAATCTTTTGATGAGACATAATACCTGTGTGAGACTGGCTTAATTGGCTGTAATTGCTTTGTTGTCCACCAGATGGTGCTACTCTCCCCAGTCAAAGCAAGCAGGAACTTTCCCACTTATGCTGTTTTCTACAAGGATGCCTCATGATCCGCTTAAAAAGATTGCTCTATTGTGCTCCTCAGGGTAGTTCCAAGGATGTAGGTCAGCTGGCGGCGGCATTGCATCACCGGATTTTGGCCCTAAAAAGCCGGGCGGAGCAGGAGCCCGAAGCCCCCGTGACAACCATCCCCGACGCCGAGGTGCCGCAGTCCAACGAGGACGACAGCGACGAGGAAGGCAGCGCCTCCGCTTCCGCAACGAGTAAGTCACTCCACTTTTGTCTTAGTCCTTTCTACACTGCTAGTCCCTCCCCAACCAGGCGTCTGTTTTGTCCACCTGCAGCTAACACCGAGGGAGGAGAGAACCAGGCTGCGGGAAGCACATAGCGCTATCCCTCTGAGACAGCCTGCAGAGATGCCACTTTGGAGGCATTTTTTTCTGTTGGCATCTCCACGGACACCCCCTTTGACCAACGTGGTCCCTCCAGACCAGTAACTTTTGGATATTAGAATTCTAGCTCCAGGAAATAACCTCCCCAGCCCCCCCTTCCCCCAGTGCCGAAGTGTCTCCCACCCCACCAGCCAATCTGCGTCATCAAAGGAGTACTTTCCTCCTCCTGTTGTTGGAGTTTCTCCTCTACGTCCCCCGCGCCCATTCCCCTCCCCCCCACTAGCAAAAATAAAGACTTCAGAGCTTTGGTTTGGGACTTTTCTGCTCATCATATTGATGAGTGTAAAGGGTGTTTTTCCTCTACATTTTAAAGTATGGCACATGTTAAGACTGCAGTTTCTACTTTGGGACCTTTCTACTTCAATGTACAGCCCCCCACCCCAAACTCCTGCGTTCTCTGGATGCCACATCCATGTTACCCGAGTCCCAAATTTCGCAGTGCGTTAGACCAAGTCTGTTCTGTCAGCTCGGCTATATCGAGCCCTCCACAAACTCCCCTTCCATCCCAGCCCTACCCCAAAACCTGATCAGTGTGTTTGGTTTTGGCAACGGTAATTTATTTGTTTTGGGGGGGAGGGGGGGTCATGAGGCATCTCAACGTTTGTGCTATTTGTAACAGCTAGGCGAGAGTCCACTCAACTTGTCATTAATAGCATTTTCCTTTGATTTCCTATCGATCTATATTCTAGTGAATAAAGGACTGAAACCATGCAGTTTTCTGTTCATGTGATGACTTTGAAGGGCAGAAGAATTCTCCTATTTTTCCCCCACATGTTTTTTGTTTCAGAGAAGTTTGACTGTCAATCATCCTGCATGTAATCATTTGTATTTCTTTAAAACATCCCAGGGCTTTATTGTGTTTATATTTTTATTTACATTTTGAAAAACATGTTGGAAGGAAACTGTGTGCGTGTGGAATAATTGGCGTGATAACTGTACTACCCCTTTTTTTTTCATCAAATGTACATTTTTGAATACAATATATCATTTATTGGCGCACCATTTTTTCATCACCAACTCCTGCTCCTTCCTCATCCTTTACAAAATAAACCTCTGCCATAAATGTTGCTTTCCTGATTTAATTAATACGTACATGAAATATAAGATATAAGATGTACTGTCTACCCCTTCAAAAGAACGATTTTTTTCAGTGAACGAGCTATAAATTCAACCAGTAGGTGTCGGTAATGTGCATTGAAGCTGGTGCCACCTCGCCGTAAAACCAAACGAAGAAGATAACGACGTAACTTCCCGTGCATCAACAGATCAGTCAGTGAACGTCTTGCGTCTCCTGGCGTGAACTATGTCAGCCAGAATCTACATTTACGATTTGCCAAGAAACGCCACTTCTTATATGGATGTTTTCTCCCAGCTAACGGCTAACTTTATTGCATGAAGGGATGCGCCGTTATGCAACAACTTCTCTTTATTTTATAACACTTAAAATAACGTGTATGCATATACACGCCTAAATATTGTTATCCAATATATCTACTGCAATTACACATTAGATTGCTGGTTTGAAATGTACTTTTATTATTATTGTTTTAATAAACTTTAAAACCTGCTCAAACTTGTCCGGTGTTTTATTCCTTTTTATTTTTTTGGGCATGAAAACAAAAATCTGACATTTGGTTTATATGACAATATGTATGTTTTACGTTGTGTAATATGTGTTGGTGTCCCCCAGAATAAAGAGCAAGTAGTCAAATACACATTCTTGACACGTACAAAAAATGCATAAGGTATTAGGTACACCTAAAAATGGCAATGTACCTAATGGAGTGTCCGAGTGATGTCACAGATCAACCAGCCAATCAGAAAGTGGGGGTGAGGGCGGGTGTGGCACTTTTCACTTAAACCAGGGGTGTCAACCTCCAGTCCTCGAGGGGCCGCGTTCCAATATGTTTTCCAAGTTACCCTCGTTAAGTGCAGGTGCGTGAAAAGTTTTAGCTCCTTTTGAACGTGAAAGTGGCTAAAACTTTTCACGCAGGTGCACTTAACGAGGGAATCACACGGACACTCCATTAGGTACACCGCCATTTTCAAGTGTACCTAATAACAGGCCACTTTATTAGGGAAATATCATGGTCCAAGGTCACAAGTGTCAAGCTCTAGTCCTCGAGGGGCCGCGTTCCAATATGTTTTCTAAGTTACCCTCGTTAAGTGCAGGTGCGTGAAAAGTTTTAGCCACTTTCACATTCAAAAGGAGCAAAAACTTTTCACGCACCTGCACTTAACGAGGGAATCACACGGACACTCCATTAGGTATACCGCCATTTTCAAGTGTACCTATTAACAGGCCACTTCATTAGGGAAATATCATGGTCAAAGGTCACGTGTCAAGCTCTAGTCCTCGGGGCCGCGTTCCAATATGTTTTCCAACATGCCCTCGTTAAGCGCACCTGCGTGAAAAGTTTTAGCCACTTTCACATTCAAAAGGAGCTAAAACTTTTCACACAGGTGCACTTAACGAGGGAATCACACGGACACTCCATTAGGTACACCGCCATTTTCAAGTGTACCTAATAACAGGCCACTTTATTAGGGAAATATCATGGTCAAAGGTCACAGGTGTCAAGCTCTAGTCCTCTGGGCCGCATTCCAACATCTTTTCCAACATGCCCTCGTTAAGCGCACCTGCGTGAAAAGTTTTTGGTCACTTTCACGTTCAAAAGGAGCTAAAAGTTTTCCCGCAGGTGCACTTAACGAGGGAATCACACGGACACTCCATTAGGTACACCGCCATTTTCAAGTGTACCTAATAACAGGCCACTTTATTAGGGAAATATCATGGTCAAAGGTCACAAGTGTCAAGCTCTAGTCCTCGGGGCCGCGAACTGACCAAAAACGCCACTTGAAAATGGCGGTGGACCTAATGGAGTGTCCGTGTGATTCCCTCGTTAAGCGCAGCTGCGTGAAAAGTTTTTGGTCACTTTCACGTTCCGCAGGAGCTAAAAGTTTTCCCGCAGGTGCACTTAACGAGGGAATCACACGGACACTCCATTAGGTACACCGCCCTTTTCAAGTGTACCTAATAACAGGCCACTTTATGAGGGCAATATCATGGTCAAAGGTCACAGGTGTCAAGCTCTAGTCCTCGGGGCCGCGTTCCAACATGTTTCCCAAGATTCCCTCGAAAAGATCTAAAGATCTTTGTAGCCATGAGGGAAAAACTTGTGGTGGACCCGTTTGAAAATCATTGATTTGATATGACTCAAGAATTGTCTCTGTGCAACGGTGTGGTGTTTCTTAGCAACTGACTTGAAAATGAGTCCACGGGAGCACTGCAACGGCGGCAGAATTTTTGCAAGAACAATTCATTTTAGGATGAACTCTCGATACAAATATTTTCATTTGATTGAAGGCAATGGCGTTAACCACTCGACCAGAGCCTGCTCGGAAACCAAAGGAGACTTGGTCATATTGATAGGGTATCCTCCATCCAAACATGTTCGGTGTTGAAAGTTTCAACGGATAGTCCGAAGCAAGCCTTTCCACAGTAGTCACCATGACAGGCGACCACCTGGTGGCGTCAGTGTGCCGAGCGCCGTTGGACGATCAGGAGAAGAAGATTTGAGTCGACGGATGTGACGTCAGGGCTTTAGGTCAATTGAAGACAGGTGTGCTCGCTCAAGGGGCGTTATCATATGCAGGTACCACCGAGCGCGGGCCGGCGGCGGACGGTTTCTCAGGTAAGCGAGCATGCTAGCAAATGTTTGTCATCTCCTGCCGTTTCTCACGACGGCACGCTTTGTTGCTTTTTCTCACAAGCCTTTTTTTTTTTTTAATTTATTTTGTTTGTCGCAGGATTGTCGTACTCTCGTGACTCTCCACCGCGACGGTGGGCCTGGAGGTAAATTGTAGGCCGCAGGCCATTTAGCCCGTGAGCAAATGTTTGCAGTTTCTTACGATGCCATTTATTATTTCTTGCAGGATTTTCGCTGTCTAGGGAGTGCTTGAGGTTTCGGCACGGCACGCCACAATCCACTTTGCGTCGCGTCGCGTCGTTGCGCGTTATGGTGGTATTTTAAATGTCTTTCGCGGTTGTTTTTTTTCATGCTGGCCAGCATTTTTTTTCATTCGTCTGTCTGTAGACGGTTCGTAAATGACGCCGCCGATAAGCGCGTGTTTGTCTGACTATAGGAAATGTTAGTTTGACTCTAGTCAACTTAACCGTTTTTTAAATTATTTTATATGATGCGTGTGCCATTTCCATATCATGCAAACTGGTGAATGCAAACTGGTGAATGCAGCGTATATGTTACGTCATGTCCAAATCGGACCAAATCCATTCAAAGATGGCGCCCGCCCGCTCTCGTTCCGTTACGCAACAAACATTTGCCCGGGTTATTTTCTCCCGTCTTGGACGCCGCCAACCTGGATCATCTGTCCAATGTGAGGGGAGTTGATGAATGATGAAATTAAAATATGAATTATAATCCTGAATAATTATCATAATTTACTACAATGTGATGATTATATATTTTTTTCAAATGTAAAACTCTACTTAGAATGTATCAAATTCAAAGATGAACTATAATTTTGATCAATTATCATAACTTACTACAATATAATATTTTTTTTCAAATGTAAAACTCCTAGTATGTATAGTTGTTGGTAAAAAATCATGCCATTGGCACTCGACTCAATGTCTATTTTTGTTGCAATCATTTGCTTGTCTTTTGTAGCACTAAAAACTGCCGCCCAGCCAGCATCCTTCTATACAAAGCAAGCAGGAGGCCCTTGAAGGAGCCCTTTCAGTGATGTTGAGGACACTGAGGAAGAGTAGTCCTAAATCAGGTGAAAACCTGTTTTTGTCAAGTTTCAACTTCCCAACACACAATGGTTGTCGAGTTTTAGCTTCCCAGCACACAATTAATGGCTGTCTGTGTTTTTGTAGGCTGCAAGAGGAGCCGAATGGGACAATTCCATATGAAAAGGCACAATGGCCTATCCAAAGGAGCCATGGCCTATCCAAAGGAGCCATGGCCTGTCCAAAGGAGCCATGGCCTGTCCAAAGGAGCCATGGCCTGTCCAAAGGAGCCATGGCCTATCCAAAGGAGCCATGGCCTATCCAAAGGAGCCATGGCCTATCCAAAGGAGCCATGGCCTATCCAAAGGAGCCATGGCCTATCCAAAGGAGCCATGGCCTATCCAAAGGAGCCATGGCCATATGCAAAGGAGCAAAGGAGCAATGGCCATATGCAAAGGAGCAAAGGAGCAATGGCCATATGCAAAGGAGCAAAGGAGCAATGGCCATGTGCAAAGGAGCAAAGGAGCAATGGCCATGTGCAAAGGAGCAATGGCCATATCAAGTCAAGAATCAAGCATCGCGCTGCCAAAGTCGACGTGTGCGGATCATGTGCCCAGGAGGGGGCAGTGTGGTTGCCTTTGGTTATGGGTGCACGACGGAAAGGTTGCAGGTGTGGACAGTGTTTAGGGCTCTGATGGTTGGTGTTGCTTTCGAGGTGCGCTGTGGTTGTGGCTGGTCTGGATCCAGCGTTGTCTTGTGATTGGTTGCCATTGACGGCCCACTTAGGGGAGGACGTGGTTCTGTGGATGGACACAAAACTGAACTTTGACGTGGAGCTGAATGTCCAATTTTGCCATACGACTTGAACCATTGTGTATCTTTTTCTAACCTGCCACTGTCGTAGTTGCTGCGTTCTTTGTTCTTTCCCCTCGGTGTAGGGTGGCGTCGGAGCGAGCCGATCCCGAATGTCCAATTTTGCAATTTGACTTGTGACATTTTCCTTTTCCAACCTACCACTGTTGCACTTCCTCTAACCCTAACCTACCACTGTGGTACTTATGTTCTTTGTTCTCCCCTAGGTGTTGGAGCGAGACAGTCACATTGTGTCTTTTTCTAACCTAGCACTGTCGTGCTTGATCGAAGCCTAACGTACCACTGTGCGTCCTTTGTTCTCTAGGTGTAGGGGGCGGTGTTGGGGCGAGCCGGTCCACAGTGAAGACTTAATGATGTGAGCAGCGCCCAACTCATTGCATGTTCTACCTTTTGCAGGCCGGACGCAAAAGGGGGGTGCATGGCCCGATTCGACCCGGTGACCGTCACCTAGAGTACCTAACCGCTGTGATCAAGTAAGCAAGTGACCTACAACTTGGGGTGCTCTTTGAGTTTCTAACATTTGTTTCTGTTTGTGCAGATGGCGACCGGGACGCGACACGATCTGCTCAGAGGTGGACGGACCGCTGTGGCATCGCTCTGAAGTAGCAGAGTTCTGAGGGAGACCCCCTTCCCTGGAGGCGTCGACCTGCGCAGCTTCAGCATGTGAAATGGTTTTTTTCTTTTCTTTTTAGTTCACACCGGCGGTGTCCAAATGTCTATTCGAGGGCTGCATACTGAATCAAATTGAGAATTCTTTGACACAAATTCATTAAATCAATCACAAAATGTTGCCATTCATATTTTGTGCTACAAAGTAGAGTTGCGTTCATTCGTGGGGTGTGTTGATCAAGTTGGCCCGAGGCTACCATTTGGACACCAATGGTGACGTGTGTGTAGGGCTGCACCTGGATTGGAAAACCGTCATATGGTGGTATAGGTCGTTGACATGCACTTTAGGAAAACAAAGATTTTTTTCTATTCATGTGGCAAATGAAACATGTTTTCTGGCCTCCTAACTATTTGTAATGAGTTTAGAAGATAACAAGTCATTGATGCAAGTTAAAGTTAACTGGTCTAAGTGATGTCATTGCGATCAAATAGTTCCCCTCCATCCTAGAATTTTGCACAACTTTGCTCAATACTGTGGTCTGGCCCAATACTGCCATATCGTTGGTATTCCAAAATGTTGTGCAGCCCTCATTGAGTGCCAAACGCGCAGCGACGGCAAGCCCAAGCGACGGCAAGCGCAAGCGACCGCGCAGCGACGGCAAGCGCAAGCGACCGCGCAGCGACGGCAAGCGCAAGCGACCGCGCAGCGACGGCAAGCGCAAGCGACCGCGCAGCGACGGCAAGCGCAAGCGACCGCGCAGCGACGGCAAGCGCAAGCGACCGCGCAGCGACGGCAAGCGCAAGCGACCGCGCAGCGACGGCAAGCGACGGCGCAAGCGACGGCAAGCGCAAGCGACCGCGCAAGCGACCGCGCAAGCGATGGCAAGCGCAAGCGACCGCGCAAGCGACGGCAAGCGCAAGCGACCGCGCAAGCGACGGCAAGCGCAAGCGACCGCGCAAGCGACGGCAAGCGCAAGCGACCGCGCAAGCGACGGCAAGCGCAAGCGACGGCGCAGCGAGACCTTTGTGCTTGTCTTGCAAGGTGGAAGAGACGATGTATGAAACAAAGAGCCGGTGGACGGAGGCCACCAGACCCGCGATTGGTGAGCGGGGTGCAAAGGAAGGACTCACCCAAAGAAAGCAGTCGCCAAGTGTTGATGAGGAGCCTGATGCATGACTGGCCAAGGCTGGCCAGAGGTGGTGACATGGCAATCCAATATGCAACGCACTTGTTAGTTTTAATTTGATTTCCTTATTTGTCTGCCGTTCAGGGTTGCCGGGGCGGCGGATGGGACGAGCGCCAGCCTGCACCCGGAGGGACTGGGCTGCACCCACAAGACCAGGGAGAGGGCAGGTCATGAGTACGTTGACAGATGTGAGCCGCATGCAACTGAGTGCCGTTTCTTTTTGCACTTGTGCGAGGCGGAAGACGAGTCCAACACCGGCCGGAGTAGACCCGGACCTTGGCCCGTGACGAGCGTCCCACACGAGACTGATGTGTGCAGATGCAGCCAGCGTTTTGGGGGGAGTCTGACTTTGTTTTGCTAGTGAAAATTTTCCCCTTGCAAAAACCACCACAATGTCTGCCTTTCAGGATTTGATGGGTGCCTGTACAGAGAGGGACTGGACAGGACCGCGAGACCAGAGGGTAATAATAAAAAACTTTATTTGTAGAGCACCTTTCATACAAGAAATGCAGCTCAAAGCACTTTACAACAAAGAAATTATAAGCATTGAGTTCTTCATATAGGAACAGACATAAAAAGAAAACAAAAACATTCATGTGTACATACGCTATTGATAAAGGAGCTTAAAATAGGAGCACGCTTTAATAGACGGGTAATGAGTACGTCCACAGAAGTGAACCGCGTGCAACAGAGTGCCGTTTTTCTTTTTGCAGTGGCACGAGGCGGAGGATGAGTCCAAACGTCGAATACCGGCCGGGGGGGGGGAGCCAACATTCGCCCGTGATGAGCGGCCGACACGAGACGGACGGGTGCGGATGCGGCGAGGGCAAAACGCCCAGCCAGCATTTAAGGAGAGTATGACTGTTTTTTTCTTTTGTCCTTTCTTTCCTAAATCCCTCCCTCCCTCCACTTTTTCACTGGGTGTGCACACTGGCTATCTGCATGATGCCTCTTTCTTTCTCTCTCAGCGCCGCGTCATTTTGCAATATTGTTGTTTTACTGTTTTTTTAATCATGAAATGAACTGTTTGTACTGTAATTGTGTGTGTACCGCTGAACTGCAATTAAACTGTGAACTGAATTCAAGTGGTCCATTTTAAACATTGGCATTGGCAGTCTATCGTGCATACAAACTGGAATCATTTGAGACATTCTCAATGACAAGACAATTGTAAAGTTAGGCTGAAACAAAATTGACTTGTTAAATATGCAGTGTCAGGCTTTTTATTTATTTTTTAACTAGACAAAGAAAAGCTGGATGCATTCTAAATTGTTGACAAAAGCCAAGTAGCCAGACACCCATAGATGCAAACGACAAGTGTACAGACGGTCTCTGTTGCGATCAGTAAGTCATCTTTGGCAACCCTGCTTTAAAATGGCCACCGAACTCAGAATCTTGCAGAATGTTGGTACATTTTTCTGTACGAGTAAAAGCTGTTTTAATGTGGTCAGAGCCATTTTTTGGTTTGTTTTGAATAGTCATGCATCATGTGGGCATTCTTGTGAATAAAATCAACAGTGGCGTGTTTGCTTCCTGTTGGTGGTTTTGTAAATAAAGGCAACTTTGGTGTCAGTCATCATTCGCGATGTGCCTCAATCGATGGTGCATCTCTTGAATGTGAAACTTCTTGCATGTTTTGTTGCAGGGCTTGGCGTACCCATTGGCTGTCTGACTACAAAGAAGGCTGCTGCTGTCCAGTCCAAGTTGCTGCTATAGTCAATTGAATTTATAAACGCAGCGTGTAACTTCCAGGACCTTAGCTTTCAATTCAAAGCAGGTGCGTAACTACACGGCCAGCCTCGGTACATGTACTGGGTGGTACCACCCAGTTCAGAGTGAAGTAAAGGCCAGAGTGTTCTTATTCATACCGGCATCCTTATGAAATTGACCATATCAGAAAGGCTAGATGAATTCCAAGTGCTGCCACCGAGTAGCAGCGTATTTGCCTCAACCTGTCTGATGCTGGGTCAATGCGATGCACCTTTCGTTGTTTTGCCCAAAACAACCTAAGAAATAAAGAAGTACTGCCGTTATCTCGCCAGTGTGCATGTGTGTTAAAAGTACAAAACAAACTCATTTGCATGATAGACGTGCACTGCAGACCTCAATTGGAAATCAAATTAAGGGGGTTTTTATTTCAAAGTTTGTGCCCCTAGTTGTCTCTCTATGTACAATAAAAGAGTCGAGCACGAACTTATCGATGCTGCACTTGCAGCTTTTTTAAAATAGTAATTAAAAGGTCGAATTTCCTCCAATATATAGTTTTAAAAAATGTTACTGAATGGGTGAAACGTATGAGAGTTTAAAAAATAAAATTAAAAAAAGGCTTGTGGAACTTTTGTTAGCACTGTAGTGCCAGCAAGGGGGGGCTGGGCAGGGTGGTGGGCGACTGTTCCATAAAAAAGAAATGATCAGACATGTATACATTATGGCACAAGTCCTGCACAACTTGATGTATGCTTCAAGAATGTACATTAACATTATGATTTGTTTATTGAATTGAATTACATCAAAATTATATCTGTCTGTGGAAATATGAAATATGGTGATGTCTAAAATCAGTCCATCCCTTCACTTTGCTATTGTCTTCTTTCCACTCTGAAGGTTTTTATAGATACTGATGATGGTGTTACAAATACTTTCATGTACAGTGTAAATCCCCTTCAAGGAAATTCAATTTATATACGTGTGTATATATATATGATAAATCTGAATCTAATGGTGACCTCAAGTGTTTTTAAATATTTCTATCTGTTAATTTCCTTTGGGCCGAGCCCCCTCCGGCCTGCACCTGTAAACTCCTCCATCATAATACATTTCCAAGCTATGTAAAAATGAAAAAATATTGCCATTTACTGCCATATTGCAGGTGCGGGAAAAGTTTTTGGTCACTTTCACGTTCCGCAGGAGCTAAAAGTTTTCCCGCAGGTGCACTTAACGAGGGAATCACACGGACACTCCATTAGGTACACCGCCCTTTTCAAGTGTACCTAATAACAGGCCACTTTATGAGGGAAATATCATGGTCAAAGGTCACAGGTGTCAAGCTCTAGTCCTCGGGGCCGCGTTCCAACATGTTTCCCAAGATTCCCTCGTTAAGTGCAGGTGCGTGAAAAGTCGTGTCATCGTGTTTGTCGTATCATTGTGTGTGTGTGTGTGTGTGTGTGTGTGTATCACTACTGCAGTGTAGTGTTGGCTCGTGAGTGAACGATGGGTTCAAAAGAACGAATGTTTTCAGTGAACGAGAGTGAACGAAAAGATCTAGAGATCTTTGTAGCCATGAGGGAAAAACTTGTTTGGACCCGTTTGAAAATCATTGATTTGATATGACTCAAGAATTGTCTCTGTGCAACGGTGTGGTGTTTCTTAGCAACTGACTTGAAAATGAGTCCACGGGAGCACTGCAACGGCGGCAGAATTTTTGCAAGAACAATTCATTTTAGGATGAACTCTCGATACAAATATTTTCATTTGATTGAAGGCAATGGCGTTAACCACTCGACCAGCGCTCTTGCTGTGCTTAGGGTTGGGGTTTGTGTTAGGCTTGCTCTCGCTTTTGCTGTGCTTAGGGTTAGGCTTGCTTATGCAACCAAATCACCTCAGTTGTTTATCACTTCCTCTGATATTTTTGAACTTACCGTAATTTTCGGACTGTAAGTCGCACCGGAGTATAAGTGAGCAGCAGGGGGGGGCCCCATTTCAACCCCTTTCACTGAGTGCCAAGCAGGGAAGAAATGGGTACCATTGTTATAGTCACTGGTATGACTCGGCAGGGGTTTGAACCCACAACCTCCCAGTCTCAGGGCGGACACTCTCCTCTTAGGCCACTGAGCTGGTAAACACTTGTGTCGTAGTATAACACTTATAGTCGTTTTTAAATAACGTGTATACCTATATACGCCTTAATATTGTCATCCAATATATCTACTGCAATTTCACATTAGATTGCTGGTTTGAAATTTGCTTTTGATATTATTATTTTTAATAAACATTTATGTTAAAACGTGTCTGGCGTCTTATTCCTTGTTTTTATATTCGCCAATTAAAACATAAAAATCAGACATTTTATATGACAATATGTGTAGGTACACTACACGAGGTTAAAAAAAAAAGAGAATAAATAAATAAAGGGTTAATTGCACAACAAAAGCACGTTTACAAATATACAATACAAATATACTCGATACAAATATTTTCATTTGATTGAAGGCAATGGCGTTAACCACTCGACCAGAGCCTGCTCGGGAACCAAAGGAGATTTGGTCATATTGATAGGGTATCCTCCATCCAAACATGTTCGGTGTTGAAAGTTTCAACGGATAGTCCGAAGCAAGCCTTTCCACAGTAGTCACCATGACAGGCGACCACCTGGTGGCGTCAGTGTGCCGAGCGCCGTTGGACGATCAGGAGAAGAAGATTTGAATGACGGATGTGACGTCAGGGCTTTAGGTCAATTGAAGACAGGTGTGCTCGCTCAAGGGGAGTTATCATATGCAGGTGCCACCGAGCGCGGGCCGGCGGCGGCGGACGGTTTCTCAGGTAAGCGAGCATGCTAGCAAATGTTTGTCGTCTTTGTCGTTTAAAAAAAAAATCCTCTTTTAATATTCATGATTTCCTTATTTCTTAAAACTGACCAAATTTAAACGGATGTCTTCCTTTAGTCCAGCTCGTTCCAGCGGCATTAGTCTTGTGTATGTATGATTTTGTGTGTGTTTTTTAATAACGTTTTCATACTTTATTTTATTGTATGTAAATAGCTGTTAGTCACGTGACCCAATGTGGAGGTACTTGTGGGCGGGGCCTGCTAAAAGACCAACTACGGAAGCTCCCCAAGTACTGATGTGCATTCCAGTTCTTTTAGGTGAACTGAATTTTTAGAATCTCTTTGAACGAATCGTTCACTCACGAGCCAACACTATTTGGGTTTTCAGTCTTGAGGTGAGCGTTGGTTGCCCTTCTGTCACTGTCATGGACACGAGTCTTTGGTCAAGTGGTAAACGTCATTGCCTCTAACACGATGGAACCATGGTTCGGGACCCGACCTTACCCACGAGCTGTACTTTGTCGATTTTCACTCACTTCTGCATAAAGTTTGTGACTTTTTTTTTTTTTTTTTTTTTGAAGGCAGGTTTCAGTCTTGCCTGTCGGAGAGGTGGGCGTGGTCAAGCCAATTTCAGTTGCGCTGTGATTGGTCAGACTGAATTTGGGCAGAGGTAGGAGGCGGGCAAAGTGGCACTTAGGTTTTTGAAGGCAGTTTTCAGTCTTGAGGTGAGCGACAGGCGCAACCGCCCGCGTGTGAAGTGGCCTGTCACGTGGTACGCTAGTGTGCAAAGCACCATTGGACGAGCAGGCGAGGAAGATTTGAATTGACGGATGTGACGTCATGTCTTCAGGTGAATTGGGGAAGTTGTCAAATACCGGTGCAATCACCCGCGCAGCGGGCGGTTTCTCAGGTAAGCTAACATGCTAGGAAATGTTTGTCGTTCATTGGCGTTTCTCACGACGGACGCCTTGTTTGTTTGTTGCAGGATTCAAGGCGAGTTATCAAATGCAGGCGCCACCGACCGTGTGGCGGTTTCTCGGGTAAGCTATCAAATGTTTGTCGTTCATTGCCGTTTCTCACGACGGACGCCTTGTTTGTTTGATGCGAACAAATATCTTGAAAATCTTTTCACACTCGTCCCGGCCACCGCGACTGTCGTTTTGCCGCTACAGTATTTCAAATCTCTTTGGCGTTGTGTTTCGTCAAATTAACAATGTTGCATTACATATAGTGTGCTATTTCCGTGTTATGCAAACTGATGAATGTGACAAATTTGTTACGTCGTGTTCAAATCTATTCCAAGATGGCGCCCGCCCCTCCGCCTTCCGTTATGCAACAAACGTTTGCGAGCGTGATTTTCTCCCGTTTAGTCGACTGCTCGATTCATGCCGACATTTTTGAGTGAGTTGATGGATGATAAAATTAAATTATTATAATTCGGATACTTTTGTAATTATTATAACTCATTACAATATACTGATAATTGTATACATATTTTAAATATAAAACTGGAGTTGGTATGTGTAATTGTTGCAAAAATATCATGCCATTGCCACTCTACTCAATGTCTATAATTGTAACTCCCAGATGCAGAGCATATAGTATGGTATGATATTGTATGGTATTGTATTGTATGTATTGTATTGTATGCATTGTGTGTATGGTAGCGTATAGCAGGGTATTGTATGTGTTCTATGTCAATCCATCCATCCACCCATCCATCCGTCCGTCCGCCCGTCCGTCCATCCGTCCATCCAACCCATCCACCCATCCATCCACCCATCCATCCGTCCATCCAACCCATCCGTCCATCCACCCAGCCACCCATCCATCCAGCCACCCAGCCATCCACCGCTTATCCGGACGTCGGATTGCGGCGGCAGCAGCTTTAGGAGGGACTCCCAGACTTTCCTCTCTCCAGCCACTTCATCCAGCTCAACCCAGGAAATCCCAAGATTTGTATGTATTGTTTTTGTGTTTTTTGTTTTGTTGTTTTTTGTTTTGTTTTTTGTTTTTTTTGTTTTTTTTGTTTTGTTTTTTGTTTTGTATGTATTGTATTGTATGTATTGTATTGTATGTATTGTATTGTATGTATTCTATGTATTGTATTGTATGTATTGTATGTATTGTATGTATTGTTTTTTTTTGTGTGTTTTGTTTTGTTTTGTATGTATTGTATTGTATGTATTGTAGTGTATGTATTTTTTTTTGTTTGTTTGTTTTGTTTTTTGTTTTTTTTGTATTGTATGTATTGTATGTATGTATTGTTTTGTATTGTTTGTTTTGTTTTGTTTGTTGTTTTTTGTTTTGTTTTTTGTTTTTTGTATTGTATGTATTGTATTGTATTGTATGTATTGTATTGCATGTATTGTATTGTATGTATTGTATTGTATTGTATGTATTATTTTATTTATTTTTATTTTATTTTTTTTTTTTGTTTTGTATGTACTGTATGTATTGTATTGTGTGTATTGTATGTATTTTGTTTTTTGTTTTCTTTTTTTTTTTTGTATTG
Source organism: Syngnathus floridae (assembly GCF_059516105.1). Taxonomy (NCBI): domain Eukaryota; kingdom Metazoa; phylum Chordata; class Actinopteri; order Syngnathiformes; family Syngnathidae; genus Syngnathus; species Syngnathus floridae. The sequence goes on along the minus strand of NC_142426.1, from coordinate 8,348,678 downwards.
TATGTATTGTATGTATGTATTGTATGTATTTTTTTTTTGTTTTTTGTTTTTTTTGTATTGTATGTATTGTATTGTATGTATTTTTTTTTGTTTTTGTTTTGTTTTTTGTTTTTTGTTTTGTATGTATTGTATGTATTGTATGTATTGTATTGTGTGTATTGTATTGTATGTATTGTTTTTTTTTTTTTGGTTTTTTTGCATTGTATGTATTGTATTGTATTGTATTGTATGTATTGTATTGTATGTATTGTATTGTATGTATTGTATTGTATTGTATTGTATGTATTGTAATGTATGCATTGTTTTTTTTTGTTGTTTTTTGTTTTTTTCTTTGTATTGTATGTATTGTATTGTATGTATGTATTGTATGTATTGTATTGTATGTATTGTTTTTTTGTTGTTTTTTTTGGTTGTGTTTTTGTTTTTTTTGTTTTGTATGTATTGTATTGTATTGTATGTATTGTATGTATTTTTTTGTTTTTTTTGTTTTGTTTTTTGTTTTTTTGTATTGTATGTATTGTATTGTATGTATTGTTTTTTTTTTGTTTTGTATGTATTGTATGTATGTATTGTATGTATTGTATTGTATGTATTGTATGTATTGTATTGTATGTATTGTATTGTATGTATTGTATTATATGTATTGTATCTTGTATGTATTGTTTTTTTGTTGTTTTTTTTGGTTGTTTTTGTTTTTTTGTATTGTATGTATTGTATTGTATGTATTGTATGTATTATTATTTTTTTGTTTTGTTTTTTGTTTTTTTTGTATTGTATGTATTGTATTGTATGTATTTTTTTTTGTTTTTGTTTTGTTTTTTGTTTTTTGTTTTGTATGTATTGTATTGTGTGTATTGTATTGTATGTATTGTTTTTTTTTTGTTGTTTTTTTTGCATTGTATGTATTGTATGTATGTATTGTATTGTATGTATTGTATTGTATTGTATTGTTTTTTTTTTGTTGTTTTTTGTTCTTTTTCTTTGTATTGTATTGTATTGTATGTATTGTATTGTATGTATGTATTGTATGTATTGTATTGTATGTATTGTATTGTATGTATTGTTTTTTTGTTGTTTTTGGTTGTGTTTTTTTTTTTTTTTGTTTTGTATATATTGTATTGTATTGTATGTATTGTATGTATTTTTTTGTTTTTTTGTTTTTTGTATTGTATGTATTGTATTGTATGTATTGTTTTTTTTTTGTTTTGTATGTATTGTGTGTATTGTATTGTATGTATTTTTTTGTTTTTTTTTTGTTTTTTTGCATTGTATGTATTGTATGTATTGTATTGTATTGTATTGTATGTATTGTATTGTATTGTATTGTATGTATTGTATGTATTTTTTGTTTTTTTTTGTTTTGTTTTTTGTTTTTTTTGTATTGTATGTATTGTTTTTTTTTGTTTTTTGTTTTGTATGTATTGTATTGTATTGTATGTATTGTTTTTTTTTTTGTTCGTTTTTTTTGCATTGTATGTATTGTATTGTATTGTATGTATTGTATTGTATGTATTGTATTGTAATGTATTGTATGTATTGTATTGTATTGTATTGTATGTATTGTATGTATTGTATTGTATGTATTGTATGTATTGTATTGTATTGTATTGTATTGTATGTATTGTATGTATTGTATTGTATGTATTTTTTTTTGTTTGTTTGTTTTTTGTTTTTTGTTTTGTATGTACTGTATGTATTGTATGTATTTTGTTTTCTTTTTTTTTTTTTGTATTGTATGTATTGTATGTATGTATTGTATTGTATGTATTGTTTGTATTGTATTGTATGTATTGTATTGTATGTATGTATTGTATGTATTGTATGTATTGTATTGTATGTATTGTTTTTTTGTTGTTTTTTTTGGTTGTGTTTTTGTTTTTTTGGTTTTGAATGTATTGTATTGTATGTATTGTATTGTATGTATTGTATTGTATGTATTGTATTGTATGTATTGTATGTATTGTATTGTATGTATTGTTTTTTTGTTGTTTTTTTTGGTTGTGTTTTTGTTTTTTTGGTTTTGAATATATTGTATTGTATGTATTGTATTGTATGTATTGTATGTATTGTTTTGTTTTTTTTTGTTTTGTTTTTTGTTTTTTTTGTATTGTATGTATTGTATTGTATGTATTGTTGTTGTTTTTTGTTTGTTTTTTGTTTTGTATGTATTGTATGTATTGTATTGTGTGTATTGTATGTATTGTTTTTTTTTTTTTTTTTTTTTGCATTGTATGTATTGTATGTATATATGTATTGTATTGTATTGTTTTGTATGTATTGTATGTATTGTGTGTTTTGTATTGTATTGTATGTATTGTTTTGGTTTTTTTGGTTTTGTTTTCTTTTGTTTTGTTTTTTGTTTTTTTGTATTGTATGTATTGTATTGTATGTATTGTATTGTATTGTTTGTATTGTATTTGTATTGTATTGTATGTATTGTATTGTATGTATTGTTTTTTTGTTGTTTTTGGTTGTGTTTTTGTTTTTTTTGTTTTGTATATATTGTATTGTATTGTATGTATTGTATGTATTTTTTTGTTTTTTTGTTTTTTGTATTGTATGTATTGTATTGTATGTATTGTTTTTTTTTGTTTTGTATGTATTGTGTGTATTGTATTGTATGTATTGTTTTTTTTTGTTTTTTGTTTTTTTTTGTTTTTTTGCATTGTATGTATTGTATGTATTGTATGTATTGTATTGTATGTATTGTATTGTATTGTATTGTATGTATTGTATGTATTGTATTGTATGTATTGTATGTATTTTTTTGTTTTTTTTTGTTTTGTTTTTTGTTTTTTTTGTATTGTATGTATTGTTTTTTTTGTTTTTTGTTTTGTATGTATTGTATTGTGTGTATTGTTTTTTTTTGTTTTTTTTTTGTTCGTTTTTTTGCATTGTATGTATTGTATTGTATTGTATGTATTGTATTGTATGTATTGTATTGTAATGTATTGTATGTATTGTATTGTATGTATTGTATGTATTGTATGTATTGTATTGTATGTATTGTATTGTATTGTATTGTATTGTATGTATTGTATGTATTGTATTGTATGTATTTTTTTTTTGTTTGTTTTTTGTTTTGTATGTACTGTATGTATTGTATTGTATGTATTGTTTTGTTTTCTTTTTTTTTTTTTGTATTGTATGTATTGTATGTATTGTATTGTATGTATTGTATTGTATGTATTGTATTGTATGTATTGTATTGTATGTATTGTATTGTATGTATTGTATGTATTGTATTGTATGTATTGTTTTTTTGTTGTTTTTTTGGTTGTGTTTTTGTTTTTTTGGTTTTGAATGTATTGTATTGTATGTATTGTATTGTATGTATTGTATGTATTTTTTTGTTTTTTTTTGTTTTGTTTTTTGTTTTTTTTGTATTGTATGTATTGTATTGTATGTATTGTTGTTGTTTTTTGTTTGTTTTTTGTTTTGTATGTATTGTATGTATTGTATTGTGTGTATTGTATGTATTTTTTTTTTTTTTTTTTGCATTGTATGTATTGTATGTATATATGTATTGTATTGTATTGTATTGTTTTGTATGTATTGTATGTATTGTGTGTTTTGTATTGTATTGTATGTATTGTTTTGTTTTGTTTTTTTTTGTTTTGTTTTCTTTTGTTTTGTTTTGTTTTTTTGTATTGTATGTATTGTATTGTATTGTATGTATTGTATGTATTGTATTGTATGTATTGTATTGTATGTATTGTATTGTTTGTATTGTATTTGTATTGTATTGTTTGTAGGTATTGTATGTATGAATTGTATGTATTGTATTGTTTGTATGTATTGTTTGTATTGTATTGTATGTATTGTTTGTATTGTATTGTTTGTTTTGTTTTTTGTGTTTTGTTTTGTTTTTTGTTCACCCATCCACCCATCCATCCACCCACCCATCCATCCATCCAGCCACCCACCCATCCATCCAGCCACCCATCCAGGCAGCCACCCACCCATCCAGCCAGCCACCCATCCATCCGTCCATCTAACCCATCCACCCACCCAACCCATCTACCCAACCCATCCATCCACCCACCCACCCATCCATCCACCCAGCCACCCATCCATCCAGCCACCCAGCCATCCACCGCTTATCCGGACGTCGGATTGCGGGACTCCCAGACTTTCCTCTCTCCAGCCACTTCATCCAGCCAGCTCAACCCAGGAAATCCCAAGATTTGTATGTATTGTTTGTTTTGTTGTGTTTTTTTTTTTTTTGTTTTTGTTTTTTTGTTTTTTGTTTTGTATGTATTGTATTTATTGTATGTATGTATTGTATGTATTGTATGTATGTATTGTATGTATTGTATGTATTGTATTATATGTATTGTATGTATGTATTGGCTTTTTTTTGGGGGTTTTTTTGTTTTTTGTTTTTTTTGTTTTGTATGTATTGTATTGTATGTATTGTATTGTATGTATTGTATGTATTTTTTTTGTTTTGTTTTTTGTTTTTTTTGTATTGTATGTATGTATTGTTTTGTATTGTTTGTTTTGTTTTGTTTTGTTTTTTGGTTTTTGTTTTTTGTTTTGTATGTATTGTATGTATCGTATCGTATTGTATGTATTGTATTGTATGTATGTATGTATTGTATTGTTTGTATTGTATTGTTTGTATTGTATTTGTATTGTATTGTTTGTATTTATTGTATTGTTTGTATGTATTGTTTGTATTGTATTGTATGTATTGTTTGTATGTATTGTTTGTATTGTATTGTATTGTATGTATTGTATCGTATTGTATGTATTGTATTGTATGTATTGTATTGTATTGTATGTATTGTATTGTATGTATTGTATTGTATGTATTGTATTGTATTGTATGCATTGTATTGTATGTATTTTTTTTGTTTGTTTTTTGTTTTGTTTTGTATGTACTGTATGTATTGTATTGTGTGTATTGTTTTTTTGTTTTGTTTTCTTCTTTTTTTTTGTTTTTTGTTTTTTTGTATTGTATGTATGTATGTATTGTATGTATTGTATGTATTGTATGTATGTATTGTATTGTATGTATTGTATGTATTGTATGGTATGGTATGGTATGGTATGGTATGGTATTGTATGGTATTGTATGGTATTGTTTGTATTTTTTTGTATGTGTTGTATGTATTGTATGTATTGTGTGTATTGTATTGTATTGTATTGTATTGTATTGTATTGTATTGTATTGTTTTTTGTTTTGTTTTTTTTGTTTTGTTTTCTTTTTTGTTTTGTTTTTTTGTATTGATTGTAGTGTATGTATTGTATTGTATGTATTGTTTGTTTTTCTTTTTTTTTTTATGTTTTGCGTCATTTTGCAATATTGCAGAATGTTGGTACATTTTTCTGTACGAGTAAAAGCTGTTTTAATGTGGTCAGAGCCATTTTTTGGTTTGTTTTGAATCGTCATGCATCATGTGGGCATTCTTGTGAATAAAATCAACAGTGGCGTGTTTGCTTCCTGTTGGTGGTCTTGTAAATAAAGTCAACTTTGGTGTCAGTCATCATTCGCGATGTGCCTCAATCGATGGTGCATCTCTTGAATGTGAAACTTCTTGCATGTTTTGTTGCAGGGCTTGGCGTCCTCATTGGCTGTCTGACTACAAAGAAGGCTGCTGCTGTCCAGTCCAGGTTGCTGCTATAGTCAATTGAATGTATAAACATAGCGTGTAACTTCCAGGACCTTAGCTTTCAATTCAAAGCAGTTGCGTAACTACACGGCCAGCCTCGGTACATGTACTGGGTGGTTACACAGTTCAGAGTGAAATAAAGGCCAGAGTGTTCTTATTCATACCGGCATCCTTATGAAATTGACCATATCAGAAAGGCTAGATGACTTCCAAGTGCTGCCACCGAGTAGCAGCGTATTTGCATCCTGTCTGATGCTGGGTCAATGCGATGCACCTTTCGTTGTTTTGCCCAAAACAACCTAAGAAAGAAGTACTGCCGTTGTCTCGCCAGTGTGCATGTGTGTTAAAAGTACAAAACAAACTCATTTGCATGATAGACGTCTAAACCACATGCTAGATATTTGCCTCAACCTGTCTGATGCTCTATTTAACTGTATGTGATAATTTTTAACAATTTTAATCATTTAAATTTTTAAGTACATTACAAATGATAGGCGCCCCAATTAGACAGCTGGGTCAATGTGACCTGTGTTTTGCGTGCGGTTTGTTTTGCCCAAAGCAACCTAACAAATACACATAAGTACTGCCGCTATCTCGTCAATGTGTGTGTCTCTAAAATGTACAAAGCAACTTCATTTGCATAATAAACTTCCAAACCACATGCCCAAGAAATATTCATGTGATGCAGAAAGTCGTCTTCTGTAGCTTGCTAAGATTTGCCAATTTGAGCAATGCCGTATCTGAACCCGAGGCTGGGGGTTGCCCGTCCATGTGCCTAATCGCGCGGCCATTGATACATCAGCAATGCTTCTTTCTATGTCTCATGTCCTCAGCACTGCAAACCTTTGTGCCGGTACACCATATGAAGTAAATAACGGAATGTTGTTTTTTTACACCTTCTCTAATGTGTATCAAGCATACCAGATGGTGTTTTAGAACAGCCTAGAATAGTAAATTACAGAAGGTTAAAAAAAAATTAAAAAAAACTTGTAAAGTCCTAAAAAGTTGTCTATTTATAGACATCGCTATGTAGCGAATGTCGCAGCGCAGCGTATGCAGTAGGGGGCGCAGCCGGCATGGGGGGCAGGCGGCGCAGGCAGTATGGGGCGCAGGCGGCGCTGGCGGCGCTGGCGGCGCAGGCGGCGCAGGCAGTATGGGGCGCAAGCAGCAAGGGTGGGGAATCGAACCCTGGGTCTCAGGTGTTCAAGCGCAGCGACGGAGCCACTCGCCAAGCGTGGCGAGCTCGGCAGTGACCCCGCTTTCACTTCGAGTCATTCTTATACGTTCAGTATTGCGCTCCGCGCGCGCTGGGTAAGTACAAAAGAGAACTGGCGGCCGTCAGCTGTCACGTCACACTGGCCGACCGGTTCGTGACACGGCCTCATGCCCCGTACATCCCTGGTTCGATCCCAGTGGTGGGAACTTTCTCCGGCCCACTTTTGTGTCTGAATACATGCATATAGGTTGCATGTCGACGCATTTATTTATGTATAAACGCCCAGTGTGGCCCCGCCCGCAAGAGGGCGGGGTGATGCAGCTGGCCCCGCCCCCTGGCTCCGCCCCGGGCCCCGCCCGCAAGTGGGCGGGGCGATGCAGCTGGCCCCGCCCCCATCGAAATGGCCCCGCCCACTGACTCCGCCCCTTGCCCTGCAAAAAGACAGTAGGGCAGGGGGCGGGGCCTGCCCTACAAAAAGACAGTAGGGTAGGGG